>NC_051155.1:136394118-136697111 GCF_013339745.2 Dermacentor silvarum
TTATCCCTTATCGGTCCTTATCACTTATCGGACTTATGACCGGCCCTTATCAACCCTATCTTATCTTATCAAAAATTGATCGACCATTATAAGCCCTTATCGCTCTTTAACACCGTATCCACCGCGTCGAACCATTATCAACCATGATGAAAGCCATAAGCCCTCATCGCTTCTTATCATCATTATTAACTGATTGACTGGGCTCTGACTTGACAGGCGCGCCGGGCTGACTACACTGGTAGTTGCTACGGGCTCTGTGTGCGCTATGGATGTACTGGGCTCGTCTGGCGATCGAGATGCCGAGCGCCGCCGAGCGAGAAGGACGAAGCAGCAAACAAGCAGCGGCAGGCCGAGCGCGAGTCGACTGACCCCGAAGTCCGCACGCGCTGGGCACGAGCGAACAAGACCAGCAAAAGGCGCGGGCTAGGCGTGCCCAGGAGACTCCCGAAGAACTTGCTAGGCGGCTTTGACAAGGCAAGACTGCATAGCTTAGAAACTCCGGAACAGCACCCATATACGCTTGCGCGTAACTGAAACGTCGCTACAATTTTATTAACGCGATAGCGTTAAGGGCCCCGTGTCGCAGAAAATCCGGCGTCGGTGTCGGTGTCGGCGTGGTGCGGGCACGCCAGCGTCGTTGGTGGAAATAATCATCCCGAACCACCCGACCGCGCAGGCCCTCCGCGTGGAGCAAGGCGTTATATAGTGAACATAATGAATTTCTCTAAGTAAAATCCGTCAGGAAATCGTAAAGTAGGATTAAACCACACCTACAGACGTCACAGCGTCGGATGTAATTTGACCATACAAAAAAACATAAACCTCTTACGCCGAAATTCAAACACAAACCTCTGTACCAGCATTTCTACACGGCAGGCGCGCGCGGAGGCGAAGTTGCACAAAAAAGATGCAGTTACCGGGAAACCTTATAAGCAGCAAGGAATCTTTGAATGTTATCGTGTTCCACTCTTAAAGGCGAAGCTTAAGTGTCCTCCAAATTTTTCTTCTTTATGGAGAGCATCGTGTTACACGTAACGGACGGACACACAGAGCGACGGACAGAGCTCCTGGATGAGTCACCTAAGAAAGCTACGCATAAAAGGGCCCCTCACCAGGTCTGGTCATTTTGAGCTGACAAGCGTATTGCATACAATGCGCGCTAACGTTCGTGTAGTACTAAGTACTATATCGCTACGCGCCGCGGAAAGAGCTGAAATTTCAAACCAAACGCCATTTTCCCTTCTCGAGGGCGCCGCGCTACCAGCAGGAGAGTCGACGTCAATCGCGTAATTGGGTTACGTACATGGCCGTGCTGTGACGTCAATTTCAGTGACACGTGGCTTTGAGAATTATTGAATGCAACATCAGTTATTTGTTTAATCTGTTGCTTCAATAGGTGAATTAAAGTTCAGAGAAAAAAAGTCGCAGTTTCGCCGGGAAGGCGAAGCACCGATTGCGATAGCAAATTAGTAGACAGCTGTACAATTAAGGATATTAGTTTTATCAGCCGTATAAACTTGTAAACATTCGCTTACTAACTAAATTAACAAGCAATGTGTCACGCGCGCACACGTTAACATGAAACAAACTCACTCGATGACCGCGGAAGCCTCGCTGTCAAAACGCTGGATTGAGGAAGCGCGGCAGCAGCAGCGAGGGAATTGGCCTTCGGCTGCATCTCGCTTCAACGCGAACTAAGCGTTGAAAGCACAGCGCATACGAATCTACCAGCACTCGGCACAGTTGTCCACATCGCTGATCACGTTCACGATACGGCGCCCGCGCGGCCGTGCCATGCGCAACAGCCGCCGGTGTAGAAGGCTCCTCCCCCCACCAGTCCCTCCACTCCCCCCGGTGTCCTGCGCGCGGCGGAAGACGGCACGCTTCGTACTCGCTTTCCACCCTTATGCGCGCGAGATGAGCCGCGATCGTCAGCTCCCCTCGCACGCTTTCACTCGCAGATACAGCATGCGGCGCGCGACGACGGTGTTATCGCTCTTGGGCTCTCTAGCGAACATCACGGCGACGACGATCGCAAAGGCACCTGGAGTGTCCATATAGTTTCTATCGCAATAGTAATAAAACATCCAAACAAAATGTATGCGTATTTGTTTTACTTGACATCATAGCAAGGTAGATGTACTTCTATTTCGTCTGCTTGTTCCCACGTCGTGCAGATCGCGCGCGCAGAGAACGAAACTATGTCATTTTCTACCGTGTTCCAGGGCCGCGATCATGCTCTTTCATCCTCTCACGCTTGCCTTGGTGCATACCGCTGATCAGGTAGCGCGCAAAGTCGTCCGCTGCGGGAAACAAGACAAACGCAACAGCTCGCGCGCGAGATCGTCACCGGAAGTGCGCCCCTCAGCAAGAACGCGAGAAAAAGAAAAGAAAAATAAGGCGGGGCCCGCGACGTGTCCGTCACGTGATCCTCCGGCTTCGGTGGAGAGCGCAGGGAAGGAATTCTTGCGGAGGCTAGACGGGGCAAGTAGAGTCTATGTTGGCCGGTGACGCTCGCCTCCTGAAATCATGGGTTCGCGGCGCTTCTATTAAGTAATTTGACAAATTCTTGCTGCAAGACACTCCTTAGAGGGCACGTAGCAACTTCCAGCGTATAAACAAAATTAGCTATGTGGCCTGGTGAGGGGCTGCTTAAAGTTTGTTCGCGCCGCCAACGTGGCTGCCTGCACGGCGCATCTGTCGGCGATTCGCCAACACGACCTGAGCGACTCGCACTATGCTTTCCTCAACGGAAACGCAAATTTCGTGTGCATGTGGAGAACGCCCTGCGCGCAGCAGCGCAAGCTCTCTTTCCGTCTTTACAGCCCCATGCCGGCAGTGTACTTCCATGTATACGTTTCCCGACATTGTCACGTGCGGCCCTGCACAGATCGACCATGGCGGTACGCCGCTCACAGGAATGTTTCGCAGCTAGTTGTAATTTGGGAGCCTTCGCCTTCTACATCTAACGTTGTACAACAGCAATTACCTCAGGTAAATTTAGACGGATGCTCACCTTTTTCTCCTGCGCTGTCTTCTCCGACGTCGGTAGTGCTGTAGGCGTCCCCTCGGTGCTGAAGCTGACCTCTCGGCTGTGCTAGTACGTGACCTCGCGATCCCGAGCTGTTCTTCTTCTGCATGGCCACGCGGGCTCGCTTCTTAAACCATGGCGCTTACCCGCTACCAGGGATTGGCCAAGGAGCAGGTGGTTATAGATGAGGAGAGATAAAACTTAAAACAAACAGAAACGCAGGAAGAATTTGTACAAATTATATTGAAATAAACCAATTTTAGTGGTTCTACTTCAAGACTCGTATTTTTACAGCGAAACTGTCTATGGCTAGGATTCTATGCGTGTCCGTCAACACATCTGCGTGTGCAAAATCCCATCTCCCCAATTTGATGCAAAATAGCTTCATTCCATGCAAAAGCTTATACGTCTCATCACGTAGATATGCATTTTGAGTAGATTAGTTATCAATAGGCGCCATTTTCGAAATAAGTATACTCTCACATAATAAATGTTTCTCAAAGATTTGCCGCTGTGCGACCCGCGTCGGCCACGTGTACGCTCGCACCGCCCTCTCTTTGTAGTCGTTCCAAGCGCTTGCGTGCCTAGTTTTCTTCCGCTCTGTCAGCGTGGCGGTCCCGTCGCGCGTGTCTACTATGTGCCGGCTCCCCGAGGCGGCGGTAGTCTTCAACGCCAATTTATGCTGCCGATCAAGACCGCCGATCAAAATAAAAGTGTGTGTGAGTGAAATAACTTTATTGAGGTCCAGAGAAGACGCAGGGGACACCCCGCGCCACCCGGCTAGTCCCACGTAGGGACCGGCAAGCCGAGCTTGACGGCCCGATCACGAGCACTCTGGACGGCCAGGGTTTGGTCGTTGAGTTCGGGGCTGCCCAAAAGCGCAGCCCACCTATCCTCGCTGAAGGCGGAGCCGATGGCTTCACACTGCCACAACACATGGTTAAATGTTGCCGTTAGTCCACAGGCATGGCAGTCCGCACTGGGATACCAAAATTGTGTGTGCATGTGTCTTTCTTCGGGATGACCGCCAACGCCGCTCAAGAGAAATAAATTTGCTCATACCTTTGATCTAAATTCTTTGTAAATGTTCTGTGGTTGCATTCACGCGCAAATATGCCGCTACCCTATCTCCATTAACGGTGTTATGATACCTTATGTCTCCCACCACAGATTCTTGGGCATTATCATTGACCGCAGTTTGTCATGGCCGAGGTATGTTTAATATGCTACAGAAAAAACTTAATCTGTTCTGCCATGTTCTTCGCTTCGTAGCAGCCATGAAATGGGGCCCAACGAAGGGCTCCTTACTACGACTTTATCAGTCTCTGTTCGTAGGCTACATCCGCTACAGCCTCCCGATACTCTCAAACATGAGCATTTCCTGCTTACGGACATTAGAGAGCGTTCAAGCGCAAGCACTCAAAATATGCCTTGGCTTGCCACGGTGTACCTCCAACAAAGGCACAATTGAGAAAGCCCGCGTCTGCCCATTATCGGTATACATGTCCCACGAACCACTTCGTGTATATAAAGGGTGTCCCAGCTATCACGCAGCACGATTTAAAAATAGAGGAGCAGCGTTGCGCGAAGCAAACCTAGTGCGCATTGTTTCCAGTGCAGTGGAGTAGCCGCCAGTAATTTTTCAGTTACTGACATTTAATTAGTTAATTGTAATTAATTATCTAACTCGAGAAGTACTGTCCTAATTATCAAAGTGTCAATGAGAAAATTGTAGAGCAACATGAAAAACTTCCGATACAGCTTTCTGTTGCTCAATACGTGCTACGTAAATGTGTTTTTCCGAGCTTAGTGATAATCAATGCGTAGCGAGACGCTGGGTCTTTCACATCGGAGTAACGTGTGTTGGTGACGTACATATACCCTCGCAGCTTTGGCGTTGAGTTCACACGCGCCAAGTGTGAGGAAGCAAAAGGAAAGGGAACGTCTGGTTGTTTCGCAGCGGGGGTGTGACGTAGCGCAGCCTGCGGGGAGTGCGCACGCGCCAAGTGTGAGGGAGCAAGGGGAGAAGGAACGTGTGGGGCGCAATTGGCTGCACGGTTGGTGACGTCGTTCTTCTCTCTCAGCGGTGCGCGCGCGTCATTCTTCTCTCCGACATCGCAGTGGTACAGCCACGTGTCGTGCGTTCTCTTGAGTAGCTGCTCTGCGTGTGAAGAACGCGCCGCTAACAGCGCCGGGACTCCGCCCGCCGTGCCGCCAACGCCAAACGTGTCCGTGTCTTCATTGTTCGGTATAAAGGGGCGCGTAAAGTGACACATTATTGCGTAACACAGATCAGAAACACTTTAATATACCCGCGTGATAAACCTTAAGATAAACACCGTGGCCGGCCCGTTTCAGCTTCGCTGGTCAACCATCTCCACACGGTGTAAGGGCCGAACATTTTTTGAACAGAACGTATCATTTACAATGGGACAGCCAATTCGGAGATATTAAGGACCTTGAATACGGTCTGCAATTTTGTCAAGAATTCCTAAAAGTGCCAAGGTATCCGTCAAGTTGACGACCCATCTGATGTGTATTTTCCTCGTGTGACAGAGGTATTCGCAAATAGTGATGCAGACGTTCCTGTCGCTAAAACCCAATGCAAAGGGCCCCAAGAAGAGAATATTGTTACGTAAAACGACACAAGGCGGGACTATTTACACTGTATTTACACAACACAGACGCAGTAGCCAAGATGATGGGCAGCCACCAGCACCCGACAGAACCGTCTTCTTTGTCGTCTGCCCCAGGCAGAATGTCTCTCGTAGCATTACCCCTGGTGGATGATTCGGTAAGAACCCGTGTACCGACGTAGCATTACCCCCAGCGGTAGAAGCGCCGTCTCGGCGCACTTCAAACATTGTCGTTAGAAGGAGGGTGGTATGCTTTCAGTCTGCTGACGTGAACTGTGTCACTGGGAGCGATCGCAGGCGGTAAAGTCGGAGAGACGGGAACAATCTCGTAGGTGACGTCCGTGACCTGGCGGATGATTCGGTAAGAACCCGTGTACCGAGATAACAACTTCTCGGACAAGCCAACACGACGGAACGGACACCACAGGAGAACTGAGGCACCGGGTGAGAAGCGAACGTCGTGATGCCGGCTGTCATAGAGGCGCTTCTTGGTCGCTTGCGAGGCCGACAGCCTAGAGCGGGCGATCGGCACGAGCGATGGCATCACGTGCATATTCGCTAGGCGGCGCGACAGCAGCCGGAAGTAGGGTGTCCATTGGTAACGTCGGTCCAGGGCCAAAGATCATATAAAAGGGTGAATAACCGGCGGTATCGTGACGCGATGAATTGTAGGCGAAGGTCACGTAAGGCAGCGCCAGGTCCCTGTCACGGTGGTCGGAGGAAACATACATTGAGAGCATGTCCATGAGGGTGCGATTTAGGCGCTCGGTGAGGCCATTTGTTTGGGTATGGTAGGCAGTGGTCAACTTGTGCTGCGTTGAGGAGGAGCGCAAAAGATCGTCGATTACTCGGGACAAAAATGCGTGGCCTCGATTTGTGGGACAATTGGCTAGGGGCGCCATGGAGTAAAATAACATCGTGGAGCAAAAATCGGCAACGTCAGTAGCAGTGCTGGTGGCGAGCGCTCGAGTGATTGCATACCTGGTCGCCTAATCGATAGCAACAGCGACCCATTTGTTGCCGGATCTTGACTCAGGAAAAGGACCGAGGTCTAAACCAACACGGAAGAATGGTTCGGTCGGAATGGAGAGCGGTTGAAGCAGTCCAGCAGGGGGTGTGGCAGGACGTTTCCGACGTTGGCATTTATCGCAGGAGGTCACGTAACGTCGAACAGACCGGGCGAGACCACGCCAAAAGAAGCGGCGCCGGACACGGTCGTACGTGCGGGATACGCCAAGGTGACCAGCAGTTGGTTCGTCGTGAAGCTCATGCAGGACCGTTGAACGCAGATGTTTAGGAACAACGAGAAGCAGCTCAAGGCCATCGGACTGGATGTTACGACGGTAAAGTGTGCCATTCACGAGGACGAACATGCGCAGTAAGGCGTCGTTAGGTGCGGATTCCAGCCGGTCAATGATCGATCGCAAAGAAGCATCACGGCGTTGTTCGTCACCAATCTGGAGAAACTGAGACATAAAAATAACGCAGGGGCTAGGTTCGATTTCCGATCCGTCTGGTTGGTCAACAAGGTAGCGGGACAAGGAGTCCGCGTCCAGATGGAGGCGGCCAGACTTGTAGGTAACTGAGTAAGCGTACTCCTGAAGGCGCAGCGCCCAACGACCAAGTCGTCCAGTAGGGCCCTTCAGTGAGGAAAGCCAAAAGAGAGCGTGATGATCAGTGACAACACGGAAAGGGCGGCCATACAAGTAAGGACGAAATTTCGAAACCGCCCAGACAAGGGCAAGACATTCCCGTTCCGTAATCGAGTAATTGCGTTCAGATTTCGAAAGGAGACGACTTGCGTACGCAATAACACGATCAATGCCTCGTTGCAATGGTTTTGGGCTAAAACTGCACCGATGCCGTGGCCACTAGCGTCTGTGCGCACTTCTGTGAGAGCAGCTGGGTCAAAATGGGCAAGAATAGGTGGAGTCGTTAGGGCGGCGATGAGCTCAGAAAAGGCGTCAGCTTGTAGAGGACCCCAACAAAACGGGACGTCTTGCTTGAGAAGGTCAGTGAGTGGGCGTGCGACCGCCGCAAAGTTTTTCACGAAACGGCGAAAGAACACAGCCCCACGAAACTACGAACGTCATAGACAGACCGTAGAACGGGGAAGTTCGTGACAGCGCGTACATTCGCTGGGTCTGGTCGGACACCGGAAGCGTCAACGAGGTGGCCCAGCACAGTAATTTGACGAAGAGCGAAATGGCCCTTCAAGGAATTTAGTTGGAGGCCAGATCGTCGAAAAATTGCTAGAATGGTCGAAAGCCGCTCAAGGTGTGTTGCGAAAGTGGGAAGAGAAAATTATCACGTCGTCCAGGTAACATAAACACGTCGACCATTTAAATCATTGAAGCAGTGTGTCGATCATTCTCTCAAAGGTGGCTGGTGCGTTGCAGAGACCGAAAGGCATGACCTTGAATTGGTAAAGGCCGTCAGGGGTGACGAAGGCGGTCTTCTCGCAATCCAGGTCGTCACAGCGATTTTCCAGTAGCCAGGTCGAAGATCCAGGGATGAAAAGAAGGTGGCACCATGGAGGCAGTCGAGGGCGTCGTCAATAGGTGGAAGAGGGTACACGTCCTTCTTGGTGATTTTGTTGAGGTGCCGATAATCAATGCAGAAACGCCGGGAGCCGTCTTTCTTCCTTTACTAATACGACGGGGGAGGCCCACGGACTAGATGATGGTTCGATGATGTCCTTCGCAAGCATTTTAGCCACTTCTTGTTTTAATCACATCACGCTCTGATGCGGACACACGGTAAGGTCGACGGTGAATGGGCAAAGAGTCGCCAGTGTTTATTCGGTGGGTGACAATCTTAGTCTGGCCCAGGGGTCGATCACGAATGTAGAAAATGTCGCTGTATGAGGTCAAAACCCGGCAGAGAGCGTCGGCCTGGTCAGGCGAAAGGTCTGATCCAACCATGTTGCGAAAAACGCTGTCGTAAGAACTTGGTGACCGGGAAACTTCAGCTTCTTCAGGAGCAGTTATGGCGACAACCTTGACGTCATGGTCTCTTATAGCGGTGAGGTGGGCAAGCGACATCTTCTGGGGCAACACTTGGGGGGTCAGACCAAAGTTTAGTAGCGGGAGGAACACACAGTTATCAGCTAATGTGGCGATGGTATGTGGCACAGTAACATTGCGCGCCAGGCGTACGTCAGTAATCGGAGTGACGATATAGTCACCGTCAGGGACGGGCGGGGTCGATGACAAACACACGTACGTGACGGCTCGAGGCGGTAGGTGAACAAAAGCGGCGGGGCTTAAGCGGCTGACGGGCGTTTCACAGGCATCTGATACACGAGGAAGATCGAGGCAGAGTGTTTCAGAAGAACAATCAATTAAGGCTGAGTGTACCGAAAAAAAGTCAAGGCCAAGGATAAGGTCATGGGGGCAATGAGCAAGGACGGCAAAAAGGACAACAGTGTGACGACCGGCAATGCTGACACGAGCGGTGCACATTCCGATCACTTGAACAGCACCACCATCGGCAACACGTATTGTCTGTGTCGTACATGGCGTCATAATCTTCTGCAGGCGGCGGCGTAAAGAGGCGCTCATAATAGACAAGTGTGCACCAGTGTCGATGAGGGCGGTCACAGCAACATTGTCGACTTTGACTTCTAGAAGGCTATGGTGAGTAGGGGAGAGTCAGCAGAGGATTTGCAGGGGACGATGGCATTGCAGCTTCACCTCCATAACCTGCGCTATCTAGTTTTCCGGCGGCGAGCGACCAGAGAAGGGCGGCGAGGAAAAGCGGCGAGGCTGCGGAGAGCGGGATTGGCGGCGTTGTGGCGACGGGGAGCGGGTGAAGCGGCGAACAGGAGCAGTGGCGTCAGAGGGAAGAGGCTCGTGGGAGGACAACGAGTAGTAAGTAGGGGAACCAGCGGTTGAACGTCTAGAAGGAGTAGGGTGCATGGAGGTCTGGCGAGATGCGTAGGTCCAACAGCGACGGCAATAACGAGCAATGTGCCCGGCCTGATGACAGGAGAAGCAGATGGGCTGATCGTCGGGCGTTCTCCATTCCGCAGGATTGCGGAAAGAGACAGGAGAGGAATAAGGCCACGCGTCAGGACGAGTCAGTGGGCACGCTGATGGAAGGCTGAGATTGGCAAACTCCTGCCTGACTACAGCTTGAATGAGGGACAATGGCGGCTGCGATGGGTCACTGGCGTGAGATGTAAACACGGGTGGTTGAGTAGGTGCAGGACAGGCAGCCTCAATCTCGCGACGAACAATGCGCGTAACGTGGTCACAGGTGGGCGGCAGGCGAACGGCATCACACAATGAAGTTGCAGCCGTATTGGGCAGCCGGGCGAATCCCTGGGTTATACGGCGGCTCTGGCGTGTTCAAACCGCCGGCACTCTTTGACGATTGTGTCGACGGTATCAACGTTGGTATACACGAGCAGGTTAAAAGCATCGTCGGCGAAACCTTTGAGCACATGAGAAACCCTCTCGGACTCAGGCATGTGCTCGTCAACCTGGCGGCAAAGAGCGATAATGAATGTAAGAGACGTATGACTCGGAGGATGTCTGTGCACGAGTCGCAAGTTCATTCCGCGCAGCAAGCTGCCGGCCAGTGCTGTTACCGAAAATGTCGCGGATCTTCTCTTTGAAAGAGTCCCAGCTTGTAATGTCCGCCTCGTGCGTCTCGAACCACACACGCGGTGGGCCATCGAGATAAAAAAGCACGTTGGCGAGCATAAGGGTCGGGTCCCACCTGTAGCTGGCGCTGATCCGTTCGTAAAGGTCCTGGCCGGAAAAGACACCAGGATCGCGAGCAGGAGGCAGAACAATGCAGGTGGGAGCCACGGGAGGGGCAGGGGGCGAAGACGATGTGCCTTCACCGACTGACATGGTCGGAAGCGTGATGAGGCGACCGTTGCGGAGCTCCGTGATGGAAACAGGGAACTATCCAGCACCCCCATCTCAAAGCAAAGATGTTACGTAAAACGACACAAGGCGGGAGTATTTACACCGTATTTAAACCACACGGACACAGTAGTCAAGATGTTGGACAGCCACCAGCAGCCGACAGAACCGTCTTCTTTGTCGTCTGCCCCAGGCAGAATGTCTCTCTCGTAGCAATATTCTGAAAATATACCGGAACACCTCCGTTTTAATAAGTAGTTGGAGTAGCTTTTCTCTGGTTTGACCATGGTTTCATGTTCCTTACAGATATGGCATAGAGGGAACGGCGCCAGACTATCGATTACGATTTGCTATCGATTGCGATAGCAAATTATTAGACAGCTATACGAAGTAAGAATAGTTGCTTTATCGCCCGTATAAACTTGTAAACATTCGCTTCCTAACTAAACTAACAAGCATGCTGTCACGCGCGCACAGGCAAACATGAACACATCTCACTCGATGACCGCGGACACTCGCTGTCATAACGCTGGAATGATAAGAGTGGCCCAGCCTGCTTCCCCTCGCTTCAATGCGAACTAGGCGCACGAGAACACAGCGCATGCTATACCATCCCCTATTGACCCTTTTCGCGGAGCAGTTTGTTCTAGAGAAACGAGATTGCGCTTTCGGCGCTGCGCCGCACGTGGCCTCAGCGACAGCGCACGATTACGAAACCATTACCGCTTCTACCCTGCTTCTGTGTGATAATTTGTCGGAAATGCAACTCAGCTTTTGCTAACGCACTGTGCTTCAATCATGCTGGATTGGATCATGTGGATTGAAGACGTGCGCAATAGTTGGCTGTAAAAATAGTGACTGGCATATTAAGGCCAAGTTCGCGGACCACTGCAGCAGCTGTACGTACTTGGCACTTCGAGTTGTACGGCTTTCCTCCAGGATGTAGAAATTTGCGCTTCCCCCAGCGTTGTATCGCTAAACTTGAAAGAAAGGGTTTCAGCCCCAGAACGTCAGCAAGTGTGAGTACTACTCGTTAATGACAAAGGGAGTAGCGCCGCTTCCTGTCACAATAAGTTTCGCGCAAAGTGTCTACACACATCTATACCCCAACTGGCACGGAAACTTAATTACGACTACTCTATCGCCAACGTGTCAAGAATAAGTGAATGGGTGCACACTTGAACATATGCGCCCTGTATACGCACAATGAATGACGGACTACACCGATAGCGCAAGAATGGTCGAAGCTGGATGTTTCGTGACGGTCCACAAGAGTAAGCGAGTTACTACGATAATACATATTTGCTAGAAGGTATTACAATATGGAAAACAGCTACGGATGTTTCAAGCTTTGCGCACAGCAAGAAGAAATCTATTGGAACTAAGCACAACCGCGAGCGATTAGGCAGAAAATAATCAGATAGTGACCGCACTGAGGAGCTTACTGACTCAGAAACGTGACAAGCCGCTGCTTCAAAATATTTGCCAAATAAAGAACGAAGAGAAAACACACTAATCCTGATTCAATTCATGAGAGAAAACTTTGGATAGCTTGGAATACATATTTAGCCCCGTTTTTAGAACAAGCACCATATACGCTGCTCGCGCCGTTTGGACGTAGCTTAATCAGCTCCGAAAGCACTTTTTCATGTTCTCTGAAGCTGCGGCCAAAGCTTCGTGACGTCCACCCAGTCACCGTCTATGATATCTTCCGAACCAGAGGTTTGTTAAGCCGCACCGGCGCCATGTAGATCCATTGTAAACACGGAGACAATTAAGGCAAGCAATGCACGCGTCACCACGTGATCAAACATGGCAGCGCCCACGGGATCGCCGCGAAACGGGTCAATATCGAACCCCTAGCCTTGGAACCCTCCGAAGATTACAAGTTAGGGCGCGTGCGGCCGCGCTCTGCCGCAGCGGGAGTAAAACAGGCGATTTGGCGTTTTTGTTAGCGCGCGCCTCGCCGCCCGACCCGCGGGAGTTGGAAGGCGTGACGTCACGACACCCTCGTCGGATAGCCAGCCGGCCGTATGGGTGTTCTGTGGCCGGCCGGCCGCGGTCATTCGAAGCGCGCCGACGCCGCCATCGCGAGCGGCATTTGAGTTCTGGTGCGTCTACCAGCGATGAGTACACGTCTAAAGACAAAGACCATTCCAACTTGGCAAAAAATATTACCGCTCACGGTTACGAGCCTTCCGCGTCAAGCGACGAAGAGCAGGCGGCCGTGTAAGTGCCGGTCAGGTTTTCGCGAACCGTAGCGCGAAGATTTCGCTCTGCACCAGACACTTAGGCAAGAATTATTGGTCATTTCCTGGTGTCAATTTTCGGCAGTGGCGAATTCGTGTTGCTGCCGGAGATTTACACCAGCAGCGAAGTAGAATACACTTGGTTACTGCAATATTAGCTGTTTCTGTCTGTTTGAGCTCTGCGCCACCAGATGGCAGCACCATACAGGCCACTCACGTTTACGGTTGCGCTCGAACTAGAGTGTACTTGAATAGCTCGAACGCACCAACGGCAGGTATCCTAAGTTTACGCACCTTCTCATCTCTGGGAAACGTGTGCGACGGCGTAACACGACTGACGATGCTGTTGTAACAGCAATGTCTGGGCATTTCCTTCCGCCGCGACGAACGCGTCAATACCGAGCGACGACCGCGGGAAGCCTCATGTAAGACGCACCACCTGCGTGGAGCGCCGACGGAAATAGTGTTTCGACGGACCACGTGCGAAGATCGCCGAAACGGGTTAAACAAACACCATCAAACACTGCGACAGCTGTGGCCGACCTTGGCCGCGGGTGGGTGCTATGACGTCAAATTTCAGCTTCTGCCCGCGGCCGCTTGGAGGCAAGGTGCAACAGAAAATCGCAAAAAAAAATGTTTCTCGTTCTTTTTTTCAAAGCAGCTTGTTGTATTCGTCATTTTCAACAGTTCAACTTTTGTTCCGACGCAAATAGCCGCCCGCCAACTTTTGTGTCCGTATCGTTAGGGCCCCGTGTCGCAAAAAATCCCGCGTCGGCGTGGATGTCGCCGTCCGTGGCGGAGAAAATCATCCTCAACCACCTTGACCGCGAAGGCCCACCATGTGGTGCAAGGTTTTGGTGAACAAAAATTGAATTTCTCAGTGAAATCCGTCAGAAATATGGCAACGTACGACTTAACCACAACCTACAGACATGGTGGCGTCGGATTGTAATTTGAATTGATGAGAAAACATAATTCTGTTACGAGGAAACTCAAACACAAACCCCTTTTCCAACATTTCTACCATACCAACAGCGACGCGCTCGGGTAGTTTACTTGCGAAAATGCTATCCAGATGGCGCTCGCATCCTCGGCAGGCCAAATTGGGACTTGGCCTGCCTAATGAATTTTGGACACGCGCGTGCGTCGGGGCAATAACAAAGAATTTAAAAAAATCATAAAAAGGGTATTAGGGCCTTCACATTTTAATATAAGACAACTTATATTGCCCCTGGAAAAACGCCTTCCCAGCAATGCATTTCTGTTTAAAAGTGAAGCCGACTTTAAGGGGATCAGCGTAAGCTTGGTCTTTGTAAGCTGGCTTTCCCACGTTCTGTGTAGCAGTGAAGCCCACTGAAACAAAAATGCGATGCGAACGGGGCCCGATAACGCTATCGCGTTCCACTCTTAAAAACGAAGCTTAAGCGTCCTCCAGCTTTTTTTGCTGTATACCTGCAATGGGCGGGTCATTCAACCCAGAGCCGCTGGCGTGTTCAGTCGGTGTGTTACAATGTTTATTAACCTTAACCCTCATTAAATCGCTTCCCTAGTTTGCGAGTCTTCCTGCCTTCAGACCAAGCCTCACACGACCCGCGGTCGCGATGTTATCACACTTCGACTTTATACATAACATCACGGCAACGACGACGGCGGGAATTCGCCTGGAGTGTCCATATAACTGCTATCGCAATAAAAATAAATCAATTGTCGTGAGCGTTACTGAGTAAACAAAGTAATTGTTATATCACAAAGCTACAAAAATGTCGCAGTTTCGCCCGAAAGGCGAAGCATCGATTGCGATAGCAAATTAGTAGAGAGCTATACGAAGCAAGGATAATAGTTTAATGGGCCGTATAAAGTAGTAAACATTCGCTTACTACCTAAATAGACAAGCACGGTGTCACGCGCGCACAGGTAAACATGAACACATATCGCTCGATGACCGCGGAAACTCGCTGTGAAAATGCCGGAGTAAGAAAGCGCGCCAGCAGCAGTGGGCAATTTGACCTTCGCGCTGTCTCTCGTCTCGCTTCAACGCGAACGTTGAAAGCACAGAGCATACGAAGCTACTGGCACTCGGCGCATGCACTTTGTCCCCATCGCAGATCGCTTTGAAGATGAGGCCCGCGTGCGCGCGCACTTGCACATCGCAGTTCGCTTTCAAGATACGGCCGCGCTGTAAGCAGCAGCCGACGGAGCAGAGCGCACTCCCCCCTCCCTCTCCGTCGCCTGGCGCGCGAAAGAAAGAACGCGCGCTTCCAGCCTGCCCTTCTCCCTCGCGTGCTTTACACTCGCACACACAGCGTACGGTTGCGCAGCGACGATTTTACCGTCGTTGGACTTCATACGGAACACGGCGACGGCAGAAATGCGCTTGGAATGTCCATGTAATTGCTATCGTAATAGAACGTAATTGATTACAAGTAATTATTCTCATGTTTTTATTACGTACAAGTCTGTTAACCAGTGAAAATCTAACTATAAAATGGTGCTGTTGTCAATTTTAATGGTGGGTATGGAAGAAAAACATGTCGGCCAGCGAAATTAAACAGCTTTACCTGATGGTCATTGATGAGCTGTGACAATAGTTGATGCACTGAGGTAGAACGTCCTATTTAAGAATACTGCAAATTTTTTACCCTATATAAAGTCTCCTCCCAGTGGAGGGGGGGACCTCATAGGGCGGTGACCGGTATATATATATATATTGCAATGTATCTTATGAAGACAAAGAGGCGCTCGGATGGCGGGCGCGTAGAAAGCAGAGAAAGCAGGATTCTTGGCCTATCTCCCTTAGTGGGTGCGAGCCATGACAAAGGTTCATCAGGGTAATGCATGCAGCAGTACAACAATACCTGTTTTCCTGTCTTTGCTCATGCCACATCAACCGATTAGTCATGATTAAATCATTAATTGCAGAATTGGAGTTAGAATTTCCCAGCACAAAGCACTTCTGGTAATAAAATCGCCTCCAGTCTTGTCGAATGGATGCCACAGTGCTACAGTTGACCTGCCAAGTGGGGGGGGAGCCCCTCCTTCAATAATGGAAGGGGGGCCGGGCCCCCCTGAGCCCCCCCTTGACGCACTGCTACATACTATTAGTAATATCACAAGAAATTACCCGACTTATGAACGAATCATTAGGAGTATTTCAGCCAACTCTGGGAGGCATGAATGCAAGTTTGACGCTATCTTTAATATTGTAGTCTAGGTAAATGCCAGGATAAGATATACAACTTGGGTTTGACTTTAATTCAACTGAAATTATGCATCGCTATCTGCAATGAGTAGCACCGCAAACTACTCAGCACCGTAGCCATTTCGATTTTTAAGCAAATTCGAAATTTAGTATGGGCCCGAGCATACTATAACTTTGTTGTTATACCAAGCATCCCACGCAATCTGTGCAAAAGATTTTTAAATATGCAAGTGCCATGTAGCTAAACAGAACCAAGTAATGTCTGGTAGCACTTGGAACAACTCAGACTACCTTTGGTATTTCAGCTAATTGCATAATTACTTATTAATTATTCAATTGCTTAAGTATTATATTCAGAGCAACACTGTCCTGAAAATTTCCTGAAACAACATCCTGAAAAATTACTGATCCATCCTTCTATTGCTCAATACGTGCTTCATAAAAGTTTTTTCCAAGCCTGAAAGAAAGCCAATGAAATCAAAGCCCACATAGTATTTCACGGACTGTGAGTGACAGTCATGCCATTGCATCACAGCCACTCGAGTGCAGCATGAGGACGTGTTTTTTTTTCATTTTTTTTTCAACTATGCTGGAATTGAGAAAGCGTCGAAATGTAGGACAATAGATTACATTTCGTTTTGGTGCCACACTTGTCACACCAAGAAGTGCCACACCTGGGTTCAGCAAACGTCTCAGGAAACAATGAGATATGGCAATGCAACAATGTCTTTGTCTGTCATGACAAAGATTGCCCCGTCGGAGATCTCTTCGCAGAACGAGGCAGCACTATCTGCACTCCAAAACTCCTCCATCGAAGCACTACCTATTTCATCGTCAGTAGCGACGTGCTCGCAGAGTGCAGTAATGTCAGCGGCTTACACCGCATTAGTTTCACCCATGCGGTTTTCGTCCTGGTGCACAAAGCCCGCCTTTTACGTTGATCGGCATTGCCACTGCTTCTAGCCTTCATGATCGTGGCGCTCCCGGTTTTCAGAATTGTCGATATCATTGACTGCACGAGCTCATACTTTTGAGTCTTTCAAAATTTGCAGCTTCGTCTCAAGCGACACAATTCTGCGCTTTGGCGGCGCACCTCCCGCTGCTTCCACGGCACATTTCCACGCTCGCTGAGAGAGAGAGAGAGTGGGAGATTGTAAAGGGAGCGCTGGCACCGCTCGCTTATCACTTTCACACGTGTTGGAGGAGGAGGAAAGGAAAGACGGGAAAGTAGGGAGGTCAACCAGCCGCATGTCTGGTTTGCTACCCTACACGGGGGAAAGGGGTTTAAGGGACTTTTGTAAAAGCCACCCCTAGCCAGAGGTGGCACAGTAAAGTTGCATCATGGAAGGAGATGTGCGATGGAATCTACAGTTCGAGGGTTGAGTGCGGGACGATCCCATCATGCAGCTCGTGCCAGCAGACAAGGGCTGGCCATTCAGTTCAGTCGCCATTTTGTAGCAGGTGGTTATGATGGAAGCCATGTCTCTACGTGTCTTGCACAAAACTGCTTTTGTTGCTAGAATCCAGTAGCTCATTGGCCATCCAAGATGACGTAATTCATCGTTGCAGCAATCCAGCAATACTGATGAGACTAGCCATCCAAGGTGGACAATTTTGTGACCAACGTTGTGGTGTCCTACGATGATGACGAGGTATGAAGCTGCAGCATCAGGTGCTGCACTTGATACTGCAACTTTCATTTTCGTTGTTTCTTTTAAGCTTCAAAGGCACTTCAAAGCTATGTCAGAGTACATTCAAGTTGTTGACAATGGAGTTCGCAGCCTCATCCCCGTACCCCAAGAACCATTTGCATGCCAAGAATTATTTGACAGTTCGCATTCCAAACATTTGTCATCAATAAAACGCTCGACCTTGTTTACGTTGCTGCAAATCACGGCCAGTGTAATACATCAAGTGACAAACCTCTTAAACTGTCATCTGCTGAACTTGGAAATTCGGCATGCCTCTCACAGAGAGCACTACAGTCGTAAACTCGTGTTTGGTGGTTCGCATGTTCGTCTAGTGCATAGCATAATGTGAAGCTCGCGCTGTGTTTGACATAATTTTTGCTGCACTGCCACGGTGCCGGGTTGACTAAGCCAAAGGTACCATTAATGTGAGCAAGTAAACAAAGACCCCTCACAGCATCTGTTCTTGACAAGGGAATGGGAACTGTCTGCATTCCTGTATGGGCTGACTGGGCAGTGTTGTCAGCAATATTCTTACCAACGATGCCACAGTGCCCGAGCAGCCATTGGAAGATGACATCATGTTCCTTCATGAGAGCTTGATGGACAACTTCTCTAGTCTCAAACACCAGTTGTTTTTGGGTCTTGCATTATAAGGCTGACTGCAGACTTTGAAGGGCTGCCTTGGAGTCACAAAAAATTACCTACTTTCGAGGTTGTGCTTGCACGATGTAATTAACAGCTGGACATAGGGTGACAGGTTCTGCTGCCGTAGAGGTCATCATGTGGGACACTTTGAACTTAATTGCGACCTGCAAGGCCGGGATGACAACAGCGCCTGTGGAGCTGGTGGCTGAGACAGCCCCATCGATGTAAATGTGCCTACTTTGTCCATATGCCTCATTCAATAATGACAATGTCACACGTTCAGAGACAGAATGGGAGAGGCAGCTGAAGAGAATAAAAAAAAGGGCACTTCCTTGACTTGTTCACCCACATCAATTGTTTCGTTGTATGTTGTTTTTTTTCACAGCAGTGACTGTATAGTGTTGCATGTAATAGCACAGCACACATCATATTATATAGTTGCACGGTGTACACCAGCTCCACTAATATAAGTTGTGCAGTTGTAAGATGGAAACAGGCTTAGTTTTTATTTCAATGTATGCCATATATATTACCGAAAAGTCTACGTTAGACCTTAGAAGGCACGAAGAAATGAACCTAAGGATGACCATGCTAAGCAGTTGCCGACTGCACCTTTAGCCTAGAGAATACATGAGTGCGGTCCGTAGTCAGTGGCCTTGGATCAAGAGCTGGCGACTGGGCATCTGCCCAGAATCGCTCTCCGGTGGGCACCTGCACAAAAACAAACAAGCCTGCTTGGAAAGCCTGATGATAACACTGTAATTAACTGCCTAGCACACAGATCACATCTGAACATTGATAAGCAGCAGTGTGAGGACAGGTGAATGGGAGCAAAGCAGACAAAGGATTGGGAAAGCAGAATCGATTGGGCATGTTTGCAAGTACCGAATGCACTGTTAGAAGCACAGAAGAAAAAATGATACAATACGAGTTATTCCAGAGTGCTATTTTAGGGCCATATTTTGCAATGACCCACTACATTAACCATTCTTTCCACCCTTCGTCACTGGCTACCACGCAGCTGTTATTGCCAGATAAGAAACAGATTAGAAACAAAGACAGTGATGATTTAGCAGTAAATTCAACAGAAATGCATTTTAGCATTACATCGCACCTCTTTGAGGTCCCGGATCCATGCCCGTGAGTAAGTATGCCGACCTATGCACAGCAGCGTTTGATAGGCTGTGGCAAGTGCAGTGCTACAAAGAAACAGATGTAGTACCTGCAGCTTGTCGAGGATCCTGGCTGCGAGCACAGGGATGATCGGCTGCAGCACGATGGCTGACACACGAAGCACCTCAAGTGCGACGTGTAGAACAGCATTCAGCCGCATCTCGCCAGAGTCGCTCTTTGCCAGCTCCCAGGGCTTGGCGTCCTGTACGAGTGCGTTGGTCTGCCGCAGCACAGCCATCACCTCGTCGATGCCCTGGTATATGTTGCCTTCCAGGTACTTGTCCTTCACCTTGTCTACCACGTGGCAAGAAGCGATAAACAAGAAAAGTTGCAGCAGAATGACATTCAAGCTGGTCCATACTTGTCCACACCAGGGAAAACAGGGCAAGCAAGAAGACACTGCCATAGCACTCACAACTAAAATATAAGTACTGCACCTAAATAAGCATGCAACAACATGGCAAGGTGTTTGTGCAACATGAAGGCACAAACACTCCTATATGATATCAGTAAACCCTGAATTTGTTTGACAGTTCTCCACAAATTATAGTTAGCAGTGTGGTGAGCTGATACATCTGTTATATTTCGTCACACAAAATGTTTTGATTTAATTGATGTAATTTAACACCCTAGGGAGAGAGTTCATCTAGTTCATTTATGTTGGAAGGCAGGTTTTGGCCACGCAAGCAACATCTGCGGTTGGCTGTGATGCCGACTCAATTTCAGTGCGGTGCATGGGCATCATCTGCATGTGCTCCCAGTAAAAACATCATTTTGAGTGTAAAACGTAATTTTAAGTGTGCAGGACGTGCCAATGTTCTCTGGGTAACAGTTCTGCGCATTTGCTTTCGTGGAGCAATGGATACGTGTATTTGACATTCCCTGTGTGTCTGGTCAGCGAGTCATGAGCGCAGCCAAGTGGTACAACGCTTCTACATACACTTCCCTGAGTGTAACATGACGAGTTCCAGAATTTTATCGCACAGACACACACACTCCTAACCCGTTGTTCACCATTTACTTGGCCTTTTGTTTTAACAAATGATTTGTTGTCATAGTTAAGATAAATGGCACAAACACACGATGAACAATGGGCTGCGAATCAAACTGTAGGAGGAATTCAAAATAATACATGGAAGGAAAAGTTGAGAACCACCTGAAAGCAGCATAAACCTAAATGGAAACTCATATGGAAGTTCCTCGGAAAGAAACTTTTACAGTTAAAGCTAATTTTCTCAGTATGATACCAAACCTGGCACCACCTCCTTCGAGTACCCTGAGGCTTCTATTAACTTTCCCTCACACCCCGAACCACCTACAAATCTCCTCGTTGACTCACTTGACAGAATGAGCACACCAGAAAGGCATTTATGCTAGTTTCAATCCCACAAACACAATGAATTCTTTTTCAAATGCCCAGCCCTCTCAATAAAAAAAATTTATACTGTGTTTTTTTATAATTATTTTTTAAAGGGTTGTGCTACTTTCTCCAAGACATCAGCCTTTCTTTCCCACTTCGCCCACTTCCCGAGAACTCTCGTTCTGAAAAAAAAAAAAGTATAAGCAATAACTGTTTTCTACTTGTATGTTTACTTCTGCTGTTTACTGTTATGCTTGCAATATGTTTGTCTCATTGCTATGTATGCACTTCTGTTCCCACTCCTGCCTAAGGCAGGAAATGTAGGCCTGCAGTAAAGAAATGTAAATAACAAAAACAATTAAGAATGAAATGGAACGACCAACAGACTTTTGCAAGAGCAGAAATAAATTAGCCGCAATTTTTTTTAAATCATGAAAAAAATTATTGTGTTTAACCGTTTTTTCAATTTTTGCATTTTAGTATTTGTTTCTTTGATTAGTTTTACAGTGACCTGTATATATGCATGTACAAGATAGATCCAAGAGAATGTGCCACATTTGGCATCATAAATTGAATCCCCTCTCTTGTTGCAGTTCGTTTCAAGCTGTAACCACACAAAATCCACAGCTTCACCCCATAAACTACAACTACCACACAAAGTATACACAGCCTGCTCCCATATTGCGTGCGTGTTGACAGCAACATCCACAATGATGAAGAGAACCCTTGACCAGGGCTTATCTAAATTAAACTATATTTAAAAATGGCCAAATAGGTTACCTGCAAGGTCATGAAGCTGATCAAGGACTTTCTGCCCATCAGCGTAACTTTCAAAGGACTCCGCGTCGTACGATGGAAATATCTGATGCTTGTTCACGAGTGGCGCTGTACACCTGCTGAGGAGGTTCCCTAAAGTGTCGGCCAGCTCAGCATTCAGCAGGCGCTGTACCTTCGTGTTGTTAAAATCTAGACAAAAATTGAGAATCAAAGTGATCCAACTCAATTCTGACTCACAATAGTCGAGCTCCAACTCGCAAGGCATGAAAGTCACTGCTTGCATATTCACACTGAACCTATTATACTGCAGGAGTATAAACATGCAGAAAAGTATTTCTCACAATGAAAGAATTGTTTCCCAAGGTTAGAAGCTATAGACCAGAAATTTTACAATCACACCCTGCCAAGGAAATTAATAAATTTTCGATATGCTTATGTTAATACCAAGTCACTTTCTCTCAATCTCAATAAAACAAAAAGAAAAACAATTTATAAGTGCATCAAAACATTGCTTCAAGATAGCCAAAGCCAAAGTATTGCATTGTTTGAGTACAGCTATTTCATTAAGGTGCAAATGCAGGCACAATACTATATGCAGTGATTTGCTTTGCAATAGAATAAAATCCCTCATGCAAACTAGTGCAGAACTATTACCATTTATAAACTGGCTGCAAGGAACTGGATGTGCAACAGAGCAATAATGCATGTTTTTATTTCATGTACCTGGGCCAGGTATATCAGATGCCATGTGCAAGACTGGCTTTATAAAACATAAATCTGATAATTAAGACCAAAAGTACCAAGACCCTAATATACATTCTTCTATTCTCATAAGTTTCAATCCTCCTATAACACAACAAAATAGAAAAAAAGATCCAGCAGTACATCATAAGCTGTACTTGTTTGCTTCGCCATGGGCTTACGCATTTACAAGCTGACAGTGCCTTGTAAAATATATTGTTTGCAGACACTACTATACTTCTGAGGATACAGGAAAAAATAAATTCTCAACTTACTGCCGTCAGAATGTGGTACGCCCTCCTTGAGCAAAAAGTAGCGAATTCCATCGGCTGTGTACTTGTCGACTTTCTTGTAAGGACAAACAATGTTCCCTTTGCTTTTTGACATCTGGTGAAGCACAGATTATATGCACAAGATAAATTTACCGAGAAGCCCAATCACGCATGAACAAAGCAACAAAGGAGAAAGAAGTACTGACATACTCACCTTCTCATCATTCACAGTCCAGTGTGAATGACACAAGATGCTCCGGGGAGGCTCCAACCCGGCTGCCATTAGAAAGGCAGGCCAGTAAATGCCATGAAACCTGACCAAAACAAGACACAACTGTAGTACGAGTACTTCTTTTCGGAGCTTACAGGATAAGCTTTTGGTTAAGTTTGTGTTTAAGCAAGAAAAGAACAGATTTCTTTGATCAGTGATAAACAGCTTTACGTTTGTACGCATCACAGGCTACCGCTAATCTTGTTGCTTTGTGGTAAGCACAACCTGTACAACCACACCAACTTTGGTTTACAAGAGGTAAATGTTAGGCTTGAGGAGAGCTTCAAGAGACAGGTCTCGAGTTGTATTCTATCCAACAAGTAATAATCCCAATGCTATGCACACAGATATTGTTATTTTTTTGGCCCCCACTACGGTGAGGGGGCCCATTGTAATAATCTATACACTACTACAGTGAAAGCTCGTTAATTCGCACCTCATTAATTCGAACTTTCGGGTTAATTCGAACTGATGGTCATGGTCCGGCCACAATATATAGGCGTCTATGGGTTAACCAACTCGTTAGTTCATGCGCGCATCGGCTCCTCTATCGATAATTCGAACTGCGTGCCGCTGCGTGGTGGTATTTTATACTGCCGCCGCAAGCTTTTAAGGCTCAACGATAGATGGCGCGAGCACAGCGCCCGGATACGTGGCGTCACTGGCGTCATTGCGCTCAGCTCTTCGCATCGTGTGGTGGTTCGTGCCGGACGTGTCTGTGTAGTCTCCGTGTCCTTTGTGTGCCGCACATTCAGTACGAAAGGTACAAAAGGCTACGATGTGACGCTGCTCACGGCCTTGCATAGCGTTGGTGCGGGCCTGGGATCAGGTCACGGCAACAACTGTTGCCAATTGCTTCCGCCACAGTGGCTTTTGTGTGACCAATGAGGGCACAGCTTGCGAGCCCGACGAGCGCGAGGCCGTGGTCATTCCTGCCGGATTGCGGGATGCGCTGGAGGACGTGACCTTCGACGACTACGTGGATGCAGATCGCTGTGCAGCGGCCTGCGGCACAATCACCGACGATGATATCATCGCGCAGGTGACTGGTGGAGAAGCGCCCGTCGTCGATGTAGGTGTGGATGACGAAGAGGATGAGGCACCCACGTGGCCCTCAGCTTTGGAGCTAATGGAGGCTATGCGTGTCGCGCGTCTATTCTTCAGCTTCAAGGAAGGCGAAGAGGATGCTTTCTGCCATGTTCGCGCGTTGGAAAACAAGGCTATGGCGATCACATTCAAAGAAGAGAAACAGACAGTGATCACTGATTATTTTCGCAAATAAATATTTTGAGTGATTTTCCAACAACCCGGTCTCAATTCCTGCTGTTCTTTCAATGAATTTC
Source organism: Dermacentor silvarum (assembly GCF_013339745.2). Lineage (NCBI taxonomy): Eukaryota > Metazoa > Arthropoda > Arachnida > Ixodida > Ixodidae > Dermacentor > Dermacentor silvarum. The sequence goes on from NC_051155.1 coordinate 136,418,384, forward strand.
GTTAGTTCGAATTCGGTTTAATTCGAACTCATTGGGCGTCCCCGCGAAATTCAAATTAACGAGCTTTTACTGTATTACGGGCCCCCTCACTGTGTAGTTGCTAAAGGCCCCTTTTTATTCTATCGCATGTTATGTGCACAGAGTTTCACTAGTCATTGGTTCACCCGTCTCACTGGGGCGCACAGTAATAATGCAACAATGCATCATTATCCATTGATCTGCCGCCGCTAAAGCGGCATCTGCATAAGGGGCCCACCGCTCTCCCCCTGGGCTATGCAATGTGTCGCTTTGCGCCCCTTAGCAGGAGCCCTCCATGTCAGGCATGGTGGTGCAGCATAGGACAAAATAACAAGTACTGCAGAAGTTAAACGATGAAGGCAATAATGCAGCAACGTCTCAAACAAACAAACAAAAAACTGCCGAAGACACGATTTGAACCCACGACCCTACAATCATGAGCCCCCCCCCCCCCCAACGCTCTTACACGACACCATGAAACCAGACGGACAGGTCCACTATTACACAGGTTCTGCATTAGCCACTGTTACCATGTCACCATAGTGTTATGGTTATAGTGAAGGGCCCCCTCACTATAGTCGGTTCGTATTTTTTTACACGACTCATTGCTGGATATGCATGCCCCTCTTCAGACATGAACTATGTCAAGTGAAAATAGACCAGACAGAAAGTTCTTAGTATCTAGAGCCATCAGATGTATTGAAAGTGAACAAGTTAAATTTTTAGCTTGCCACCAAAGTGGTGCATCTGCAAATGTTAAGCGTCTGGAAAAGAAGTCAATGTATTCATACACTTTAGAAAAAAATTAAGGAGAAATTCAATGTGCTAGAATCAAATAAATGGAGTAAACTGTGGGGACTGCATGATACCTAAACAGAGCTTATTACCAGGGCTTGAACCAACAGATACAGGCTTTTTTTTAACAACTCCTTTACAAGAAGAAGGTTCAAATGTTTAAGAACATCATCACAGACACAGTAAAGTGCATGTGACATTTATCCCAGCTAGAAAGCGTAAAAAACAGACGTGCATACTTAAGAATATCTTTTCCTATAACGTGGCAATCCGGAGGCCACATATGGTTTTTGTCCGGGTAACCACTAACTGTGAGGTAGTTGACTAGTGCATCCAGCCAGACGTAAATCTGAAAGTAATACAGCTTTATCAGATTTTCATTCAATTCAATATCTACTATTGAGTATAAAATGTAAGATTCCTCCTCTGTAAGCACCATGACGTCATACGACAGAAAAGGTTGACGGAGAAAAAAATGCATAACCAAATTTCAACTTGAATTGTAGAGTGGCAGAAAGACAAATATTAGATCAAGTACAAATAGTTCCAAATTCCTTGCAAACTCACTACAGCAACAAACAGAAGGCAGATTCTACTCGAAATTATTATTAAATTCATTCATGGGGTTGAGCATCCAAAATCAACAGAGGGACAATGAGAGATGCCATATTGGAAAGCTCTGCATTATTCTTGACCAAGTGGAGTTATTTAATATGCACCGGACTCTTACTACACGAGCATTTTTGTGTTCTGCTCCCACAAAAATGTGGCTGTGGCTGCCGGGATTGATATCTACAGCCTTGTGAGTAGCAGCAGAACACCACAGCCACTTAGTCACCGTGGTGGATCGTCAGAAAGGTCTTTCCTTTTTTTTTTGTTTTTTTCCCCAAGCAAAACATATATGTACGAGCGTTGATCCGAGAAATAAGGTTCCCAAAGAGCTCCAGGCACACGGAACGGTGCGAGGCGAAATCCAGCAACACCGCTGTGCTGTGCCACACCGATGTGTTCCCCAACTCTCGATTTCGCCCGGCCGCGCTTCGCTGCGCCGCTCAGTCTTGGCTCAGTAGCCGTCCGAGATGAAGGTGCCCATTGTTGCTCCCACCATGTACGAGATTCGTTCCTTAATTCGCTTTTTGCACGCCAAAGGGACTTCACCCATAGATATTCATCGCCAGTTTACAGAGGTGTATGGTGACAAGTGTATATCTGTTCAACACGTCCGAAAGTGGTGCAGGAAGTTTAGTGCCGGTCGGAAGGACGTCCACGATGAAGAACGGAGTGGAAGACCGTCAGTTTCGGAGGCGATTATCGAGATGGTCCAACGCGAAGTGCTTCAAAACAGGAGGATACCTATCCGTGAACTTGTTGCTTGGATTCCTGGGAGTTCTTACGGTACAGTGGAAAGAGCTTTGACTAAAAAAGTGGGGTAAAAAAGTGTTGTGCTCGATGGGTATCGTGTCTGTTGACAGCAGAACACAAGGAGAAACACCTTGTCTGTGCTTGCTAGTTTCTACAACAGTCTGAAGAAGATAAGGAAGGATTGTTGGACTGCATCGTTACGGGAAACGAAATGTCGGTGTTTCATTTCGCTCCCGAAACGAAACAAAAGTCCAAACAATGGCGTCACTCAGGGTCACCAGTCGCAAAGAAGTTCAAGCAAACTCCTTCTGCTGGCAAAGTCATGGCCAATGTGTTTTGGGATCGTAAGGAGATACTGCTGATCGATTTCGTGGAACCCGGGACAACAATCAACTCCAGATGGTTATTGTAGAACACTAAGAAAACTTAGGCGAGCTATCCAGAACCGCCGGCGAGGACGACTGACAGCCGGTGTAACACTGCTTCACGACAGCACACCCGTCAAACCCAGAACCTTTTGACAAACTTTGGGTGGACTGTCATGCCCCACCCACCGTACAGTCCGGACCTCGCGCCTAGCGATTATCAGTTGTTCCCCAAGTTAAAGGAACACTTGAACGGCCAATGCTTCCGAAGTGACAATGAAGTCAAAGAAGAGATGAAACGCTTCCTTAACGGGTTGGCGGCAGAGTTCTACAACATTGCGATACTGAAATTGGGAGTACCATCTACAAAAATGCATACGAAAAGATAGCGATTATGTTGAAAAATAGAGCAAAGTGTCTTCTTTCCAACGATGTACATTGCTATGAGAATAAACAATGTTGTCTATTTGTAACATTGATGGGAACCTTATTTCTGGATCAACCCTCGTAAGATGCATTCTGGTGTATGCATGCTCGCATATGAGTTAAACCCAACTGAGAGTTTATTGCTAGTGCCTGTCTCTGTCCTTGTGTTTTGCTTGCACTATTTAGCCTGTTAACACTAATGCTAAAAGATAGCCAGAGCAAAGAAAATTTCAGAATAGCCAGTTTGTGCAACCTCTATTTCGTTTCCCACAATCTCAGCTCACTTAAGCAGTCTCAGCAACTTGACATATTTGACGTATTTAATGCATCGCAGAATGTGGTTGGTAGAGTTTTATATGGCAATGCCTCTCTACAGGCACCTCCTACAATTCTTTGTGTGTAGCAGCAACCTTTGTGGTGCTGTGCTAGAAACAGCAATATTCAAAAGGAAAACCAGCTGATCCATGATTTTCTTAATGGTGTTGCCTTGCTGCCTGCTGTAGGGGATGCATATGCTATGGATAGAGACAAAGACCCCCACCAGGTGCTGCTTTGATGAAACTTTGCAAAACTGAATGCAAGTACTACTGCACAAGTTTCACTAAAGCTCAACTATATGTATAATTGCCAAGGCATAATCGTGCTTCTAGACTACATGAAGTAACGTAGACATGTGGTAAAGTTGTAAAACCCTTTACACATTGGAGGCACAAATTGTTTTATACGACCTACATGGCTGCTAATGCAAAACTACAACAAATGCCATATAAGTAGGAAAAGAACAACTTACAACACTTGCCATCTCTCATATTGGCCAAACATAAAAGAGATACTGTACTGTTGTACCATCTTCTATCACGCGTACATCATGTTCGGTAGTGCAAGCTTGTTGTTTTACTTGCGAAAGCTGCTAATATGTACAAGCATGGCTCAATATGGCATTGGAGGCTGCCAGTCTAACACGAAATGATCGTCTGCATGCTGTCATAGAAACACAATGCTTTATAACACGCAAGTAGAAAATATATAAATTAAGTTAAACATGAGAAAGCACCCGATTTATTTTACACATGGAGCTTATCACTCCGAATATTGATTCTCCAAATGACAGCACCATCTCGACACCAGTCCAAGTGCTAAGAGGGTCAAGGCCTTGCAATGCACAAAGGAAAAAAGGAGAGGCAGAAACTGCTCTACCATAACATTGATAGTTTCGATGAAATGGCTTCTTTATATTTATTACGGCCGTGCTACCTTAAGAGCATGAAACAACTTACAGTTTGTGAACTGTCCTCGGGCACGCGAATTCCCCAATGAACTCGTGTGCTCTGTCTGGATACAGAAAGGTCTTGAAGGCCAGCATCGATCCAGTGCATAAGAAGCTTTTGAAACTTTGCAGGCTTCACTAAACCTTCTGAAAAATAGGGGCATGGGGGGAGTGGCTGCATGAGAGCACCTTTTGGAGAAAAATGAAATTGTTTTATTTACCTGAAGACTTCAACCAGTGCAGCAAATCTCCTTGGGACTGGGACAAACGAAACAAATAGTTCTTCTCCTCCATCCATTCTACTGGGTGCCCAGATTCAACGCTGACCTAAAGTGATGAATACTGCATTAGGCTAGGCTACACAGCAGCGGCATAGACGGCATATTAACATAGGCTTCTACAAAGCTTTACAGCTGCAGGCAACATTTGAAATATATACAGCACAGTCAACCGATAACACAACAAATTTGCTTCATCTATTCAGCATAAGTCAGGACAACTGCTATAACAACCATTCATAAGCACTTGTTGATTGTCTAAGGAAGCTCTTCTACTCTGTATCTTGACAAGGTCCAGAGCAAAAAGATAAGCTCAGTCACAGTGTCCCCCTGCGCAAACCTATAATCTAGCATCAACGAAGCCACTCAGTAGAAGGCAAAGCGTGAAGGCAATGAACTCTTAATTCTAGCATTTAAGCAATTGTACAAACTTGTGTCTTCTGGTATTCCAAGTGGCACATGCTGATGAAAGCCTGGAATTTGTGCACCATGCCACAGTAGGCAGTAGAGGCTGACAAGAGCATTATGCAGCATGCATGCAGGTGTTGCACACATGCTGGCAAGTCCTTGGAAGCACATGAAACTGCATGCTAAATCATGGCGTCCACTCACATCTGCAAGGACTCAAACTCCTATAGACACCATTCCCTTGGCAGTATCTCACTATGTCAGCCTATTTTATGCCCAGATTTAAAAAAAATAAAGCAGCTTTCTATGAGAAAAAATCTCAAATATATATTCAATAATTTACAATAACCTAATCATTGTACATAGCTTATTTTTGTCTAGAACTAACATATTTTCCAGATGCACCCGATGTATAGTCCGCAGGGACCAACTTAGGCTTAAAATAAGTGTTTCTTACAAAGTCCACACCCACTCTATATAATTCACAGGAATGAACTTCAACTGAAGCTGGGTCACTTAGCTTGTCTGCAACCAGTAAATAGAAGGTAAGCAAAATTTTTAATGTCAACCAGTAAAGGCTCACAGGTCCTCTATTAGACTTCATATATGAGTCACTTCTAAAAGCTGTCCAAATTGCTCTCGTCGGGGCTGCAAGAAAAGGGTAACAAGTGAAACATGTCGGAATGGATGAATGTCTTCATTGCCTTCAGATTCTATAGTTCTTGCGCATGCTAGATTTCACTGAGCCTGATCAATGCCATCAAGGCTATTCGTCTTTTCGGAGCCATCACAACTGTTCTTGTGTTTTATGTATATATGCAGTCGCGTAGAAATGCGTTGCGCATCTTGCAACGAGGTATTGCACATGTGCTCACAAATTCAAGCACTTAAACATAGCCACATAAAGTACTGCGAACAGTTCTCACTTGCATATCACGAGCTGCCAGTATGAGCTGGAAATATTGGTAGGGCACTGAGACGATCATTGCAGAGTTAACTTTGCTATGTGATTTAGCCCAGGAAAAATTTGCAAGTGCAGTCAGGCCTCGCTTTCTTCAAGTGCGCCTCCAATCAGAAATAAATAAAATCTTATAGAGATGGAACCCAGTGAAATTTCAACTTTTAATCTTGTATAGTCAGTAGACTATAGTAAGAAAAATACAGTAATCCTCAGTTGGCTAACTATTATTAGTGATGTACGTATCTTTATGTGTTGTATCATTGCAAGTAAACTGCATTGTGTATTCAGCTTAATGGGTTTATTCAGACCTACACAGACTTTGCGGTACAGGTACAATGCTTCTTGGAGGTACGTGAGACATATACAGTGGGAAGTGCACATACCCTAGAGGCACTATATGCTTCTTTCTTGAGCATATTTAATTCAACACAAGACAACTTGTACAATTGAGATGCGCGCACATTACCCATCCCGCTGATGGACAATGGTGGCTGCATGGAACTACATCGAAGTTTTGCAGCATGCAGAGCATTTGCTGTGCCAGCCATTGCTGAGCAGCATGGACCCTCAGTATAAGCATTACCTTAATTGTAAGCACAGACAAACACCGTGGCTCCAACAGGTTCTTAATCGTTTACCTCATCATATCACACCATCATACCACGGTGGCACAGGCAGGAAGCTTTTACCAGCTGCCCAGTACCTTCATATTGCAGACACCCACAGCACCATGTGCATTTAACTAGTATACAAGACACGGGATCGTACTTTTGGAAAGCAGGCGCTGCTTCTCACCTTTTGTGCAATGCCGTCGGCACCTTTTACTTCCGTCACCTCCGATTCAGACAGGAAGAGTTCATCTTGTGTCGAATACCAGCCTTTGTATACTCCCGTGTATATCCACCCCTTTTCCTGCAGCGTTTTCTGCGAAATTTGAAAAAAAGAAAAATCCTTTAGGGCACGCACCTATTCCTCTGCAACAATGTCTTGCACTAGGGTTTCTCATTTAGTTTCGCATACCCAAAAGTGCTCGACACACTTCTTGTGTCGATCCTCTGTTGTACGAACGTAGTCCGTATACGTGATACCGGTGTTGTCGAACAGATCCTGTAAATTGTTACGACATGTGAAGTAACAGGAAAGAAAGTCTTTGAATAAAACGATCGTGCTACAACGTGTGTACCTTGAACTGTTTTGAAACTCCATTGCAGAATGTCAGTTCATCTTGCTTTGTCCTTGACGCCGCCTGCTGGATCTTTAAAATAACGCCGAGCAAGATAGGCGATTTAAGAAGTGGCGACAGACAAGCATAGAATTTAGCTTGTCAGTGTTGTCACAAGTATGCGATTTAAACATTTCCGCGATAGTCTTCTAGTTTCGACCCTTGACTTCTCTGCATGCTACGCTTACCTTTAGACCATGCTCGTCCGTCCCGGTCGAGAATATTGTTTCTTGTTTAGGATTCAACAACCTGTGCAGCCTGTGAAGGGCGTCTGCCAAGACGACTGTGTGATGGTGACCAAGATGAGGTCCTAAAAACAGGAAAGAAAACCTATGTGACCTACGCAAAACTGGCGGTGAATGTTGTCGACTTTGCAATAAACGTTCAGCGTCTGAGAAAAGGAAAAGTGCATAAGTCGCGCTCCGCCGCACCTGAATTGACGTAAAATATTGGTGTCGTTATGAAGTACCGAGACGGCCCCATATGCACAAAACAAAACGTGAGAATTCACAACGAATTCATGTGTTCGTAACACCAGAGAAGCGTGCTTGCCGGCACGCATGGAAAAGTACATAGGATTTCTTAAGAGCGCGGACAACTTCGGAACCCACAATACAACCTTGCCATGAATAATGTCGACTTTCACTTTCGGTTTTGTTAGTTTGTGATGCAAAGGCAAGTGATTCGCGGAAGAGAGAAAGTAGCCGGTGATCAACTATTTTATTTAGTTTGGTACCTTATTTATTTTACTTTACAATTTTAGACAGAGTTTGGTTTTAATTCTAGGATGAATAATTACTGCGTGAACTAGACGGAATCTTGAATGTACTGTCGATGTTTCATTACTTGTTTACTACATAAAAATAACAATCATAATTAGTTATATATTTTTCTCATTTATATAATTTAAGAACGTCGATAAGATATTGTAACCTTAGACTATGATCGTTATTTGATTTAAAGTTGCTCATGCCCTACTCAAATGTGTTGGTTCTTGTTTTGATGCCAGCTTCTGTCGGGAACCGCTAGGATAAGTTCACGTTAGTGTAGTGTAATCATAATGGTATCTGAGGTGACTCGCGATATTTATTTAGCTAATTGAATTGGAGGAATGGCTGCGATGCTTTCTCAGTACAGTACATCGGGATTCTGTAAGTGACTGTCGCGTGCTGTTTACGCAAAGCACTGTAGCATGTCGAGTTTGGGGTGTCTTCATCCTACTTTTCGTTCCAAGCGCGTTGTACTTGTTAGCACGCGATTGTCGCATCTTTAGGATTACAGCTGTCCTTCAATGTGTATTTGCTATGTATCGATCAATTTCAGACAAGGCTCCGGTGTCCAAGGGGCTTCTAGGTTCGATATTTCTCACGTCATGTGCGCTCCACACACCAATACTTGCCCAGGTTAGGCACTACGTCCTGTGCGACATCTCGGACATCGTTGACAGGGGAGAGGTGAGCTGTCATTGTTTTTCCATCACGATTAGACATCGCGTTCGTGTCATTGCCTGGTGACATCAGTTCGTTAACTGCGTGTCTCTGTGCGTCGCGTCGACTAATGACATTGCTCCTCTTTTTGTTACCTTCAAGTTTTGGAGGCTAGTCACGTCACAAGTGTGCTTTCTCGACACTAAAGACTTGGTGTGCGGGTCGCTCCTCATCTACTATTTCCGGATATTTGAACGGCGCTATGGCTCACAAAAGTTTGCGGTAAGTACGGCGACTACCGCCGATTATCAGTGCCGCCTGTGATCTGCAACCGGCTTAGTTTGACACCTAAATTTGATGTTCTCGTTCCAGTCTTTCCTCTTGGCTGCATCGGCAGTGGCCACACTTTTGGAGCTTGCATCTATATACACGCTGAGACATTTCGAGGTCCCACTGTCAACGTTTCCCAGTGGACCGTAAGTGCACTGCTGCAGCTTTTCCACGCATATTGAATGCCGTATTTTTTACCATTTCATAAGTGTGCATACGCGATCCAGAAGTATGAGCACCGGCGTGCCGTGCAATCTTTTAAATAGAAGCAAACGTTTTCTGCTTCTTCTGAGAGAGCAACTGCTTGGCACTACTAGCAGTGATGCTTATCTGGTTATGTATATCTGTATTTGAAGTTGGCCTTGAATGGCTACGTGATGTTAACATTCCTGAAGGGATATGCTGTGTTCCTCTAGATTTGCCATCACATATTTGTAATGGTACTACATACATACATACCATACGTACAGTACATGCTAATGTGCAGCCCAGAATATGCATTATGGTAAAACATGATGCTGATGCATGCGATGAGTGCAGATTGTGCTCTAGAATATCTGATTTTCCATTCCAGCTGCGGGGCCACATTTCAATAGCAGCAAAATGCAGAACTCTCATGCATGTCGATTTAGGTGTGCAAACCCCATGTGGTCAAAATTAATCCAAAGCCTTTCACTACAGTGTCCGTCGTAACCCACTGTGCAATTTTAAGACGTTAAACTTTGCAATTTAATTTAATGATTTTCCTTCTGATGGCACTTACTTCTTAAGCATGCTTTGCTAATAATTTTCTAGTATTTCCTTTATCTGCTTACATTATTGCTCTTCTGTAAAGATCTAGAGGGAAAGCTGGGCGAAATAAGTGGCAACTGCAAAGGCCGTTATCTTGCTACTTCTCATTTTTGTAACACTAAAAGTATTCAAAATATCATGCAAAACCAAACATTTACACTTTGCACATACGTATGAACAGTGTGTGAAGTTTATTCCGTAAGTTTTACGGTGCATGAAACGGTACGGTTATATAGTGTTTGCAGGCGCCTGAACTAGTGGTGCTACCATACTGAGGGAGGCTCGGGATTGCATTGATTGCATGTCTCGTCTGAAACGCATCTCGTCGTCTGAATGTGCACCTTCACAGAGTAGCAACATGGCAGTGCCCTTGCGATTCCCGATTTCAATGCGTGGCCACTATGGAGAGCTTTTTTTCTAGAGTTGGTTATAGTAACTCTATGAAAATAATCATGGGCATAACTGACTGTACATGTAGCCAATCTTTGCTCTCTGGTTTCTTGCAGCTATGCATTGGTGTTCTCACTTTTTGTGAACTACCTGCTTGATATTCCACGAGTGGCCCAGTCACATGTGCTGGGCATCCCAGTCACAGGGAAAACGCTCACATACTTGCTTGGGCTGCAGGTGCGTCATTTACATAATTTTCAGTGCATGTCTCTCACAGGTGTAATCCACATTGAGATGCAGCATTTTCAGCGTAGATATTGAAGGTTCTGTAGATTTACCATACTTTTGTAAAAATAACTTCCTGCAAAAGCATTTATATAACCCTCTCACGAGTCCGTGCAGCAGTTTTTTAATGCCTGTATGTTTGCTCTCCATTCTTCCTTGGCATGACAAATAAATAAAAGAGAAAGAAACTATGGATGCAATGTATGCAAACGTAAGTTATCAAATTTAAGATGGGCATGATTTTGAAGATAGATTGTTAATCAAAATGAGCGAGAGCATAAATAGGTCTTCAGCATCTCACGTGGCCTGTGATAAACCTTTTCATCTTACGTCATTTGTTTTCTGGTAGAGGTCCCAATTAAAATTGCTGTAAAGCGTAATTGGGTTGGTCTTATGCAGGACTCGCAATGCCACACAAACATAGCATTGCATTTTTCTCCAGTCATCACAGTTCGACTCTGTGATGTCTCCTATGCACTAAACTACTGCAGTGGGACATTGCTATCAATGCCACAAAGGAAGCTTTCTTGGGTGTGTTGCAAGACTCCTTTAATTAAGCACTTTGAGTGTTATCATGCTGTACATGTGAACCTTTTCCTACTTCCTTTTCCTTCCCCTCCCCTCTTGATAGGATTGTTGTGAAAGGCAGTGCATTTGTGCATTTGTAGATTTTCGAGTGCATTTGTCAACTGCCATGTGACAACAGTGTCCATTGAAAAATGCAAGCAAATGCATGATGGGCATTTTATTCACTTTGTACCAGTCTCCACCATCATACTGTACCCCTTTTGCTTTCATAGGTACTTAGCACTTCCAAGGAGACAGCAGTGTGTGGGCTGTGTTCATTGGTAAGTGGATCATGGTCTTCATTGTGTGGCAACTCATAATTCATTGTTGTTGTGCATAATGTTTTAGTCCTGCGAAGCTCGTAACTAGAGACCGGATTATTGGCAAATGCCTATATCTTCCCATGCGTCGGGACTGCACCCTTTTGGTGTACAAGCACGAATTATGGGTTAGGAAGTTCTTTAGCACTGACTTTATGGTGCCTATAAATGACAATTTCAGCCGTTCGTGCCTGACAATTCTTTGCAGGGGCACTCATTTTGTTTCGAAAGCACATTCTTCTTTCAATGAGACCCAGCAGCATTGGCAGATGCTGTTACTAATGGCAACGCACCTGGCAGTGTGACCTAGCAAAGAAGGGCTTGCGTGGCAATGTTTATTGATCTTTTGACGATATCTCACTACTGCCTGACAATGGTTAGCAAGAAAAAGGTCACAAAAAGTCAGTTTCTTCGGCAGTGCACACGAAACTCCATGTTACACTGAAAGCAAAGATTGGAGAGAAAAATGCTCAGCATTTTGATAGAGGTGTGCTGTTGGCTATAGCATGGAAAGAGTTCTGACTGTAGTGTTCGTATTTTAAATGGAAGCGTGCAAAGTTTGTTGGAACCACTATGGACTGTAGTTACGCCTTACCCTTTATTAGCGCCTCCGCTGTTTTGTGGTTGTACAGAGAAAACCAGCCTATGGCGGTTCATCTAAAGCAGTAAGCTTTGCCACTCGCCCCGCTTTCTTTATATATATAAGTGTACATACTGCCGTGCTCTAACGTGTGATAAAAAAAGAAAGGCTGCAAAGAATATAGTCATAACAGAACAGTTCACGAGGCGTGACATAGCTACTGCACCATAACACAAGTTTAATGCAACGCATATGTATTGCGGCAGCGGTTGCAAACGTTTGTGCAAGGTTTAGGTCTGCGTAAACAAGAAACGAAAGTTTTTTCCGCTTAAAGAAATTTTCAAGGTGTCAGAGGGGAACACTCAAGAATTGTCATGAGTGCAATGCCCTCAAAAATATGGAAATACAAAAATTTTTCATTTGCTCTAGCGATATTGAGTGCTTGCTTTTCATCCTATACAAGCTTATTGTGAGTGAGAAGAGGCACAATCTAAAACTTAAAAATCTAGAGATAATAATCATGTGGTTATTGTGATAGGTTCTAAAAAGATTCCTGAATGCACCTTATTCAACGCTTCTTTTCTTACTGGAACATGCTTGACTTCAATTTATTAGGCACAAATTTGTGTTTATCATGCTTGCTCCATTGATGGGATTGTCCGCAGATAGTTTGGGTAATAAATACACACTATGTGCTCACTGTCAGAAAAAATGTATTAAACATGTTGTTTGCAGTATGTGGGTTGACAAAAAAGAGGCCTCTCATGTGTCCAAAAAAAGCCCTGGGAATCAGATGGCTTGCACAAAAAGGTCATTACATCGCAAGTGAATGCTACTTCAGTTTTCTTAACATAAAAATTGGCAATGAACCTTCAATACAGAAAGGTTGCGGTTTCTGAACATATTATGTGCCTATTTCAGCCCCTATGGTGCCTAATAAAGGGCTTCAAATGCCACCTAACACCCATAATTTTTCTGCTTAATTACCCGGCCTTTACTCATAACCGTTTCAATTTTAGAACCTGCTTCAAGTTGTAGGCAGCCTGCAATCTTCAGAGGCATATTTATTTAATCCAACAGTAAAATTTGCACTAATCAAAATAGTGGCATGCTAACTTTGAGTATGAAGTATACAACCTTTGTCCATAAAGTTTCGAGCCTTATTTTCTTCTCCAGAAATGATTCCCCCGAACAAAAGTGGGTGCGTATATGTAGCGCCATCTTTTTGGGCTAACCTGAACTATTTATGTTAATTGCTGTGGCAGCCGCTAGATGACACTACATGTAGAAAACTACGTTGTCACTAGTCGTCTGCGCATTATACTGCGAGTGAATGTGGAGAGATCGGACATCCACCTCGAACAGCATGTAAACATAAAATTCTGTGTGAAGCTTGGCAAGACAGCCACACAGACGTATGAGCTCCTTTGTGACGCTTACGGCAACGAGACATTATTGTGGGCGCGAGTTTTCGAGTGGCACAAGAGGTTAGTTTCGGGGAGAACGTCGGTGGAAGACGACACAAGGCAAGGGTGCCCTGCAACCTCACGGAATGAAAACAACGTGGCTCGGATCAGGGAGATCGTACAGCAAGACCACACCATTACAGTCCGCATGCTATCGGATACTCTCGACATTAGTAAGACAACATGCCACCAAATTTTGCGTGAGAACTTGGGGAAACGAAAGCTGAATTCCAGACTTGTGCCGCACTCCCTCACACAGGACCAGAAGGACACGCGGGCATCAGTGAGTGCTGATTTGCTCTCCAAGGCAGAGAAGGATGCTGCATTCGTCGACAGCATCATTGCTGAAGACAAAACATGGTGTTTTCAATGCGATCCTCAAACGAAGAGGCAGAGCGCCACAAGCTCTCCGGCGTTGAGAAAGGTGCGGCGACAGAAGACCAAAACAAAGAAGATGCTGATAGTTTTTTTCGATGCCAGAGGTGTCGTACACCATGAGTTCGTCCCACATGGGCGGACGGTGAATCGGGAGTTTTATATCCACATGCTCCAACACATGTGTGATGCACTGTGACGCCGTCACCCTAACTTATGGGCATCTGGACAATGGAGCCTTCTCCACGATAACGCGAGGCCGCACACTGCTCTCAGCGTGACAAAATTTCTCGCCAAGCACGGCATTACTGTCCTTCCACATCCACCATACTCGCCTGACCTCTCCCCATGCGATTTTTTTCCTGTTTCCTCGTGTGAAGAGAGCCCTAAAAGGTCGCTGGATGGGGAGCGTGGAGGCCATTCAAGACGCCATGACAAAGGAGCTGACAGCCCTGCCAAAAGAAGCGTTTTCCAACTGTTTCCAAGACCTTAAGAAGCATTGGAAGCTGTGTACAGACTGCAAGGGAGACTATTTCGAAGGGGTGCTGCGCAAATGATTGCATTGTTAAACACATTTTTTTTTAATGGACTCAGTCTCGGAACTTTATGGACAAAGGTTGTAGATAATACTTTCTAACATGTTTGACCAATAATTTTGTGCAGTTGTAAGAGTAGAGACAGTGGTGCACTGACGGGGGGGGGGGGGTCGAATGTTGTAACCCCCCCCCCCCACACGCGTCCAGCTCAGCCAGTCCAACATGTACCTTCAGTGCTCTGTTCACATTGTCATTACAATTCGGGAGGTGGCTTGAGGTCGAATAGTCCTGATTAACAAAAACACTCTATCACTGTCTTGTATTTATTCATTCACTCTTACATTACTTTGAGTAAAATGCTGAAGAAATTAACACCATCATCATCCTTGGTGTCATTATTATTATAATTATTTGGCATTTTATTTGCTGTTGGATTCCTCTGGCTAAAGCAAGGAAATTGCATATTATGCAAAGTGCTTGCTTCCCCCACCACCACAAATATTCCAACACCTCCCCCCCTTGCAGAGATCATGGGTGCGCTACTGAGTAGAGACAAAATTCGGATTGGTATTTTTCCTTTGTAAAAGTGATGTGTATGCAGAAATGTGAACTCTGCAAGATAATAATTATCGAGTAATGGGATTTATTTATCATTGTACCATCTTCTCAGAATGGTGAATCTACTGCAGTTAACAGCAGCCTAGTGTCTTGGAGTGGATGCACAAACAACACATGGAAAGTTGCTGTTGCAACGCATGCAGAATGTGAAAATGGATATATAGAGTGTAAAATGTATAGCGATGTTTCTGTGTGCTTTAAGACAATGTGATTGGTGCCAGGATGCCACCGAATTTGCTCACCTGCTCTTCAGAATTCATTAAGTAACCTGACACCAGGCGCTGGAAGCTGAAGCCACCTAATGCAAGAAACGATCACAAACAAATATTGTGCTTTGTAGTTATTTCAATCAGAAAAAGCAAAACTCAAGAACTCTTTATTTTTTTCCCACGTGCTCTTCTTTCCACGAACTCATCTGATGAAGGCACTCCCCTCTTTACAGGTTAATTCTAGCATGAAAGATAGTGGCCTTTGAGGCCATCAATAATTTAACAATAAGCTCATTGTGCTACCATAGCTAGCAATGGCTTGTATCATTAAAAACAATCTACCTCCATCACCGACTTCAATACATTAACTGTGTATTTTTGTTCCAGGCAATGTGTTTATGGTCATAGCATCACTGTTGCTTTTAGATACGAGGGTAATTCCATAAGTTTCTGGCCTGACATCTAAAACTGATAGTGAGTTCAAAACGGCCACTTCAGACACACAGCACCACCTCTTAGGAGGCCAGCGTATGAGTTTCAACTCGGTGCGCGTGTTCTTCAGTAGCACGCACTTGCCTTACAAACACGACGCACGCTTAGCGGTGATAATGCTAAAAATCAAGTATTGAGTCGTGATTAAGTTCCTCACCAAAGAAGGGGTGTCTCCAAGTGTTATCAAACAACGTTGGGATGGTGTGTACGCAGAAGCTTTCCCTTCGTATTCCACCGTGACGGAGTGGGCAAAACAGTTTGGCCTGGGAAATGAGAGCATTGAGGAAGAGCCCCGCATTGGTCGGCCCGTGGAGGTGATGACCGAAAGAATTGTCTCTCTCGTGAGGAGAAAGTGCTCAATGACAGGAGACTGAACTTGAAAGAAATTGCGGCACGGGTGGAACTCACTGTAACGACCATGTTCCACATAATTCATGAGAAGCTTCACATGACAATGGTCAGTGCAAGATGGGTGCCCCGAATCCTTTCTTCTGTGCTGAAGGAGCATCGTCTGACCTGGTCTCTCAAGTTTTTAGAGCTTTGCCATGGGAATGAGAGAGAAGTGCTGGAGTCGATTGTCACCAGGGATGAAACCATGGTTCTTCACTATGATTCGGTTTCCAAAAGAGAATCAATAGAATGGCGCAAACCAGGAGAAGTGCCCCGAGAAAAGCCAAGGTGGCTCAGTCGGCCAAGAACATCATTACAACAATCTTTTGGGATTGCAGCGGGATTCTCTTGATCAACTTTAAGGAAAGAAATAGCACCATGAGCGCACAGTATTATGCATCAATTCTACACAAACTGCATGATGCAATAAACAAGAAGAGGTGAGGGATTTTTCATCATGGCGTCCGCCTGCTTCACGACAACACTCCAGTTCACACGGCAAACGTTGCAAAGGCTGCAGCGAAGGACTGTGGCTTTGAGGAAATCGATCACCCACCCTATAGCCCAGACCTGGTGACCAGTGACAACTAGCTCTTTTCAAAGCTGAAGAAAGATCTTCGAAGCAAAAAATTTGCTGCTGATAATGAAGTGAAAAGTGCCGGCCGCGGACATTTTGACGACAGAAGTCCAGACTATTTTTTTAAGGGCATAGAAATGTTAGTGCAGAGGTGTGAAAAATGTGTTGAAGTGAAGGCAGAGTATATTGAAAAGGTGACACAGTTGCTTGATTTCTATCTCTATTAAAAGTTGGTCAGGCCGGAAACTTTCGGAATTACGCTCGTATATTGCAGCTGTATTCACGTAATTCTTACATAGATTGCACTATAATTATTACTGATAATTTGAGCAATTTTTGTCACTGCCATAGCAATGTCATAGATTTGGCATGCTTCATTGCCATGAAGCGAATGCTATGAAGGGATAAACAAAATTTAGTTAATTCCTCACTTATGTGGGAATTTGTGTTAGGGGAAGCTTTCTTTGACATTAGTGCAAATGTTAAAGCAAATATTATGCAAATGTAATGGTAATAATGGAACTGTTCGTACAAAATTATTCATTTGGAATGTAATTTTACACTTTTCTGTCGCGGAATTCTTCCATTTTCTGTTGCTGACTTGTTCACTTCTCAGTAACTCAACACTTCTGGCTCAGTGCACGCTCTGGTTCCATTTTGTTCACTTCACTTGTCATTGTGAGCCAGTTTAAAATGTAACTCATATTCGCTTAAGGAGATTGGCCAAGAAATAGGCGAGTTATTTCAAGTTATAACCGTTAACAAGTTTTCAGGAGGGGGGTTATCGAGTGAATGCTGTCGAAAGGTGAAATTACATGTTAAAATAAGAATAACAACAATAAGAATCAATAGTCAATTATTGAAAAGTACAAAAGAAAAAAAGAGATGCAAATTTAACAGGGCCATCGGTAGGACTCGGTAAGGAATTCCCGGTTGGCGGAGCAAACATCCCTGTCATTGAATCCCAGAGTCAAGACTCGATATGAGAGAAAACTAACAAGATCTCCCAATGCTTCAAAAAGGTAGTAGACAGTTTTAGTTTAGCGTGGTTACCGGAATAGCGGGATCGAAGTGCGCATACGCAGAACGGTTTACCGTGCGCAGCTATTTCTCAGAGTTAACGTTAGCGTGGTGTACGTAGTACGTAAAACATTCGAACTGAATTTGGCGTTGTTTTTGTAGAATTCACTTTGTTCGTAGCAAATGACTGCGTAAACGGCGCTTAGTCTCAGCCGAGAGAGTGTTAATCATCGCTTCTTGTTTCGAACGCGCCTTAACAAGAGAAATCTGAGATTCGCAGCGCCATCTGTCGCTAAAGTCAGGAGTAGGCGCGAAGACATATGGCCTGTGAGATGGGAGGATTTCGGAGGCTATGGTAGACAGCTTGTAGCAGATACTATACAAATCGCACTTTCATAGAATTAGGTGCCCTGTGTATGCGAAATTCAAAGCGTAATGGAATAGCGTCCCGCACGTAAACTACGCTATCACGTTATACTAAAACTCTCTTTCTGCAAAGTTTGTTTTCGGAACGGTATTTCCCGTAACCCCGCTTTTAAACATTGCAACAGTGAAGCAGCAACAAGATAGAAATAATTGTTGAATTGTCTCTTCCTCAATGCAAAATGAGCATAGAAGGGAGGCGCCAAACCTGACCTGTGGAAGAGACAATTCAGGGAGAGAATGTGACAATGTAATTTCGTGAGGGAGACCTCGAGCTTCTCAGTGTTGTAAAATTTGCTTCGCCAAGGAAATAATGGGTGCTTATAACCTGGAGAAGCAGCGAGTACAGGGTCTGATAATGCTTTCATTACTGTACGCCTCCGAAATCTAGCCACCATGACGTCCTGTCAGTGGTAAAACGGGAAGGACTGGGTCACAAAGTCGCGTCTTTACCACTGAACCAGCAGTTTCATTCAAAAACAAAACCTATGACCAGGTACCAAAATTACATAAGCACATTGTAGATGGGCAGGAACTAGTGAATAAAAGAGATCAAGAGTGGACTAGCTAACAGGCAGTATGTAAACGCTGGCATGATGAATGGCATTGGAGCCAGCTGTGGAAGGTGACGAAGGTGCAAGTAGTGGCACGAGCGCGGTTATGCCAAGAGACGACAACGCTCAACCCAGGAATGGGCGCCTAAGAGCTGGGCTCTAAAGTAGGCACAAAATGAAGCAACGTTAATGAAAACAACCAGTCAAGTGCAGGACAAAATGTTCTAATTACAGACTTTTCCTGACATTGTGATGCATCTTTCGCAATGACAACTTTACTTCTTTCTAAATACTTGGCTGCTTCTGTTGCTGACTTATTAAATTTCCATCTTCTTGCCACTTGTTCAAAAAACCATTTTTTTTTTTTCTATTTGGGCACATACCCAGTGACCCAAGTTGTGCGAGTTGCACTTCTACATTCGCCAAGTTGTCTATTTGTTCACCTATTCAGTGGCACATTCTTAGTGGCCCAAGTTATTGTCTGCTCGGCAAGACAGCAGTGCCAAGTAAGGGGAAGAGGCAAAGAAAGCTTTGTGCTTTAAAATATTTAACAAAGGGACCAATTTGGCTTGCTCACAGTTTTCTTGCTTTATAAATGTACACAGCATTTAAATAGGCTGTGCGCTTCCACTTTTCAATGCCCTTTGAGACTTCAAACTGCATGTATGTCTTCTGCACACTAAAATAAACTAATAATTTGATGGCTGTTAAAATTGCCTATGCAGCTGCAAGCCGGTGTCATTGCTGGACGGTACAGTGACTTTCAATCAAAATGCCCTGTGCGAGTTTGGTGACAAAGATGTGTGCATAGCATGTGAAAGTGTGGCAGATGTCACTGAGCTTATTTTATTAGAATGTCGCTTTTAAAAAAACACACACAGTCAAGGCATTAAGTTTTAAAATTAATTTATAGCCTGGCATGGAGGAGTTCTTAAAGATTCAGCTTTGTTACCATGAACTGCATGTCTTATAAAAGTGAAGAAAAGAGGCCCATCAGGAAGGGAAGAACCTGGAGACACTTGCCACCACTCCGTTTCAATAGGGACCCTGTTATCATCAATCCATACACAGCGTTGGTCAGGCAAAGCAGGTGTCTAGCTTGACAAGTGCATATGGGGGTGTCCTGCAGGTGGCCGGGATGATATGCCGCTGGAACCTGCTCTGGGTAAGCTCAATAGTGCGGGTGCCCAGCTGGATGTCCCGACTGTGTGGAGCGACAATCGGGAGGCTGATGCGTTCCTCGCCGCCTCGGGAGGAGCCCTTCATGGGAGCCACCCTCGACATCCAAAGGCAGCAGCAGGCCGAGATGCTCGAGCGGCAGCTGCTCCTGCAGCACGCAAGGGGTTCCCGGACGCCACCTCACCTCGCCGCTGCTGCCATGGGCATAGTGGGTTGCTCATGTTTGTACATGTATTTGTGTAGTATGCTTTACAGGTTCATTGAAGGCCATTGGCATACCTGCCAACTCTCCTGAATTTTTGGTAATGTTCAGGAATTTTGGCTCAT
This sequence comes from Dermacentor silvarum, assembly GCF_013339745.2. Classification (NCBI taxonomy): domain Eukaryota; kingdom Metazoa; phylum Arthropoda; class Arachnida; order Ixodida; family Ixodidae; genus Dermacentor; species Dermacentor silvarum. Next base: position 136,438,343 of record NC_051155.1, read on the forward strand.
TTTACGATTTTAGTAATGCCGAGTCAAGCTTTATTAAAAATAAAGTCTGTTCCCGGAAAAGCTTTACAGGGGACGGAATATGGGGCAGCACAATGTTGCAAGAAAATGCAGGCAATAAAGAAATCGTGATGTTATGTGCACCGCCCTCTCATGTCAGCACAGGGCACCACCTACCAGAGGGATGCTTGCTTTGACGAACTTCATTCTGACAAGTTCCTAAAGCAGGCACAATTGGCCATAGGGCAACCATTGAAGAAGTCACTGTGACCTAAAGACACTATGTTGCTTGTCATTCACTGCTGTTTCAAGTTTCCTGCTGCTTGTGTGTTGTTTCTAGAGGTAAATAATCGTTACTGAAGTACACCCGGCTGCAAAATATTACGGACCATGAAATCTGAGCAAAAGCTGAATTTCTCCGCAGCCTCACAATGCAGCCTGGTATTTGCATTTCGGGTATCGACTAGAATATGCTAGCAACATTGTCGTATGCAGTTTTACTGGCTACTGCTACAGGCTGCTTGGGAATTGAACGTTTTCTGTGATCCTGTGGTGCGTATACTTTTGTGGCTGGGTGCACCTATATATCTCGGAAAAGGTGTGTGCTCAAGGCCAACAAATAAATCTGTCTGGTGGTACTAGACATGAGATTCTTGTCTTGAATGGGAAAATAAAAGGGTGCAGGAATAATAATGGCACTGTCTGGATCAACATAATGCATTGTTTTGCTCATGTCAGTGCTAATGTATGTCCTAAATTGTCGAGCTATCGAGAACTTTATTGTTTATCTTGTTTTACATTCTTCTTCCTAGTCCTTTTCCTATAGGGAACTACTTTTTGCATGTCATGATCACTGTTGTTCACAGAAAACTGGCAGGGACTTAATTCAGCTGTTGATCTTTCTTGCCGTGACATCCAGAGCCGACAGCAGATGGCGCAAGGGTATGCAGAGCGGCTTGTTCCCAGCTTGGATGACCATGACGCTTGGAATAATATGATGAATACGGAAGCTTATGGTAAGTTTTTATTTCTTACTCTTCATAATGTCAAATATTTCTTTAGTATGCTCTTCGTGTCCTTGCTTGTTTTATTTCTGTGCCAGCTATACTTTTGTCAATAGCTAAGGTCTTGCGGTTTGTGGGGACACTTGCGGGCTATGGGGCCACATTGCTATTCATGCTGTTCGGCACACTCAGATAGATCTTAAACTTTCACTTTAGCCTAGACAAATTACTTTTCTCTTGTGTCACGCTATATAGACATTCTGTAAGTGCATATTATGTGTCGTTTTTTTTTTTTCTTAGTTTTAATAGTGTCTGTCCTATTTGAGGGTGTATGCCATATGAATTTTTTTTTTCATTCCTGTATGTTTCATTATCTACTTCAAATGTTTTGCTGATTGTAAACATTGTGTGTGTGTTTTTTGTTTGTTTCTTTCTTCTAATATTAATGAATCTTGGCTCCGTCTGCTTGGGCCCTATGTTGAGTCTGCAGTGTAATATAAATGGTATGATATGGTATTATGAACAAATAAATAAGCACACTTTGTGATGCCTTCTTCAATAGTGTATAGTTTTGCATCCGTTGAAACACAAGTTACCGCAAGCTAATTGAAGTGCAGATGAGAACATTGAGCCGCATAGCTCTGCTGCATGGTTAATGTAAAATACACAACCCCATATCCTAAGCTCTAAATTTGTTCATGGCTGTTGTGCACTGTTGGAAACTCACTAAAGTCTGTTTGTGAGCTTGAATGCTTCGTGTTTGCAACTTATGCCTGTCTCAGAACTAGTAAGCTGGTATATTTTAAATCGGACCTTCGTGGAAGCTGCATATTTCTAAAAGATGTATTTTGTTTCTACTTTGTTCAAATGCAGAAAACCGAAGTAACATACCAAATGGTCACTCTACAGAGGAGCAGGTAAGTTGGCTGGATGGGTGTTTTTTTTTTTTTTACTGCCTTGCATGTGTCACATGCCCTGGGTGCCTTGGGACCAAATTTGATTGAAGGCAGTATTACTGAGACATGCAGCACATTCTTGCATGCAATTTGTGCTTGTCTCATTAGCACAGCAGAGGTTTTATGCTAGCTGGCACATTTTGTACCACCTTTATTCATTTATACACTATCTAAAACAACAATGCACTGCAAGCATTTTGGCAATTGATTGGACAATAGGTGTCCTGAAGTGCACACTTTTGAAATCCTGCAATGCAGTGTGAAGCATGATGAGATGGCCAGGCTACCCAGGTTTGTAGGCTGCTCCTTGTGGCAAGTACATAGTCAGAGGCAGCTTTCAATATTGTTGCGAATGATAACTGGTTGCGATATCCCTGTGTTCAGATTTATTTGCCATATTTTCTGGAGTATAGAAGTTTAACAGTATAAATTTTGTGAAGTGCTAACTATACACAATTTTTTTTTTTAACTGAAATGGCGAATGATGAAACCGAGACCAGATTGCCCCTGAAAATTTTTGTGTTATATCGCATAGTGAAATCAGCTCTGCAATGGTCGTTGCTGCACACAAGCAGTATGTCCAGCTCGTGCTGGCAGCTTGTGATATGTAAGCGAATGCTGCTTGCAATACTTAAAGTGGCTGCTTTTCATTTTTTGGTTTGTGAACACACGTGAAAACATTGTTGCGAACTGCACAATGCAGCATTGTCGAGTGTGCGCACGAACGGAAGTCCAACTGAGTAGCGACAAAAGAATTTGACGGTTTAGCATTGACTCCTATAAGGCAGTCAAATAAAAGGATCCAGTCTCTTACCGGATGGCAATGAAATTTTCAGTCAAAGTTCATCTGTGCAGACTATACAGCTTGTGTGAACTACCTAAAAAATTGTGGCAGAACGCATCTCACAAGGAATGTCGATGTTAATGTGATTAGCAATGAAGCAGCGTAGCGGCACACCATATTGCCACTGCAGAGACAAGTCATGTATGAGGCGTGTATGTAGCTGGGTCCCTCTCGCGCGCTTCCCTCTAAACACGCTGCGTAATTCAGTGGCGGCGCTGCAAAGTCGGTGCAGTGGTGCTTGTGTGACATACATTTAGTTAAGTTTGTCTGGCTATAGTATATGACGCACGTTTTATTCTGCCCAGCACTGGAGGAATTCTAAATTGGCGTCGGAGAGGTACATTGAGTAGTGGCACAGACCCAGTGACCCAAGTTGGCATCAAAGAGGAGCGGTGCATACCCACTGGTACATATCCAGTGGCTGAAGTTGGCGTCATTGAGGCTCATTGAAGAGCTGCACATACCTGGTGTCACATACACAGTGACTCGGGTTGGTCCGACGGTTGGATTCAAACCCAATTCCCTCAACGCAGCAGTCAAATGCTCTACCCATTCGACCAAGGACCATCCAGCGACCAAAGTTGGCGAGAAAACAGCTAAAGACACAGATAGATAGACAGCCAGTCCCCGGAAAGTGCAGGAAGTACCCTAAGAATGCTAATCACCTTAAGAAGCGTTATGTTAAGCTCAAATTTGCCCCAGTGGACTATCCACCGGGTGCGGACTATAGTCCCGAAGATACACTATGTCCCTACAGCACACAGTAGGGATGCACCTCTGCATGCTTCATGTACCTAGACCTCCGCATGTGGTGAGCTTGTCAGGACTCATGTAGCATACTTCTCGCACCACTGCACGTGGCCTGCTTGTGTATGCAAGGGAACACTCTGTGTACTCCGAAATTACCGTATTTACTCGATTGTAATGCGAGGGGTGACTTTTCGTTGCGTCCACCAAGAAAAAATAAAACCGCAGAAGTAACACGAGGGGTGACTTTTTGTAGCGTCCAGCAAAGAAAAGAAAAAGAAAGAAAACCGCTAAAGCAACGCGAGACCACCGGATGCATGAAAAAGTTGCAGTTTCGCCCGAAAGGCGAAGCATCAATTGCTATAGCAAATTAGTACAGAGCTATACAGAGTAAGGACAGTAGTTTTATCGAATGTATAAGCTTAGACACATTCACTTATTAACTGAATTAACAAGCATGGTGTCAGTGCGCACAAGCAAACATGAAAAGACCACACTCGATGACCACGCACAACCGCTGTCGAAACGCTAGCGTGAGCAAGTGCGCCAGCAGCAGCGACCGAAGGTTCGTGCGGTCTGTCGCTTGAACGGAAACTGAGCGGCGAAAGCACAGCGTGTACAAAGGTAAGAGCCGTGCGGAGATCGCTTTCAAGATACGGTGCGCGCGACAGTCCGCAGCCCCGCAAAGTACACAGCATGGTGGCAGAGTAGAAGCCGCGCGCCCTCCCTCTCGCGCTGCCTTCCGGCTTTCCTCCTTTCACATGGGAAATAGAGTCGCCAGTTCCCCTTGCGCCCGGTCGCAAGATACGCATTTGGTGCCGCAGCTAAACTTCGCCTCCGCTTCCTCCCTCCCATACCCCCACGACCTTTCGCACGACGGAAGACTTCGCGTTTGCTCTCCACCATGCGTTCACTCTCCGTGAAAGCGCGCCATCCCTCACGCACTTTCACTCGTTGATTAGAATCGGGTGCATCATTGCACTTTTTAGACAACTTGAATTTCAGTATTCAATAGTAACGCGAAGATCGATTTCAGGGCCGGTATTTTGTAGCGATGCCTTTCCGGTAACAATGCCATTTCGTGCTTATTGCGCTTTGTCAGTGGTCGGAGCGACGGTCCGCTCGCGTTATCAACGGGATCAGCCGGCCGTGAGCGGTGGATGATAAGACTAGAGTAGAATAAGTCATAATGCCTCGCTACAAAATGGCGGCCCAGGCAGCAAAAATCTGGAAAAAAACTCGCGTTACAATCGAGTAAATACGGTATCACAGCTCATGTCAGAATTGGATTTTTCACCACACCATAAACAGCACACTTGCCGCTGCATCACTGCTTTCCGTCTTTGCCTAGCCCAGTTGTGTACACACTTGCATTATTGCATTCTTGTGACTCTATATGAAGCGATAGGCTGAGGTTTTCGATCGTTGTCATTATCTGTCATCTCTTCATCACAGGTGCAGACACTTGTGGACATGGGCTTCGAGCGGCAGAACGTTGTCAGGGCCTTGAGGAACTCTAACAATGACGTGCATCTGGCCACCACATTGCTTCTGAATGAGAGCTGAGACTGGCGACCATTGGGAGTTGTATTATAGACACAGCACGGACTGTGCGATGACAGAGCAGCGCTGTGTGCAATAAAATACGTTTTGTGGTTTGTGTTTACCCAAGCACTCTATACCGCCTAGGCGTGTGGTGCAGCACCCAGGATCGCCGATGGACAGTCAGTCACAAAACAGGTACTGCATTACACTGGTTGACGCAGTGCTCCCTGCAGAGATTTTCATAGATGGCTTAGCTGGCATTTTCGCGACTGCGCATTGCAATGCCATCTGCTTAACAAGCAGACAATGAAGCTTGTTACAGACAACGGTGCGATTTTGATTGTGATTTTGCGCATGTGGATGTAACACATGTACCTTGGACGTGTTTGTGAGTGTGGCTTTTCTATGTTCAGGTAGTAGTTACGAAGTGTTTAACATGCCTCTAATATCACTCAAGCAACTTGAACGCAGTTTGTATCCTGTCGCAGGTCATCAAATTATTCAAAGTTGCCTGCCTGCTTTTTGTGCTTGGATATAACAATAGGTTTAACCGTGTTTTTGCTTTGTTTTAATTCTTTATAACTAAAGCAAACTCAATAACTCCACTTGAACCATTTTCTTTCACTATAGGCTCTTTGCCAGTGTTAAAGTTGCACCTCAGTGGCTCCTTGTTCAATTCCTGCATGGATGGTGCATGGAGCACATCATTTTCATTGTATGCAGACTAATAACTACAGTGGAATCTCGTTGATACAATATTCACTGGAGCCGGAAAATAAAACGTATCATCCAAAAATCTTTTTATCCGACGCAAGCTCTACAAAGTATGCATATGGCGTACTCTGTGACAAACTTGGAAAGCAAAGGTACGTGTGGCGAGTGCTACTACTCAGCTTAACGTTATGCAGAGCAGCATCACTCGATGCCACACGAGCCGCAGCCAACGCACTTTTATTTAGTAACGTTGAAATAGCTCGTCAGTTTGTGTTGAACTTTGTTCTTTTCATTGTCCGTAAGAAAGTCCTGGAAGTTAAAAAAAATATAGTTGATCCCTCATTCGTAAGAACTGGTAGAACACTGAAGTGAAACGTGTCTTCACAGAAGCTGTTGCATGTGTGCTTCATGTACTCGCGGTCCGCTCCAGCGAAAGGCGCACGATTTGCTGGACGGTGATCGTGTTGCATGTTTGCTTCGTGCACGGTGTCCAGGGGCCGTATTCTGAAACGTTCCACTTCGGCGAAATTTCTTTTTTCGCTTTCAGGCGCGCGCTGGTTGAGCAAAATTGAATGACGTTGGGCTCAACCAGCCAATCAACTCATCCAATTTTGCTAAAACAGCCAATCATCGCGCGCCTGAAAGCGAAAAAGACATTTCGCCGAAGTGGAACGTTTCAGAATACGGCCCCTGTTAGCGAACAGAGTTCAAACGCGAAGACTTGGCCGCGAGAAATTGATAAGGGTGTTCTAAGCCGCGTGTCAGTGCATGCGGCCGTGGGTTAATAGTTTCAATGTCGGGCTTTTGTACTAGAGGTCGTGGGTTCAAATCCTGCCGTCGGACAAGTTTAATAATGTTTATTTTATTATGAACTGCGAAGTATTTCTTGGCGAACATTTGCCACTTTAACAGCATCTATTTATCTATATATCTAGCTGCCTACGTCTTGGTGCTCTCATGGTCGTTTCGCAAACTTGGTATGTACCAAAATTGGCATCGTCTTGCGCTGGAGTTTGAGGTATGGTAGGGGCGCCTGGTGGCGGCGAGAAAAGTTATCTGGGTAGTACCAGCTTGGGTAGTATTGAGCCCTGGCTGTGGCGAAGCACGTTTCTAGCCCGAGTTTTGCGTCGATTCGCACTTTTTTCTGCCCTGTTGCGAGTGCGAAAAGGCTCGTCAATTCTCACCATGGAGGTTCTGTCAATGATGCTTCTGTCAATGATGATGATGATGATGGTAGCATTTATCCTTTACCGAAATTCAGCGTTTCTGCTCACGATAAACCCGCGTTTTATACGGCTAGAGCAACACCTGTAGCCCGCCGTGGTGGCTCAGTCGGTTCAGGCGTTGCGCTGCTGAGCACGAGATCGCGCGATCGCATCCCGGCCGCGGCGGCCGCATTTCGATGTAGGCGAAATGCAAAAACGCCCGTGTGCTTGCCCCAGGTGGTCAAAGTTAATCCGAAGTCTTCCACTACGGCGTGCCTCATAATCAGAACTGGTTTTTGCACGTAAAACCCAAGAAAAAGGAAGAAGCCCTATAGCTAAGCCAGGTATCGGTTTCTCCGAGCTTATAGGAAACGGACGTTACCCAATACAGCCATGTGCTTGGCGGCTGTGCCTGATAATACAGGTTGTTCAAAACTAAGCTTTATGGTTTTCTTAAAATTAGGCACTGGGAGGCACGCGAATACCACCTGTGCAAATAAGTTATGTGGCCAGGGGGGCACAAAGTGAGATGATAATTATCGCTGTGAGCAGCCCAATTAACTAAAATTGAAGAATTATTTTTTGTCGACTGCAGTAAGTGGGTAAGTTTGTACTGAAAACTTAGAGGCAGTCGTGTTTCTACACAGTATCAGTCGGAAGAATTATTCTAGCGTGTTCGTGCTCCGAGATATCCGACTCCAAATTTCAATTGTACTGCGCAGAGTTATCGACTCGACGCGAGAGCGGTTTATGCTTTGCGTTGCTATGGAAGGGAGGCATTTTGAACATTTTTAGGGCATTGACATATTGATGGGTGAAGTGTTGTCATGAGATTTGTGCATGACAACACCAAAGTTAAAGCGGCAGTATGAAATATTCGTTAGCATAGCTAAAAAGGTTTCTGCTGTTGATGGTGCAGTTGTTGCTTTTGATTTCAATAAAACTTACAATACTTGGAAATCAGCAGTCACTTTATTTGCATAGCCCAAACAAGGACCATGCCCGGTCGTCTAGTCACCATTACGCACGCGCACTGCCCTCCGGCTTCTCCGCTCGCGCCAATATCTCGGCGTGGCAGCTGCCGCCATCTTTACAGGCTGCGCGGTCGCGTGTTACGACAGCGGTTACAGGTTCTTCGATTTTTTTTTGTTTCACCAGCCGTGAGGGGAAGGGGGGCAGTTATTATCTTTGCCAATGCCTCCGCCGCCTTGTTAGACTAAACGCTGCACCCAACGGCCGCGTCACATCAGGGAGGAGCTTTGCGCCGATCCTCACTCTCTTGCATGCGTAATCATGCGAACGACAATTAAAATTTGGAGTTGGATATCTCGGAGCATAGACATGCTAGAAGAATTCTTCCAAGTGAAACTGTGCAGAAACACGACTGCCTCTAATTTTTGAATACAAACATACACACTTACTGCAGTCAATAAAAAGTTAATTATTCAATTTTAGTTAATTCGGTTGCTGACAGCGATAATTATCTCACTTTGTGTCCCCCTGGCCACGCAACTTATTTGCGCAGGTGGTCTTCACGTGCCTCCCAGTGCCAAATTTTAAGAAAACCATAAAGCTTAATTTTGAACACCCGGTATATCAACCTGTATTGTTTCTTAAAATAAAATTTGGGATGGTCTGTCGCAGGTTCGTTATAAATGCGTAAGCACGGGTCTGTCTTTGGAGTTCTGTTGGGACACCTTGATTTCCTTAAGAAGATTCTTTGTGTTCGGCTGAGACACCTTCGTTTCAACGCGGCAAACACTACGCTGGTTGTTTGCGATATGCGAATCACCGCGCATGAAGACTCACGACGCCACCTACAAGAACAACGATGTGGCGTAGTAGCCGTGAGCGCGAGCCAGCGTCTTCATGTTTTGTTTCCCACGCGACGCCATCCTTTTACACAAGGCGCGCATCCGCTCCCGTTTCTCTAACCATGCGACGCCATCTAAGGCCCGCGCGCTGGCGTTGGCCGCTGACGTCACGCTCCCCCACTTCGCAGCCGCTGCTCGAGGCTTCGCCCCGCTCCGCGACAACGCCCACTCAGATAAATGGATCCGGCGGCTTCGAGCTTCCTATGCTTAATGTACGACAATAAAACTGCGAAGTTACAATGAAAAACTTGTAGCGTACGAACGGTACTGTGCTCGTACTGTATATTGTTAACGTGTAACTGTGATCACAATGAGTGCTACAGTTAAAAAAAAGTTGCCTATGCGTAGTTCTTAGTTTAGCTGTTAGTTGTTATTATTTATATATGAACACTTCAGCGAGAGATCTCTTTCAAGCAGGTTGGTCGCGGAACCGATGCCAGCAAATGAGGCAACCGATGACACCCCAATGCGGAACTAAGTTGATCAGGCGCGAAAGCGCTCGCGCGGACATCGGCGTGCTTGGCAAAAGGGACGTCCCCTCGTTCATTCGACGCCACCGACGGGACGTGTAAGGCACGGCCGGCGTCAGGAGGTCCAAGGTGTTCATGAGAAGAATTAACTACGGCAACTTCGCGAGACCACACCCCTACGGAGTACAACTAAGCTTGTGAGCGCGCTACTTTTACTTCTACATGGCTGATACCACTGGTACTCACGAAAAATAAATTTGAAGAATGCTGGTGGCCATATTTTTTTTGACAGGGCCATCCCCTTATCAGCGAGGGGGCGATACAGAAATCTGAGGGGGGGTCCGAACATCCGGACATCCCCCCTGGATCCGCGCCTGCGTACATCGCGGCATGCTGAAAAACCGCTGCCATCGCGGCGCGTACCGTCGTGCGCTCGAATAGTTATGTACACATGATGTTTGCTTATCGCTGCTGTGAGTTCATTTATAGCAAGCATTTCCTCGCGCTGGTGCGCCTGAATCTAGCTGCGTGCAATCTTACCTGAAGTCAACTTTGTACGCGACTCGCTTCACTTGTCATTGACACCGCGCTAAAACTACGCCGTTAATTTCTTGAACGGCGTACACGTATTCGGCGTTGCATAATTTCTTGCCTATACGCAGCGTGCCACCCATGAAAAAATCTTCGGCGCCCGATATTCACTGCAGGCCGCGGTGCAACACAACCGAAAGTGGCGGGCCGATATTGTAAACGTGCTTTCCGAAGCAGATGACCGAGCTTGGTACTACCCAGTTCAGGACAGAGGGCGCTCTTTAGCACCATTTTCGCAGCGCCCCCTGGCCAACGCAGGAGCCCCATAAATGATAGGTCATAAAACAGCAGCCTACGTCTTGATGCTGTGTTGGTCGTTTCGTTAACTTTGTAGGTACCAAAATTCGTATTGACCCTTTTCGCGGAGGAGTTTGTTCTCGAGAAACGAGATGGCGCTTTCGGCGGCGCGCCATACGTTGCCTCAGCGAATGCGCACAAATACGAAACCATTACCGCTTCTGCCCTGTTTCCGTGCGATCAGCTGTCGGAAATACAACTGGGTTTCTCACGCATTGTGCTCCATTCATGCTGCAAAATGGGGAGCGGTGGATTGAAGACATCTGCAGTAGTTGGCTGCAAAAATAGCGGCTGGTATATTAAGGAATAGAATGAATATGTGTGTCCAAGTTCACGGACCATTGCTACATACGGACAGCCGCTATTGCTGGCCCTTCTCAATGTACGACTTTCCTCGTGGATAAAAAAAAATCACTTTTCACAAAAATTCATGTCAGCGTTGTATAGCTAACCTCCAAAGACCCCTCGAACGTTGGCAAGAGTGAGTACCACTCGTTAAACAATGACAAAAAGAGTAGCGCCACTTCCTGGCGTAGTAAGTTTCGCGCACGTTATCTCCACACATCTACCCGAACTCGCATGCAAACTTACGCACACTCTATCGCTAATGTATTAATAATATGTGAATGGGCGCACACTTGAATCAATGCGCCAAAGCATGGGCAACAGCGACTATACAGACAGCACACGAATGGTCGAAGCTGAATGTTTGGTGACAGTCCACAAGTGTAAGCGAGTTACTAGCGATACTACATATTTGCTACAAGCTATTACAAAGAACAGAACAGCTACGTTCCAAGCCTTGTGTGCAGCAAGAACAAATCTGTTACAACTGAGCACACCCGCGAGCGATTAGGCAGAAAATAGTCAGATAGGACCGCACCGACAAACTTTACTGAGTCAGAAACGTGACAAGCCGCTGCTTCTTAGTATTTGCCAAATAAAGAACGAAGAGCAAATCACACTGCCCCTGATTCAATTCCTAAGCGGAAAGCTTGGAATGCATTTTTAGGCTCATATACGCTGCTCGCGCTGTTTGGACAAAGCTTAACGAGCTTCGAAAGCGCTTTTACATGTCCTCTGAAGCTATGGCCAAAGCTTTGTGCCGACCACCCAGTCAGCGTCTACGATATCTCCCGAAACAGAGGTTTCCTCTGGCACACCGGGCGTCGTGTACATCCATTGTAAACACGGAGGCAGCTGAGGTAAGCAATGGACGCGTCACCACGTGATCAAACATGGCAGCGCCCTAGCAAAAATTCTAATACAAAAACTAATAGCCTATTAGGTTATTGACACTAATACAGTCTATTAGGTCTATTAGTGTATTAGTCTAATAGACATTGGTGTATTAGTCTAATAGGCCTATTAGTCTAGTAGGTCTATTAGTGTATTAGTCTAATAGGCCTATTAGTGTATTAGTCTAATAGGCCTATTAGTGTTAGTCTAATAAGTCTATTGCTGTGAAAGAAAATGTTGCAATGCACCAGATAAAGAAAAACAGGTAAAAGTTCTAGAAGCATTTATTAGCACAGCATATCTTTTTACAGATTCCTCTTTCGAGATCTTCGTCAGGTCAGCAATCTTGATTGAGAGAGCTTTTCGTTGACTTCGACCAGAGGACGTCCTTTTGATGAAGTGGTTAAAAAAACCTGGGTACAAAAATACACACATATAGAAACAGTAGAAAGCAGGGGTGCTAGTTCTACCACGAAACGTTTAAGCTGGCAATATTTGCTTCCAAATTAGAATAAATGCGGCTCGGCAATATTTTAGGACAGTTGATATATGCTAGCTCAAAATATTTATAACAAACAATGACGTTACCTGACGTGACAGGACAATTACAAAGCACACAAAATCTACATAAGATGTATGTTCCTTCGAAACTGTAGACAGATATAAGGAACTCTAGACAGAAATCTTGCACAGCGTTGTCGGAAACAGGCATGTTATTGCTGCAACGCACACAGCTATCGGCCCGACAGCACTGTACTTACGTCCACCGTCAGGATTTAAAAAAATAAGAAGAAAACGCTTCATACTGTACTACAGAGGCATAAATAAGAAGTATAATTACCTCGAAATGGCAAATCGGCGCCGGGGAAAACGCTGCACATCGATGCACGCTGATAGATCCACAAAGCCGCGAAGGACAGGGGTAAAACAGTTGCCTTGCGTTGTTTTGAAGTATTAACAGCATCCATAGATAAAACTATCCAAATATATTACTGCACGAATGAGATTGCGCAGGCGCTAACACCACGGGTTCCTTAAAAACACATCGTTCATTCACTAACACGCACGCCTCGCGTGACGCCTAGGGTTCCTCGATGCGTGCGCCCCCCTCCGCCGCCGTGGAGGGTGGAGTCATTCTGTGAAGGGGTGAATGCCGCCTTTCGACCGGCGGCCGCCATTGCGCTCCCCACGCATCGTCGCGGCTGGTTGAGTGAGACACGTGTGCGGCGTCTTCTAGGGCAAAATGCCCGGGTGTTGCGTGCCACAGTGCACAAACCATTCGCGAAATGGCTGGAAGATGTTCCGAAAGATCCGAAGAGGCGACTCCTGTGGCTGGTAAAGATCAGGCGCGACAAGTGGCAACCCACGGACCGTTCCTGTTTGTGCAGCGTATACGTTATTGCCTTTCTGTGTTTGGGGAGTTGAAGCTGTGTGACACTGGCACTTTTGATCGCGATCGAGCCTTATCCGGATCGAATTTCTCGATCGTCATCAGCTCCCTTGCCCAAGCTGCAGAAGGAACCCGATCATTGTTGAGAAATCAGATCCCGATCGGGCTTTATCGTAATCACCAGTGCACCGTGTGTAATAGTTCATTTGCACGCTATTTCCCGTAGCGTTTGTCCGTCTTGTAGTCTTGATATCTGGCATGCAAACGTGCCTGTTTAACTCGTTCGTTTCTGGATAGCACAAAATGCGCTGTTCTTAAACGCTTGTTGTGCATGAGCTGCAAGTGCGTAAAGATCTGCGCCTACGTTGTGCGCTTTTAAATGCGAAGCATTTCTTAGCGCACTTCGGCGACATTGAGCATATCTATCTATCTATCTATCTATCTATCTATCTATCTATCTATCTATCTATCTATCTATCTATCTATCTATCTATCTAGCCGCCTACGACTTTGTGCTCTCCTGGCCGTTTCGTTAACGGGATGTATACGAAAATTGGTATGCCACAACATGACTGCATGACGAACATAAATGACAGGTCATAACATGAAAATCAAAGCATGAATGTCATGAGCGGCATGGTTTACGTGCGACGGTCTTGGTGCTCTCCTAGCCCTTTCGTTAATGGGACGTATGCTAAAACTGGTATGGCACAACATGACTGCATGACGAACATAAATGACAGGTCATAACATGAAAATCATGACATGCATGTCATGAGCGGCATGATTTACGTGTCACGGTCTTGGTGCTTCCCTGGCCGTTTCGTTAATGGGATGAATACGAAAATTGGTATGCCACAAGATGACTGCATGACGAACATAAATGACAGGTTATAACATGAAAATCAAAGCATGAATGTCATGAGCGGCATGATTTGCGTGCCACGGTCTTGGTACTCTTGCGGACGTTTCGCTAACTTGATATATACCAAACATGGTATGACGAGACAACAATGTCTGACGACCATGGGTGACACGTTCTAATAACATGAAAATCGTGACATGCATGTCGCGCCAGCTCGAAGCCACAAGAATCAGTGGGAGTGGAAGCAAGAGATGCGCTGCAGTTAATTTGCAGTGAGTTGTAGCGCTTGTTCTTGAAAAAATTCTCAACCAAATAAACAATATACGACATATGAGAAATCGCTATGTATTGAATGCATTTTGTTTCCTCTACGTTGAGAAGCCGTGTGGCCGCTTTATTTTAAAGATATCGATGACCGGCTGCTTTATAACAGTTACCGGTTTAAGCTATATTGCTGCGGAAAACATGCTCAACAAGGTTTCATAGTCAATGCCTGCATGAGAGCCATGATTTAATGCCACAAAAGCCATATGTAGAGCACCAAATCATCTGACATGTATTCCAACAATTTTTACCCATCTGCACATTTACAGGACGGTAAACGAAATAAAAAAATTCGGAATACCCTGCGTTGCAGCATGCAGTCCATAAATGGGGTAGCTGATGACTGATTTGAAAACACGAATGTTTTTTACAATTTTGTTGAAGGCACAAAACGCACACAACGAAATGCGATGGCGCGCGCGCGCGCGCGCGCGCGCGCGCGTGTGTGTGTGTGTGTGTGTGTGTGTGTGTGTGTGTGTGTGTGTGTGTGTGTGTGTGTGTGTGTGTGTGTGTGTGTGTGTGTGTGTGTGTGTGTGTGTGTGTGTGTGTTTCGCACGTTTAACCAATATATAGCCCAACAAGACGCTATCTTAAGGTGTTTACGCAGCTGGCGTGTATGGTAGCCTTCCGCTGCCAGCGAGACCGGCTGCAAATTCCGCTCTAAAAATAAAGATTACAGAACGTAAATCGGAGACCTTCACGCTGCCGATGCGAAAACTTTGTGTTCTCGTCATATCGTTAAAGTACCACACGTTTTACATAACGAAGTCTACGTGCAGTGGCGCAAAGTACCGCTTGCTGCCTATCCTGGCTATAGGCTGCCTGCGGAGAGGGCATCATAATGGCGGACGCCGTAGCAGACGACGCGGTTGTCTCCACCCTCCACGGCGGCGGAGGGGGGCGCACGCATCGAGGAACCCTAGTGACGCCTCGCTAGCCTCGCTCATGGCGGCCGCCATTGCAAACGTGCTGTGCGCAACTACGCCTGACTACGGTCGCAGTTTTATATCCTTCCAAACCGCCGTGTTCCCTTCTCTGCGATACTGCTCTTTGATGTCCATAAATATTACTGCCTTTTATATGCGGTATCAAGTCAGTAATTTAGGTTAAAAGTTTTTACATGTACTTTTTGCGCACTTCAACAGAAAATACGACACTAACGAAACTTCAGCCGCAAACAAATATGGTTGCTGCTATTGCCATGGGTGTTCTGTGTTCGTAAACCGTCGTTCGTAAGCTGACCGGGCAAGCGCGATTCTGCCTTGCAGATTACAGCTGGTAATTCGTTTTTTTTTTTTGTTTTTTTTTTGCTTTTTTTTCATGGGGAAGTATTCGCTGTGCTGTAAACACTAGCTGTTTCCTCAACGACTCATCGCGACGAGGTTCAGTGAAGCAAAATTGGCAAGACCATGTTGGCGCACGTCGCTTTTGTGTATGTCGCCGAGAGATGGCCAGTTTCACTAGCTTAGTGCGCTGAAACTAATGCAAACGTGCGAACGCAGTCTGCTGCAGGCCTGATTTTTAATTATTCAGTGATTAAATAGAAACACCTCTCCATGCAAGCAAGGGGTCCGCTAGTCTATTTTTTCATCAACTTTCACCAGCAAACACGAGCTGTGTCAGACCAGCAACAATCTGCATAAGACTAATAGGACCTATTAGTCTAACAGAGATACTAGTAGACACGCAACACTGTTTGCATAAGACTAATACAGGGCCTATTGGTCTTATAGGTAAATCAGTACGACTAATAGAAATTTCTATTGGTCTAATACAAAACTGATACAACTAATACAAAACTGTATTAGACCAATACAAACTTCCAATAAATTTCTATTAGTCTAATACAAAACTAATACAACTAATACAAAACTGTATTAGACTAATACAAACTTCTATTAGAATTTTTGCTAGGGCGTCCACGGGATCGCCGCGAAAAGGGTCAATATGGCAAGAGTGTATGACGAACATAAATGATAATGGGTGTCATGTAGGTCATGAAACAGCTGCCTAAAATTACAATGACCCAGTGAAAAAAGATTAACACTAGGAAAGCAATGGGACGGGTTCGGATGTGGTACTAAGTGAAGGAAAAGGCTAATGGTTGATGGTCGATGACATAGTCATGAGCATGAGTAAGGCTTAAGAGGCCTTTCGCAAGGCCAGGCCTCTTAGGCTGTAGCTAAAGGGATTCCTGAGAACTCGTGACATGAGTGTCATGGCATGCATGTCATATATATAGGTCATGAAACAGCCGCCTACGTCTTGGTGCTCTCTCTTATGGTCGTTTCGTGAACTCGGTAGGCCCCCGGCACACTGCTTCGCATAACATCGATTCCCACAGGGCGTGGGATCTGCCGGTTTTTTATTACACAGTACTTCGTTGAAAATGACGAGTTTACAAAGTCACGGAGCCGCTTACACTTGGTTCTTTATTCTATGGCTACACCGCGTTGGGCCCTCCGCTGTGCTGTGACTATTAGAGTTACTGTATTCTCTAGCGACTACTAGGGAACCTCCATGTACCGCGGTACATGGAGGCTCCCTAGTCCAAATGGCTGAAGACGCCGCCGCGGCTCAGGGGCTGCCGGCCGCCGTCTAAAGGGGGGATGGGGGAGGCTTCTAGTCATTATCCCCTCCTCTATAACCACATTTTGGGCAAAATAAAGTTATTTCTCTCTCTCTCTCTCTCTCTCTCGCGTTCTTCGCCACAGTTCGCAGCACGTCTCTTGTCGAGATGCGCCGTTTCGTCGTGCATGGTTGCTTCGTCGTGAAGCAAATTAGCGAGAAAAAAGAAAGCGAGCCAAGAAAATCATCCCGAACCACCCCGACCACGCAGGCCCTACGCGTGGCGCAGGGGCGCTGGTAAACTAATAGCATTTTTGAAAGTAAAATGCGCCAGGACAATCGTAAAATACGACTTCACAACAACCTACAAGTATGATATCGTCGGATTGTAATTTGAATATACGAGAAAACGTAATTATCTTACGCGGAAACTCAAACACCCAAGCCTCTTTTCCAGCATTTCTACCATTCATACAACGGCGCGCCCCGGTCGGTGTTCCTTGCAAAACCACCATCCAGATGGCGCTCGCCTCATGGGCAGCGGCAAGCAAGATAGAATTTGAGGAGCGATTGAGAGAAATGGCAAAGCAGTGGGCAAGGAGAGTTTTCAGTTATTTGTACATGAGGAATGTTGTACAAAATGGAGGAAGCTGACCAATATTTGGACTGCAGGAGGGGTGCAAACCAGGAAACAGCGGTTAAGAAAAAGCTTAAGGAAACAGAGGGGTCTGTGGAAAACGGGGATGCAGACGAAATCAGCACTGGGAACATACCGAACTTTCAAGCAAGAAATTGCCAAAGAAAATATCTACGATAATTCTAGGGGAAGCTCTTTGTTGTTTGAAGCCAGGACGGGAGTATTGCGGACTAAGATGTACCGAGTCAAGTACCAAGGTATAGACACGTTGTGCTGTGCGTGTGGAGAAGAAGACGAAACGGCTGAACACCTCATACTTTTCTGTAAAGGGCTTAACGTACCCTACAGTGCAAGGCAACGGGGGTGATTTTTTCAAAGCATTGGGGTTTAGGGACAGTGAAGGCAAAATAGACTTTAAGCGGGTAGAAATAACCAAACAGAGGTTATCTGATTGGTGGATAAAATCAAGGCAGGGGTGAAATTTCACCCACCACAAAGTACAAAATAGGTTAATAGTCATGGCTAGGTGGCGTATGCCACCGCCCGGTTTAAAGGGTTCAGCCTCATCCATCCATCCATCCATTCATCCAGCGGCGCACCGAGGCCACCGTGGCCGAAGTGAAGGTGCAGAAAAAAGAAAGCTGCAGTTGCCGGGACCCCCGACAAACAGCCGAGGATCTTTGAATGCTATCGCGTTCCAATGGCGAAGCTTAAGCGTCCTCCAATTTCCCCCCCCCCCCCCCCTTCTTCTATGATTGAAATTATGAAAGTGTTTATTGCAGGACATATCTGACCCAAGACACACACACTGTGGCACACAACTTTTCTTTTATAACGCACATTTTTATTTGCTTTGCGGATAAGTTGCTACGTTGTAATACCCGTATACCACATACATGAATTTGTTATGTTTCTTGCAGTCAGCTTTTACAGGTGGCAATCAGCAGCTTGTGCACAACATGCGCCATAAAGCCCCGGTTGTTCAGCCTCCACATTGCGCCGGTACTCTTGAATAACCGCACACGAGCGGAGCATTGCCATTAGGCGTGGCGAAACTTGTAAGCGTGTAAAATGACTTGTAACCCAGAGTGCTGTATTATGTCGAACCTGAGTATAGTGCTGAGAACTGTAGGCTAGCACCCCCTTCAACTTCACGGCGTATGAGAAGTCACGTCTTTCTAAAAGTAATATAGATTTTTTTTTTACTCTGTGTTCTTGGGTACGCGAGCCGCTTGTGTCCCATAATTAAGTCTGCTTGGGTGTTTCTGGGGCTCAAACGGCTCGCACGCGCAAGTGGAACGTAAAACTCTTGCGTCCCCTCATCTAAAACTGTCAAAGTAATAAGCGCTATGTTAGTCATATTTACTATATCTTGTCACAGACCATTGCAGTCGCGTTCCATGTAAGACAGTCTACTCGGTAACCGTCAATTGGTTTGTGGGTTTCAATCTTCCAAATACCAAATGGGCGGCGCGTACACCATAATAGATTAGTTTTGGATTGCTTATACGTGACAGGTAGCGCACCGAAAATATTAGCGCGGGAGAGTATTTGCATTCTGCCTCCATCGGAATGTGGCCACCGCGGCCGGAAGTCGAGCCCGTGAATTTGTGAGTGGCAGTAGAACGCCACAGTCACTGGGACGTACACCGCGATGTCTGTGTATCCAGTTGCTAAAAACTTCGTCAAAGTTTATTTTCCCACATTTTTAGGTGCTCCTTTTCTGCATGATACAGATAAATAACGCGATCAAAATATTAGGTCATTTGAATGTGCGTAGCCTTCATAATTTTGCTGTTTGGTTAAACATGACCAGCAACTCTCGAGCTACGGCCAGAGAGCGAAGCGCGCTAATCGAGAAACCTGCCTAGCTGGTTGGTGAAGGCTGCCTATATATCTCTTGCGTTTCGTAACGCATACCACGACGTATATTATATTGCTGGAAGAGTATATGCGTAATTTGACTGACGTCGTGCTGCTCACACTTGAAGACTAGTGCAGTTTGTACAATGGAGTTCACCAGTGAACGAGACAAAAATGCAATAATAAACGGCGGCATAACTGCCTTATCCCGAGACTTCTTGCCATAAGTTTCTTTTTCTTTTTTTTTTTTTTTTTTTGAGCAACGAGCTTGATGCCATTTCATTGAAAAGGGGTGGGGGGGCGAGGCTGGCATTCAAGGTCATAAGTCGGTCCAGCCTTTTTGTTTTATGCTTTGAGCACTTGTACTCGATTTGTGGGGTGAAAGACAATTGATGCTGTGCACCGCGGTGCCATTTAAAATTTCTGAAACATTAAATCAAGATTTGCTTGCTTGCTTGTTCTCTTCGTCTAATTTCTATACATCCGTTACAGGCAAGACTTAAAGACCAACTGCAACGGAATTTCGGACCGCGTAGAAAGCCTAGTTTCAGATAAAGCCGTTATAAAGTGCCTTCCGCGTAAAATCTTACCTTTGAAATACGAGCGGATGCGTCACGTAAAGCTCGCAAAAAATAGGCGCGTTTAATTACGACACTGAAATAAAAGAAGAAGAAAATCCGCCGTTATTACTGCTTGCCAGAAACGACACGCGATCCAGAACGTTGAGAACCAGCGCTGCGCCTTAGAGAATGGCCTCCGAGATTAAGCGGCACTCGTGGTACATGGAGCTGAAGTCTTGGAGGCGGCATGCTGAGATTTGCGTCATATTTGCTAACCATCACGTGCACGCGTCGTCCGCTTAGGTGCTATTTAAAGCGTGTTAATAAGAGAACTAGACAACTACCAGTCCTTGTAGCTTTACCAAGATTGCCTCAGTAGTGTAACACTGCTAATTTGTAACAAACGTAGCCAAAGCCAAATTTATTTCGCCTTTATTCGAACAGCCAGGGTGCCTATTGAGTAGCGCTTTCAAGCCGCAATTCCTAAGGCAAGTTATGTCACGAGCGAGTTTTAGCCTTGCGTGTGGTGTCGCGTTAACTTGCTGCCCGAAACAGTGACCGTGTCCTCGGTATTTTGAAGATGACAATCGGTACTTCACATAATTTCGTACGGACAGCAATTGGCTGGCTGGAGTTATTTGGTAATGGCGTCCCTTGACTTGGCTATGTAGGGCGCGCCCCGTAAAATTCTATTTTGCAGTATCGCACGCGCGCTCACGTGCTATTTTGGTATTTGTTGTCGTTTGAAAACGCCACGAGCTGTCCCGCTCCTACTACGTGTCTCGGTGTGCTTTTTCAACGACAAGCGGACTTCACCGCGCAAAATTCTGTGTTGCAAGAAAGCCAGCTTAAAAGGACCGGAGGCATAATCATTCGAAATATATGGAGCAGTCTGCTAGAAAAATACACACTTTTAGAATTTTGTTGCCATTGAGCTTGTTGAAGCAAAGCCAACAAAGAAGTTTTCACGGAAGATTTATCTCCTTTCATTTTTTACTTTTGTGAACAAACTGTAGAAGTACAATTTTCTTTCTTTCTGCTTACTTAATTCATAGTAGAGCCTGCTAAATTGGAATGCGTATGGACCAATAAATTTTGGTACGTTTAACATAAGTAAGTTTTCTAAACTAACCATGTTTTGTTCATATGAATAAACAGAAGTGAATGCCGTTAACGATAGTCTCTTGCTTCAGTATGTAAACGTTTGTGCCCTTGGAACGGTTGCGAAGACCACCGAGTGACACAGCCCGTCGATTCTGATGTGTCAGTTTTATAATATGTCGATCGCTGTGCACACTGCAGGTACTCAACAGATATGATGTTCTGGCTCTGCTGCTCATAAAAAGGTCGCGGGCTCGGTTCCCGGCCATGATTACCACGCAACTATGGGCACTGCGTGGAATAAAATGCCTGTGTACTGATAACTGGACGGGTGTTAAACAATTTTAGGCAGCCGAAATTATGATCGCATGGCCTTCCGCTATCATAGCCTCCGCCGTAGAGAAGCTTCGACTCTAGCTTCGGGGAGAAAACGGTTATCTTTTCGGAAAGCGCGCTAAACCTATGCCCCAGAAACGCGACATTGCCGATTAAGGAAGTTTGGCTGTGACTAGCGGAAGCAAAGGGCGCTGCAGTGAAGCGTGATATGAGTGTTGATATTGACGGGAACTCGCAACAATAGTTTCAAAACTTTGGTCAATGGCTTGTGACATTAATTCGTGCAGGAAATCAGTGACTAGCTAGCTGACCAACTTAATCTGCCATGAAAAAAAAAAAAATACCGTTATGATTTTATGTACACCCGTGAGCAAAATTATACGGACCATAGGGTCGCCGAAAAAACTGAATTTCTTCGTAATTAACATGCATAAACTGAAACTGGCGAGTACGCTGGAAAGTTCGCAAAGCCAAGTTTGGACTGCAGTCCTTAATTTCAAGTTTCATTCGCAGGTAGTTGAAAAAAATCGACTTTTTCGCGCAATCCCTGGTCCGTATACTTTTGCTCACGGGTGTACATCTTCTTACATTAGTCTCGGGAGAATAGAAAAGAAGAAATAAAATACAATATTCCGCAGTTGTGGACGCGCACCGTGTTTTGGTCCTACTCTCTCTTTGGGCCACGTAGCACTGGATTTTATCCACAGGGATGCGTTCGACACAGCCTGAATCCAGTGAAGCGGCAAAACCCTAACCGCGCTACTTCGTACTTTTCTTACTGACCCTATTGTAATGCTTCCAAATTTCTTGCTGTCTACATTGTTCAAATAATCTTCCTTTTATTTCTCTTAAATGCAATCATCCAACCATCTGGTCTCACTTCTAATTTACACTCGGCTCTTTTATTCCCCAGTTTTAATTTTTCACGGTCGTTTTGATGAAGTCATTATCTGTACGTACAACGTGTTCTGCCAGAGCGAAAGCGCCCTCGTAATAGACGCGAATGACTAGCCGCCCTGTTCCAACAGATGCAAGCTGCAAATGATCGAACGCCTGCATGGAGGCGAACCGATCGATTGACTAGCAGATGCAGAATTAAGTTGCGGACAAACTCTATAGCTCCGCTTCGCTAGCAGGAGAAACGAAAGACGCTTAAAACAAGTTCGCGCTTAAGGGGGGCGATAGGGTATGAGGATAAGAAAAAATCAAGAATGGGAAATATGGAGACGGGCCGGCTGGAGGCTGTGACTCGTGTTTCTGTTCATTCTGGCGGTGGCAGTACGATTCTCGACAGCGCTGGCTGCTCATACCGCGATAAATATTCGGTTTCTCTGTAGTTCCGAACAATACTGTGAGCGAATGTACGTGCTTGAAAGTATTAAAGCACTTACACGTTCTACTTATGCTCAGCATGTTTTGAATGAATATCTGTTCTAGCGCATTATACTATGGAGACTGTTTCTTTCTATGTAAATCACTATGCGAGGAAGAAATAAACGACTGGATTAATGCAAATGTTCTTCGAATTAACGAAAGGCGTGTGAAACGTATAGCGGATCACTAGAATCGTTGCAATTGGCGGAATTAGATTAGACTCGGAGATAAGCAGCATTTAATCGTAATGAGCGCGCCTACGAGCGTGCAGATGTTCTATAACGCTGCTTACTAGATGGAAATGTTTCCCTGATTATTTGTTCTGCAGGCCATAATTATGACTAGTCACAACCCAAGAAATATTCTATAGAATTGTGCATTATGTCCGTTTTACTTATATACTGTATACATTGACGCATTTCGAAGTACAGAACTATGCCGCAGCGGTTATCGCCTTTAACTGCTGAGCGCGAGGTCGCGGGGGCCGATTCCCGGCCGCATTCCGACTGGGCGCAATGCAATAGCGCTCGTGCACCGTGCTTTAGGTACGCGTTAATGTACCTCACGTGGTCTAAATTAATCCGGAGCCCTCCACCACGGCTTCCCCCGTAGCCCGTTTGTTGTTTCCGGACGTTAAACCCCACAAATCTGTGCACTTTCGTTTAGTAAAAGAAAATGTGAAGGCAACAAACTCTCCTATTGTTTTACGTTCTTGTACCACCCCCAGAGGACGAGACAGTCTAAACAAAGGCATACAGGTCGCCTTGAACCAAAGCACTATACCGAAAGGGATTGGATAAAGATGGCGTCAGGGAGAACGTGTGATGTCTAAAACATGGCGGCCATGACGTGTTTCTGGCTCCGCAATCATTTCCGGGGCGTGCAACCCGCGAAAGAATAGCCTTCGATATCTGTTTCTACTACTCTGAGGCAACTGGCGCTGGTGCCTGCATTTGGACACAACCTATTAAGTGATGCGATTACGCTGGTGCTCAACACGACACATGTGATGTTTAAGGCCTCGAATTTATTGTACGGTGCCGAGTAAGAATTGCAACATTGCTTATTACTGTAATCACTGTGCATACTCAGTCAGGCATGTATATTCGCATGTGCTTGTGCACTTTTTCAGATACCAAACATTGAAACCCTTTGCGCATACGTAAGCGCACGTGTGTATACTGTAGAACTGTTGATAACTAAATATGATAACACTGCACTGTGTATCACGGATAAATCTTGTTAATGTATTTGTTTCTGGCGACACGTTAGAACGAGCTTTATGCTGGATTGTTTTTTATAAATATTTTTTAACATATTCATGCGTCAGACGAAGTCGTGAACTTACTATAATGCGCGCTTGAGAGGTATATACATTAAAACCACAGATGTAGAAAATCGTGTCCGCGCTCGTGCAGCTCTTTATGTACAGTGATAAGTGCATACGCATATTAAATGACCCGCATTTTCTGCTCAGTAGTTGGGGTGATAAATATGTACGCAGGTGCCTCATAAACCTTACCGCTGAAAAGCACGGCAGAAAAGTGCAGTCGCGCTCAATATACGACTTCTAACACGCATGCCGTGAACGAATTGTGCAGCACGACGCTGGTCTTGAGTGGCTATACCTGTGAGTGACGCATTCATCTAAAACAGAAACTACAGAAACCATCAGGGTGTCCGTCATTAAGCCCATTACATTGTCATTGACCGCAATCGCCGCGTTCAGGTCGCGCGTGTATTGCCGTTGCCCTGCGTATATGTTTCCCAGCCTGAGCATAGCGACGCCCTGCTCTCGCTTCAAAGTGACATCTCACTCGCGTTTGCCAGAACCGCATAATTTTGTGACGGTAACAACGCTTGCGTCTCGGAATTGTCATAACAGCGGCTACACTTTAGTATCGCGTTGCTTTCTATAAATCCGTGCATGTGCTGAGAAAACAAATAAGCAAATTAATTTACTTCCTCTCTCTCTCTATCTCTTTCACATAGCACAGCGGCGTGGCGAATGCCAACGTCACGGCTTCAGGGATCCAATGCTTCGCGAGTGCTCACTGTCTGCAAGTCATCGTGTTCTCGGTTATAATGGGCGCGACTGTTCCTATTGTGAAATCGTATAGTAATTAAGCGCGCGGCGCTAATTTCGCCGTGTTAATAACTTCCTCCGCCATCCAGTCCAGCGCATGTGGACCAGCCCGAGGAGAGACTAGTCTCAATGAACATACAGTCTATAGGTGCAGTTAGCTCTGCTTGACCTTGAGTTGCTTGCCAAAGTCCTGGAGAGCCTTATCGACGAAGCTGACCATCTTGATGACGTTCTCCTGACTCAGTAGCGGCGACTCCGCGCCTGTCCACTTGCGCCCGGCGGCCGAAGCGGCCGGGTAGAGTCCTCCGGGTACGCCGGCTCCCAACCCTCCGAACCCTCCGAACCCTCCGGCGAGGCCCGTGGTGAAGAGCAGCCCGAAGATGGGGATGATGATGACGAACAGGCCGAGCACCAGCAGGATGGGCAGCAGCAGCGTGATTCCCGAGCCGCCCACTCCCGCGACGCCGCCGAAGCGGGCCTTGTTGTCCACGTCGTGCAGGTAGTAGGTGCCCGAACGCTCGGCCTTGAGGTGCTGGTGCGTGGACGACGGGGGCTGCTGCTGGTGCGAGTTGTGGTGCAGCAGCTGCTCCTGGTCCTGCTGCGGCGAGTCCGAGCGGTGGTCGCAAAGGACACCGCTTAGTCCGAGCGCCAGCAGGCCGCATAGCAGAAGGAGCGAGCGCTGGCCACGGGACATGCCTGAAACAAGAGCGCGCCTCCAGTCAATGCCATCACTATATATACGATACTACTATCCGTTACACTGTTATTGCGTAATATAACGGTGTTTTCACATTACACAGCAAGCTGTCGATTTGGCACCTCCCATAGCGTTCAGTATGTATGAAAGCACAAACAAGGGCGATCGGACAGAACATAGAATGGAGAGTACCGACGGGTTACTGTATATGCGCTTCATCGCGTGTTCTTGTACCCGGTAAAGGAAGTGAATATTAAGTCTACTACTGGCTAGCTTTCTTGAACTAGGTAATGAAGCACATTCACAAGCGCTAGAGTGCACTATTCCGTGCATGGCACGAGCGTCGAACTCGCCGTACCAAAGACGGAGTCAATGTTCCTGCAATGAAGGCGAGAAAGCATGTTTTTTTTTTTCCTACATATATTTCTAGGCACCCTTTAAAGCAATCCTCTTTCTCCATGATTGAGGTCGCTGTGCAGGCTGACAGAAAACAGCACAGACCATCTGACAGACCACGTTGCCGTCTGCATATTTTCAAGGATTCACCGTCCTTTTTTCGCTGTGACGTGTCGTCCTCGTATATCATCATCATCATCATCATCATCATCATCATCATCATCATCATCATCATCATCATCCTATATTTATGTCCACTGCAGGACGAAGGCCTCTCCCTGCGATCTCCAATTACCCCTGTCTCGTATATATAGCGCGACCCAAAATTTAGAGGGTCATTAGCGTTAACACACCGGAGCCGCACTGGCGTATTCCCGCGTGTGCTGGATATACGTTTGCATGGAGGATGCCTTCATGGAGGAGAAGCAGAGCTTGTGGAAGCATCTTGCGAGCTGTAATCAGCCTTATATATAATGCGCTAAACACGCTGATGTGTTTGGTGTCGTCGCCGATGCGTTTATACGCCAGCAGATAAGAGGGACACTGTCGGTCCTTTCAGAAAAATCTGTGCACACTTTAGTTCAACACAGCTTCAATATACAGGGTGTCCCAGCTATCACGCAGCACGATTAAAAAAAAAGAGGAACGGCGTTACGCGAAACAGACCTAGTGCGTATTTTTTCCAGTACAGTGGAGAAGCCGCCAGTATTTTTTTCGTTACTGAGATTTAATTATTATTGTAATTAATTATCTAACTCGAGAAGTACTGTCCTAATTATCAATGTGTTAATGAGAAAGTTGTAGAGCAACATGAAAAACTCCCGATACAGCTTTCTGTTGCTGAGTACGTGCTACATAAATGTGTTTTTCCGAGTGTGAAAGAAGCCCGCGAATACACGCAAAGTGCTTCGAGCGGCCAGTCGTGCGGCAATTCTGCGTGTATTCGCGGGCTTCTTTCACACTCGAAAAACACATTTATGTAGCACGCATTGAGCAACAGAAAGCTGTATCGGGAGTTTTTCATGTTGCTCTACAACTTTCTCATTAACACATTGATAATTAGGACAGTACTTCTCGAGTTAGATAATTAATTACAATTAATTAATTAAATCTCAGTAACGAAAAAATTACTGGCGGCTTCTCCACTGTACTGGAAACAATACGCACTAGGTTTGCTTCGCGTAACGCCGTTCCTCTTTTTTTTAATCGTGCTGCGCGATAGCTGGGACACCCTGTATATAACAATCATGCTGCACAGCGGCTCGGCCATGTGTTGAAATTCCTTTCCGGGCTAAATCGGGGTCTGACAGCACTTAACTGTCCCGTTCCAGTATTAACGACCTTGCGTCGCAGTTTGCAAAACATTGAATTCTCATGTGCGCTCCTGAAAGTCTCTTTAGAACACCGAGTACATTTTAGGTATTGCATAAAACTTTAGGCGCCATGCAGCTAATGGGTTAGCATACCGGAAACTGATCTGGCTAACATCTCTTCCGGCTCCCTCGTTATTTATATACGTACACACACAACATAAGATTTTAAAATGCGCGCACGCTACTTACTTTCGATGTTGGTGGTGGTGTGTGATCAACGACGGTAAACCGTGTAGGCCTTCGCTTATCACCGCTATATGCAGGACCGAGTGACCCCAGTGGGCGCTTGCACGTTAGTGGTTCCCTGTCCAACGACGAGCACGTATCAACTCCTCACGGCGACGAGGGCAGCGGTGGACAGAGTCGGAGGAGGCAGAGTCCACTGCTATATAGGCGCCCGAGCCGCATTCAATTCTCGGCGCGCGACCTGGATGGCCAGCGAAAGGTGACACGACGTCGCACGCTCCGCCAGCTGCGCCCCGAAGAAAGCTGCGCTTGTCTCCTCCCGCTGCGGCCGCTCCGGGTGCGTCCGCGTATAATGAGAGCCACGCGTGGACGGCGATTCTGCGGCTTACGGGAGGCGAGCACGCCAAGCAGAACGAGAGAGCTGCTCCTGCAGATCGTGCAGTGAGCTCGCATGCATGATGCGAGCCGCGCAACGCGATGCTGGGCAAATGTGCGCTTGACGCCTCCGAAACGGAGCAAGATAGACAGGTGTCATGCTCGCCTGTCATTATTGTTTAACAAAGGCTCTGGTGACGCTGAATATGATGATGATGAGTGATCAAATTGAGTATGTTTACTACGCGTTGCCACGCTGCTAATCGTATGATATAGGGTATAGTTGCGCAGAAATTGTTCCAGCGTGCTTTCTTTGTCTTTGAAACTGACACTGAAATGCATTGGCGTTCGCCCGTTCCAGTTAATTTTGTGCTTCAATGGATAAAGCGACGTTTTGTTAAGAACCTAACTGGAACGCCAATGCATTTCTCCGCAAAGTTCGGGAATTAATATCTCGAAACTGGTGTCATCCCGAGAATTCGTTCCAAGTGGATCCGCCTTGCGAACTCCACGGCTACAATTTGTAAATTGCAATATGGGCCATCAGGTAATTAGTTAATAAGTTAATTAGTGAATTTCTGTTAATTATTCGCTTATGCATTTCAATTTCTTGTGCAGGTAATGTCCGCCTCTTCGAGTAGACCAGCTCATCAACTAGAATTGTGCTATCTGCCACAGGCAACCTTTACGAATTTTTGAAAGTGTTCGCTAAAACACCCTGTATGTTAGTACCGCTACGTACGTAGCACCGGATATGTTAGTACCGGTAGAATGCAATGATTGTGCACTTTTCCTTTTAACGACAGCTCTCGGTCATGGTTTAGTAATGCCCGCCGCATATGCATGCGCTCCAGCCCATTTTGAAGCGAAGCGTTCTTTGCGAGCCCTCCCCGACTTTCCTGACCGTGGCCTGCAGGGCTACCTTTTTTACTACCCTTACGGGTGCCCAAGCTGCTGGCCTTGTCTTCTACGGAATTACTCAGTGACAAAACAAACGATACCTTTGCGTACCCTTTGTAACAAATGTCATCAAGAGCACAATTCACTTAATAAAGCAAGCGCTTCTATACTTCCTCTGCCTACTTTCCTAGCCGGTGTGGGGTGTGGCGCATTTGCTTAGTAGCTCTTTCGCCGAGTAAAGTGCAGTTTACTGTTGCATTATCTCCGGGATCGGCCCGCTCTAGTCGACGCGCCGACCCTGGATACAGCGTCATAGCAAAGGATGCCAAACTGCCAATTCAAGAGACAATAGAATGCGCGCGGTCACATGGATCACGTGGTCTTCGCGTCTTGCCGTCTTCGCTGGCAGGCAGGTAATCGTGATGGTGCAAAACGCTGTGCAGTACGTAATCAGTTGCATGGCATTTATTTAACCGCTTCATAAAAGCTTCGCTTCTCAGATTATACCATGTGGGTTGGGCCTGCATAATTCTTTATTCTTCTGTAAATTTCCTTCTCATGATCAGGGTCCCTTGTGAGTAAATGATATATAGATAAACGTAATCTTGAACATATTCTTGAGACTGACTGCTGATGACAAATTATTGTTCTCCTGTCAGGCTACTGAACATTACCTGTGTCTTCAGCGTATTAATCTCCAACCCTATTCTTACACTTTCTCGGCTAAGGTCATCAATCATTCCTTGCAATTCATCCTCATCGTTGATGAACATGCAGGACAATGTCATCTTCAGACCGTCTTAAATATTCACCGTTGACCCTTACTCCTAATCCTTCCTAGTCTAATAGCTTGAATACTTTTAAGCATCTAGTGAGTAGCATTGGAGAGATTGTATATCCCTGCCTGACCCCTTTTCTGATAAGTATTTTTATGATTTTCTTGTAGAGAATTAAGGTAGCTGTAGAATCTTTATATTATGGTATTCACATATGCCTCCTGTACTTCTTGATTAGGCAATGTCTCCATGAATGCTGGCATCTCTACTGAATCAAACGCCTTTTCATAATCAATGAAAGTCATATAGAGAGGTTGATTGTACTCCGCAGATTTCTCGATTATCAGATTGATGACATGGCTGTGATCAATTGTAGAATATCCCTTTCTGAAGCCAGCATGTTCTCTTGGTTGATTGAAATCAAGGGTTGCCCTGATTCTATTGGAAATTATATTGCTGAATATTTTATACAATACTGAAAGCAAGCTAATGCGTCTATAATTCTTATATTCTTTATCGTCTCCCTTATTATAAACTAGTATAATGTTTGTATTCTCCCAACTCTCCATTACACTAGAAGTGAGGCACTGCCTATAAAGGGCCGCAAGCTTTTCAAATATAATACCCCCGCCATCTTTAATTAAATCGATTATTATTCCATCTTCCCCTGCCGCTTTTACCCGGCACATGTCTTGCACAGCCCTTCCAAACTCATCGCTAGTTACACGTGTAGCTTCTGTATCCTGTTCGTCACTACTTCCAATCAAGGTTGTGTGGCTACTCTGGGTACTGCAAAGATCAATATAAAAGTCATCTGCTGTCTTTACTATATCGTCGAAATTGCTGATGACATTGCCCTTGTTATCTTTCACTGTATACATCTTGCTCTTTCCTACGCCAAATTTCCTTCCAATGATTTCATGCTGCCCCCATTTATTACTGTTTTCTCAATCTTTCCGACGTTATATCGTAATTTCGAATATCGCTTAATTTCTTTTGTTTTTCAGCTTTGAATATACTATATAGTAGTAGTATTAATCATAATAATAATAATCTGATATATTACTTGATCACTTAATTGTGAAGGTGTTGAATAGTGCAAGTGCGTGGGGGGAAAAGAATACGGGAAAAAAGAGAGCGCTCTGGCTTTCCCGTATCCCCCCCTTCCACGCACTTGCGCTATTCAACTATATCACTACACTATATCATACCAACAGGCCCAAACTGCCATGATGATGATGATGATGATGACCACTTACTCACAACAGGTTGACAGCGTTCATTAGTTTTGTAACGCCAACTGCATTTATTCTTTACGAAAGTGCTAACTTCGGGAGATGTGGAGTTTAGGGCACTGCATGGGCCTGATTTTGTCGGGCCCAGGCGTTCATTACTAAGCTTAGCCAGGGCCCGCGTGTCCATGACCAGGCCAGGCCTGTGTGTGTGTGTTTGTGTGTGAAAACTTTTTTATTTACAGAAGTCCTGATGATCGACTCTTTCAAGCCGAGGCGGGCCGCACCCACGATGGCACCGTTAGGCCCAGCCCTTCAGCGACATCGTGGGCCCTCTGGACAGCCCGTAGCTAATCTTGAAACGACGAACTACGTAGCATCTTCTTCCAATGGAGCCATTCTTCTTCAGGGTTGGTGAAAGTCGCAGGGCATCCCGCGAGCATGTGTCTGATCCCAGTGATGCCATTGCACGCATGACAATCTTTCTCGATCTCCCTTTCTTGTAAAATTTTATCAAGTTGGTACGGCGTGGGATAAGTTCCTGTTTGCAATAGTCGCAGTGAAACCACCTGAGCCCTGTTCAGCTTTGAATGTGGCAATAAAAATTGTCTGCATCCTAGATAGTAGTGTTTAGTAATCTCGTTATAGGTTAATAAACGATATCTAAATTCCCCGGCCTGGTGGTGGACGGCTCGGTTGTGACTGTCACGGCTAGCAAGTCGTCGTGCCTCATGAGTAACCTCATTGAGGTTAACCCGGGTCTCGTCCACTTCTCCCATATGTGCAGGAAACCATTGGATTTCAGTTCTCATAGTCATAGTGTTTTAATAAGTTTAGCTTCAACCCCGGCCACGTAGCCTTTATCGAAACCCTAGATAGCAACTTTGGAATCGCTGTAAATAAAGTCCATTTATTGTTTTTGATGGCTAGAGCAATTGCCACTTGCTCCGCCACCACGGAATCCTTGGTAAAGACAGTGATGACATCTTGTACCTTCCCTTGAATGTTTGCTACTACGGCAGCATACGCTTCTTTCCCTTTCACCCAGGCAACATCTACGATGGCCAACTGTTGATTCTGCTGTTCTATCTCCCGCAAGAGTGCTTTAGCTCATGCTTTTCTCTTTTTGATATTGTGCTTTAGATATGCATGTTTCTAGGGAGGTGGTTTTAAACATATCCCTAATCTGTAAGTAAAGGCCTGTAAGTAAAAAAATATATTTTTTATTTACATATTGCACCGTATGCGTCAGCCTCACCTGCTCGAGGTCTAATCAGCTGCAGTGTATAAGCAATAAAAGACCGAAATGTTTGTTTCTCCCATGGAACATCAGTGATCTGGCCCATTTTTTCGCTGGTGCGCATGCATTTACCTTAATCGTACGATTTGGTCCTGCGAGGTCATTTAGCATGCTATTATATATATGAACGAGAAGAAAGGGAACCGAGGGGCCCGATAATTGTTAATCATATAAGAAGCCGACAATGACACCAAGGACAACATAGGGGAAATTACTTGTACTTACTAATTGAATTAAAGAAATGATAAATTAATGGAAATGAAAATGGATGAAAAAATAACTGTCCGCAGGTGGGGAACGATCCCACGTCTTCGCATTACGCGTGCGATGCTCTTACCATTGAGCTACCGTGGAGCCGTTTTCCCATTCATTTTCTGGGGTATTTATGTTTTTACAACTAGAACTAACCCTGAGAGTGCTAGCCAGCGCCACCACTCACAAGCCATGGCGGCGGATGTGGAACATCCTTTCTGCGTCACGGGCGTCACGGGCGTCACGAGCACGTGATCTTACTGGGTGATGATATATATATATATATATATATATATATATATATATATAAACAGGTGAATTCACGAGCATACCGTATAAAATAAACGCACAAGTAGAAAGAGACATCCCTTGCGTTAGCGCTAAAATAATATAATAGTGTCGAGACTCGAGAGAGGTAATATTGCAACCGCCAATACGGTAACAGGGAAATGGTTTGAAGAGCGTTTTTTTTATAATTTATTTTTCCTGACGCGGAAACAACGTTCGTTTTTGTGGGAAAGGAAAAATTAAAACTTCACCTGTTATCCTATTTCACATCTATTAACCTATTTTCTGTGCTATAATGTAAACTAAGAGCCAGCTATTTGCACGTCTCACTTAAGCTTGGCACAGAATATGCCTTGAATCATGCAATGCATAACGTTCGCATGCGCTCGAAGGCCCGACTTAGGCCCTTTAATGAGCGGGCCCAAGTGCGGCCCGGGTCCGCCGAAAAGCGCTTCGGACGGCCGGGTCCGGGCTTTCGTGTCGGCCCGAGTCCGTGCAGTGCTCTATATAGTTTTCATAAATTTTGTTCGCGGTGAGAAAATCGAGAGCAATCGTGTTTTTACCCGAAAACGAAGTACCCTAGGTATATGGATATATCGGTTTATAACCTGCCGCTTTTACCTTCGCCGAATACGCTGGGCGACTTCAAGTCATGTATATAAGGCTCCCTCCTGTGTCAAAGTTGGGTGTGTGCGGCTCATCGATAACGAGAGCGCGGCCGCGGCTTGTCACGGTCGGCGGGGCGGCCCCGATTGCGCGGCCGAGTTGGCCAGTGCGACATGGACGACGCCGGCTCGTGCAGGACCCGTGACCCCGTGTCCTGAAGGGGGCGACCCTGAAAACAATGGAGAGACGCGTTCCCGCTTCAAGGGCGCGCGACGCGTCGGCAATCTCAGAAGCTGAATCCATGCATACAGAATCGTTGTTTGTTGTGAAAGTGCACGTCGAGTAGTAGACCAGTTGATCTCTAGTTGCGAAGAGCTGCGCGTACAAGGAATCGTAAAACGTAAAGCGCGTGATAGCATGACTCGACAAACGCGCAGAGAGAGAGAGAGAGAGAGAAAAGAGAGAGGTTGAACCAAAGCACATGTTGGAATCTCTGTCTCTCCGTGCATCTCTGCGTACACTTTTCTTAATTATCACATAATATGCAACGTATGTGTAATCTCGTGCAATGTTTATGCGCATGTACCGTAACGGTCACAACTTCAATGTACTATTATGTTTATGTTTACGTGCAACACCGGTCACAATCTAAGCCGAAATGTCAGTTCATGCCGCAGATGCACATAGCCCCGAGACGTCGACGCAGTGAGGTCACGACGACGATGATGTTTGTCGAGGGAAGAATGTTGAGGAATGCTGAGAGAAGTGCGACGCGAACGACAGGTAAACGTTGATTATATTTTTCCCCGTTTTGTTCCTGTGTTGTTGAAAAGTGACGCGCGCAAACGTACGTGCTGTTTGCGCGAGCTCGCTTTCGCAAAGCCACATTCAGGAAAGTCCCCGCGAAGGTTCACTTCGATTTAGAAGCACCCAACCACGGCGGCCGCGCTCTGACGGGGGCGAAGTGCAAAAGTGCTCGACTGGTTATTAAGTTGAGTATACTGAATTTGTTAATCCAGGGCCCGGCTGTTGCTTTTGGCAGTTATATATATTTTGGCAGCCCAGGTGTTGCTTTTGGCAGTTATAAACACCATGAACTTATACATTTAGAAAATGACGCTCGATATGTTCACTGCAAGACATTCCATGGAACACGGAAGGGATTGCAAGGGGCGGCATGAAAGAGTGACATGAAGGGCACCAAGGCGGAGATGAGGAAATGTAATGGGAGAAAGGTGGACAGGTCGGCCTGAGTGACGTGCCTCTTGCCAGCTGCTACAGGGGAAAAGGGTAAGGACAAAGACAGGGTTTGAAGAGCAAGAAATGCGGTATGGTGAAGCCGATGATGACGGCTGCACTGTCTACTGCATGGTTCCATGCAACGCGTACGTGCGTGCACGCTTCACGGCATGCATATCCACTTTGGCGGAGAGGGGCCGAGGCTTCTAGGCCGTAGCCAAGATCGAGACAGTCTACATACAGCATGCATGATTTGCACAGCTGTTTTTAATGAAAATCAAGATCTGTGGTTTTACGTTCCAAAAACCACAATCTGATTATGAAGGGACTCCGGATTATTTTTTTGGCCATCTGGGCTTTTTTAACGTGCACCTATACGAGCGTTTTTGCGTTTAGCCTCCATAGACATGCGGCCACCGCGACCGGGATCGAACCCGCGACTTCCAACTCAGCAAGACAACGCCATAGCCACTAAAAATGTATATATAGTGGTGGTGATTAGTTGTATCAACAGGCGGGTTTAGCCTGGCGATCAAGGCCGGCAATTGCGCCAGCCGAGCGTCTCTTACAATATCACTGCAGTGTTTCACCATATGTCCACCAAACCAGTCTCTCTTAAGAATGCGATAAGGAGATGAAGTTTTTTTGCGGCCTATAACTTATCCTTCGGGGAATGCAAGGTGTTGCAGGCACGCATGCGGAAGGTCCATTTTATTGCGATAGCAATTATATGGACACTTCAACCGGATTTATGCCGTCGCCGTCGCCGTGAGGTTCCGTATAGATAAAATCTTCGCCGCGCGCCGTATGCCCGAGCGGAAGCATGCGGGGACGCGTGCTATCACGGAGAGCGAACGCACTCAATCTCCCACGCACAATCAAGGAAGCGGGAAGCCAGCGCCGGAGGGAGCGGGGGGGGGGGGGGGGGGCGCACTTCTACTCTACCAACAACCGTGCTCGTCGCTCGCCCGCACCGTCTCTTATCTCCACACGGCTCTGACCTTTATGCACTGTGCATTCGCCGCTCAGTTTCCGTTGAAGCGATAGACCGCGCGTACCTTCGCCCGATGCGGCTTATGTGCTTGCTGCCAGCGTTTTGACAGTCGTTGTCTGCAGTCATTCAGTGTGATCTATTCATGTTTGTTTGTGCGCGCTCACACCACGCTTGTTCATTCAGTTAGTAATAGTCGGGCCACATTTTCCAACGCACGCTACACATGCAATGCTGCCCGGATCGGCAGTGCAGCGCTCCAGGTGTGTCCCTTCGCACGCGCTGCCCACGGGAAGCCTTTCTCATCAACACCACCGTTTCACACGCGCCTTCTCGTGGTCATCGAGTCTCTCTTCATGTCGGTCTACTTACGCCGCAGCACACCTGCTTACTTAATCAGCTCATGTTTACTACAATTCATATTGCTACCAAAGCCGCTCACCTTACTTCGTATGACATTGCTGTGTTGCTATCGCATTCATTGCTTCGCCCTTAGGGCGAAACTGTGACATTTTTCTGTAGATTTTCCAGGGGAAGGAAGGAAAACATTTATTGGGTCCTGCAAGATCTCCAGGGAAGCGTCCCTTTCATCTTGTAATTTCGGGCACGACCACAGAAAGTGTTCAATGTCTCCTGTCTGGTCGCATGCTGTACAGTTCGGAGAATTGATTCGCCCCGTCTTAAATAATCATGCTGGTGTACTAGCAGATCCTGTCCTTATTCGATAGAGAAGTGAGGATTCCTCTCGGTGAAATCTCGGTTACGCAGGGCATATGTGGTGGAACACAAAGTGATTTCGAATGTCAGACTTTTTAACTTGATTACTCTTTGGGACCTTGTTGACTTTGGGAGGATGATAGAGCGCTGCATATGCAAGCGCATCAGCTTTTTTGTTGCCACAAATACCAATGTACGTGGGAGGTAATCCATCTGAAACTTTACTGCGAAACCTTTGTTGTCGAGTTCTTTCATGATGGCTAGTGATTTGCGCGGGAACTTGATGGACGGTAGACCAAGTTAGAGTTGTTGTAACGCGGCTTTTGAGTATATACCACGGCGGGTTGCACAGCTGTTCTTGCCACAGGTGTATTTGAGTGAGAAAGCTGCAGATGCTGCAGGGCGTCAGTTATGCGCCGCAACATCGCCTTGATGACCGACTTCAACGCATGAGCACGTCTCGACACTTTCTCGTTGTTCCTGTCGATCACCGGAGCTGCATGCCAGCTTTATATACACACAAGCGCGACGCCATGCATTCGCGTCCGGGCTTGCGCTGTTCACTTTACACGTACGTATAGCTTCTGGAAGGTTACCTGACGTCGTTTTAAGAAGTGTTAACCTCCTTCAGCTGGACAGGCGCAAGTGGAGCCAAGAGCTCTGGTTTGAAGATTGAGTTTGCTTTTGTTGACGATGCGACCGCTTCCTCCGCGCTTGCACACTGACGTTGACGCTTCTTATAGTGCATGTAAAGCTGCTTTTGTACATTCGTTGCAGTATTGTCATCACACTTTTAATCCTGGGACAATCTTTCGAGCTCGCCTCGTGCGGGCCATTGCAGTTTGAGTACTTCGTTGCTTAATTAAGACGAGGACTGATCATGGCTGCCCTCTGGCCGGTGCATACGGCGCTAACATGGCCGAACAATAAGCACTTCACAGTGCAGTGGTCGGGTAACAAAAGAGCGCACAGGAAGCCTCATACAACCCACCTTGCCGTGAGCAGTTTGAATTTTTCCCTCGAAAAGCACAGCTCAATACTTGTCGAGCGGCCGCAGCAGCGAAAATCAACGTTCTTGGCTATTGAGGACAACATCGCTTGCAACCCTTTGCACCAATGTCAGTGAAGAACATCATAGACGGCTGTAGCTTATAGTGTGACTTCCGAGTACAATAAACGAGTGCTGTCTTTTAAGTATGCGCACGGATTTCAGTTTATATATATATATATATATATATATATATATATATATATATATATATATATATATATATATATATAGGGTGGCGCGCCGCGGCGTCCACTGTTTTCCAAGGTAAGAGGATCTGCCTGTGCATGGAATTATAGTTCTTCGAGCTATTCAGAAGCACACGTAATCGTATATAAGTCGGAAGACACAATATGGCGGGGTCTTGCTCACTCACGTATTCTATATTGTCCTGCCCGGTGTTTCCTTTTCAATCTTGTTTTCCTCAGCGGTGTAGTCGCTATCGGAATGGAATACGTAACCTCGTTCTTATAGAACCAGGAAGATCCAGACACCTTGAAGACGACCGGCCGAATCTCACACGTGCATGCGAAGAGACGAGCGTCGAGCCAGAAGCGTCGTGCCCCTGTAACAACATCGGACGGCTTAATTCCTGTCTGAAAAGCGAATGTCGCAGAAACTTGGCACGGCAGAGAGAAGGTGCAAGCTAGCATTGGCACAGGCGACCTGACTCTAGCAAAGATATAGCAATTCGCGTGATTTTTGGCGGATTACCAACGGTCGGAGAATTTTCACTTTTTAAATCTACGGTTCGCGCGGGACCGCACCGAAGGTGTAGTTTGAGTTCAGTAAAACTTGTTAGGCAATTTGGCGGTAGTTAAAACATTTTATGGCGATACGATAACAAAAGCGGAAGAAGACTGAACATGGCCCTTCCCGTTTTTTTCTGTGCTGCCTTCCTATTGTAGACATCATATGTGCCAATCTTAATACATGCTAATATACAATATATACTTTACCAGGAATACTATATATGAAAAAAACAGGGACAAACTATAATAATAATAATAATAATAATAATAATAATAATAATAATAATAATAATAATAATAATAATAATAATAATAATAATACAATCACCATGAACCGCAACGCGTGAGGCTTGGTACGCCGTGTAGGTACACCCGTGAGCAAAAGTATACAGCCCACAGGGTCACCGAAAAAACTGAATTTCTTCGTAATTACCACGCATAAACTGAAATTGGCGAGTACCCTGGAAAGTTCGCAATGCCAAGTTTGGACAGCAGTCCTCAATTGTAAGTCTCATTCGCAGGCAGTTGAAAAAATCGGCTTTTTCGCGCGATCCCTGGTCCGTGTATACTTTTGCGCAGGGGTGCACGTGAAGTAACCCTAGGTGGTCAAAAATAATCAGGAGCCCCACAGTACACCGGGCCTCATAAGGGGTTTTGACACGTAAGACCGCAGAATTTAATTATAATTCTTTTCTATGCCATAAAAACGCAAAAAAAAAAAAGGCGGGTGGCGACGCCGCTTTGAAGTTCCTGCACCACCTCACCGTGACGCCATGAATTTTGACAATGTCTGGTCTGGCCTAAGTTCTTTATTGTTTTGAAAATATACGTTGTGCTCTAAAGGAGCCAAAAACCGAACTTAGTTTGTTTCTAGAACTTTTACAGCGTTACAACGGCCCAGTGGTGTAGCCAATAATTTTCTTTCGGGATAGGGCAGGCGGGTGTGCGTATCTTTTTATGCCAGGTATAAAAATTTCGGGGGGGGGGGGGGGGACACGCTCAATTGCACCCCCCCCCCCCCCCGGCACCTAAATTCCCATTGGCTGCGACACCACGGCACGAGCGTGCCTCGACGGAGCTGAGCCAACGCTGAGCGGGCGAACAGGAATACCTGCTGCCGCCATAGCGCATCGCCGCGACGTCAAATCATCCTCGCTCGCGCTCTCGGACGCCTGTATTATCCGCGCGTTCCTTGTCGGCGCAAGCTCTCGCCCGCGTTCTAACTGCGCCTCGCTATATAAGGCCAAACCAAAACGCGCTCGCTTGCCCGCGAGGAGTCCATAACTCAAAGGACCGCTCAGCGGCGTTCAATTGGACGTTAATGCTTTCGCATTCACAACTCATAAGTGTTTAGGTGTCCTCGAATTTTTTTAGTTAGAACTTACTCTTCGCTCTTTCATTATTTCTGGTCGTGCCAACTCCCACCTCTCCTTACTTTTTCTTTTTGCAACTTCCAAAGGGCTAATTAAATGCTTTTGCCAAAAAGATGTTATCTCTTTTTCTGCTGATGCCAAACGCGAACAGCTAAAGGACGTGAAGGAGAAAGGCAAACATTTGACTTGAGCAACCATTTTTGTACAGAGCCCTCGTCCATCCCATTTGTATAACAATTCCATTTGTAACATGTGACCCGCTACGCGTCTTCGACAGGCTGTTTACATTGGGCCACAAGTCCTCGCACCGCCAACCGGTGCCGCAGCATTCCGCGCATTTTCCTCGTGTCTATCCGGCTGCCAGCTTTCACTCAGCGCACATATCATTCTTCCTGGTTTCGTCTATCTCGACGTCGCCAAGCGCATCGGACTGTCACGCTTGCACACCATCGCTTTTGTCAGAAAGCCGCCATTGTGAAGGCATCCGCGACGAACGAGTACTCGCGGCGGTAGGCGCTTCACTTTCTACGCAGTCAAAGACTGCAACAAAGACTGCGAGAGAGCGAAATGATGGTCACAAAGGGGGGGCCCATCGGGGCTACGTGAGAGAGGCGGTAACTACTCATGAATGATACACGCTTGATGTTCCAGAGCGTTGCTCGCGGAGGCGCCAGAATCCTGCTGACGAGGCAGAGACATCTCGATCTCTTTTCGACGACGTCGGGGGAGCCTGGAGCACGGATGGATCGGTTTTCATGTGGGACAGGACGCACCACGCAGAACCGGATCGCCGGCAAGGGTATCCACATACTGAGTCAATTAAGACTTCAACGTGCTAATTCATGGCAACGGATATTTCTGTTAAATCAGCTTTCGCCTACGGTTCAACATACACAGGCGCGCGCGCAAGCACGCACGCACACATTTCGAGGACTGATTGCCGGGCCGCAGATGAAATTACAAAACA
Organism: Dermacentor silvarum; assembly: GCF_013339745.2. Taxonomy (NCBI): domain Eukaryota; kingdom Metazoa; phylum Arthropoda; class Arachnida; order Ixodida; family Ixodidae; genus Dermacentor; species Dermacentor silvarum. Next base: position 136,478,398 of record NC_051155.1, read on the forward strand.
AAATTTACGAGAGAAATGTAACGCTTGCTTGCTAAATTTTTAATGCAGGTGTGAAACACCTGTAATACCGTAATGACAAAACATGTGCGGTGCATGGCTCGAAAATAAGTTGCACGGATTAGTCAAACTTTGGTAGCTTAAAAACATTGAAACTTTGACTTGGGTGAGTTGGTTCATTTTCACAAGGACTGAATGCCACTGCCTAAAAAGATATTTTCGCCTCTTCGCTTACCTCCACTAATATAATAAATATTTATTAGATGAAAATGTCAATGAGAAAATTGTAGAGTAACATGAAAAACACCCGATACAGCTTGTTGCTCAATACGTGCCACATAAAAGTTTTTCTGAGCGAGAAAGAAGCCCGCGAATGCACGCAAAGTGCCTCGAGCTGCCAGTCGCGCGGCAATTTTGCGTGTATTCGCGGGCTTCTTTCACGCTCAGAAGAACACGTATTGAGCAACATAAAACTGTATCAGGAGTTTTTCATGTTGCTCTACAATTTTCTCATTAACACTTTTCATCTAATTATAATAACTGAGAAGTTGATTAATTAAGTCTAATTACGTAATTAGGCGGAATGCTCCAAGCGACGGCAAACAACATTACCTTGGTTCTGTCTAGTTACGTGGGATTTGCATATTTTTAAAGTTTGGCGCAAGTTACGCCGGACAGCCTGTAAACGTTTTACAAGCTGCCCCGCTTTGGAGTGCACTTCCTATATATTACCATGACTTTCATTTTTTTGCGATATTATCTACTGGACACTCGAGGCGCGCTCCTACCGTCGCCGCCGTGCTGTATAAGTATGTCCTCAAGTGCGAGGAGAATGAGCCGCCCTTGAGCCGTGCGTGGTCACGTGTACGGGTACGCGCAGGGCGAGCATGCGAATGTAAGCCGAGAAGGCTGAGGCAGCGTGTTGGAACTCACGCGATCGTGTCCGCACTGCCGAGCGCATCACATCGAGGTCACGTGATCTGCGGATGCCACGGCGGAGAGAGTTCAGAAAGCTGCTGGCGACCTCATGTGCAGCTGCCTTCCCGCGCGCCTTGTATTGCAAGTCACGTGATGTGGCAAGTTTTAGCGACGTGGCAGTTGAAATCGTGAAAGGAGTAGCAGCAGTCGCACGGCACATTCACTTTGGAACAAGTACGCGCGCTCTTAGCTGGCGGCGCTTGTAGTCACGCCAGCGTTGCGACAAGCGCTCGCGGTCATCGACTGAACTTTGTTCGTCAGGGTCTTCGCGCGTGTGGCATATCCCGTTTTTCAAGTTCGTGAGCGAATGTTTACTGCAATGTATACTACCCATAAAAATTAGTCTTCGTGTAATTAATCGAATACTTTGTTCAGTCACAATCAATAACTTGCCTTTCGGGCGAAACGACTTTTTGTCTGGGATTTAAACGAAACACCGGTTATAACGAAGTCAATTTCCTGTCACGATGACTGTCATAACGAGGCGTTTACTGCAGTGCTAATATTGGGCCATTCCAACGTTTGGCATAAATATAATAATGTCAATACTGTCCAGACTTGTGCGGGCACATATTTAATACATAGTTTGCACGTGCGTCACTTTCGCACCGGTCCGCGAGCCTGTCCGCCATCTTTAGGCACCTGCGCGCCTGCGGAAGCGTGCTGGAGCAGGCTGCGCGCGCTGACGCGTTGTTGATCCGAAGGTCCTTCTCGCGTCGTGATCATGCCAATCTGAGCGATTTTCGGTTGCCGCACAAGTACCACTGCCTCGAAGCCGAGCTACGCAGAACCGGGCGTAGGTCTGCACATGGCAGTGCGAAACATGGCAGTGCGAACGCACAAGAATGCTGTCGGAGAAACGTCGGTGTCTGTGGCTTTCCCGGATAAATAGGAAGGACCCGAACAACGTGCGTGTCTTCACTTTGTTTCGGGCGAGTATATAACACGCCAAAACACTGCACATCACACATGATCGGCGGCAGCGATAGCTCCCATACTGGTTGGTGACCGCCTGCTCGCAAACGCATGGTCGCTGTTACCGCTCTGAAAAACGCCAGTGTAATTGTGTTGTAGTGCACGTTAAAGAACTCCGGGCGGTCAAAATTATCCCGGAACCCTCCACTGCCGCGCGTTTCATAATTAGATCGTGATTTTAGCACGGAAAACCACAATTTTGTTTTTTTAACGGCCTGCAAACTGCTTCGCATTGTCATTTCTTGGTATGTGTGCTTCGCTTAGCGAAATGCTTAGCAATATTTGAATGTCTGCATGCTTTCAATATAATGGGCTAACGCAACAAAATTCACATGCACGGACATGCACCGAACTGTAAACCAAAACTCGCAGAAAGAAGAGAACACACGTTTTGAAGCTTGGGGCCGGGAAAATGTCACAGTTTCGCCCTAAGGGCGAAGCAATGAGTGCGATAGCAACACAGCAATGTCATACGAAGTAAGGTGAGCGGCTTTCGTAGCAATATGAATTGTAGTCAACATCAGCTGATTAAGTAAGCAGGTGTGCTGCGGCGTAAGTAGACCGACATGAAGAGAGACTCGATGACCACGAGAAGGCGCGTGTGAAACGGTGGTGTTGATGAGAAGCGCTTCCCGTGGGCAGCGCGTGCGAAGGGACACACCTGTAGCGCTGCACTGCCGACCCGGGCAGCATTGCATGTGTAGCGTGCGTTGGAAAATGTGGCCCGACTATTACTAACTGATTGAACAAGCGTGGTGTGAGCGCGCACAAACAAACATGAATAGATCACACTGAATGACTACAGACAACGACTGTCAAAACGCTGGCAGCAAGCGCATACGCCGCACCAACGGGCGAAGGTACGTGCGGTCTATCGCTTCAACGGAAACTGAGCGGCGAATGCACGGCGCATAAAGGTCAGAGCCGTGTGGAGATAAGCGACGGTGCGGGCGAGCGCGGTTGTTGGCAGAGTAGAAGTCCCCCCCACCCCCCTCCGCTCCCTCCGGCGCTGGCTTCCCACTTCCTTGCTTGCGCGTGGGAGATTGAGTGCGTTCGATCTCCGTGATAGCGCGCGTCCCCGCACGCTTCCGCTCGGGCATACGGCGCGCGGCGAAGATTTTATCTATAGGGAACCTCACGGCGACGGCGACGGCAGAAATCCGGTTGAAGTGTCTATATAATTGCTATCGCAAAAAAAGTGCATACAGGTGAACCTTTGTGGCAAGGAAGCTGTCCCTGAATATAGCCGCACAAAAAATACTGAGATAGTTTTCTCTGCCGCACGCCAAAGAACATATGCTTTCATTGACTCACCTCGCCGAGGATGATGGTAAGACCCGACAACAGGCGCTTCGCTGCAACCTTCCTCACCCAACCGCTCGTGAAGTAATTGTGCGCCTTCAGCGATCTGTAAGCCTTTATTTCGTTCAGCGTGACGTAGCTCGTGGACGGGACAAGATAATTAATAATATCCACGTACGTCGTGGCCGGGAGCACCTCGGGGTCTGAACTGGTATTCACGCCAACGTGCCGCTAGTATGGGTCCACGCCGTCGCACATTCCGACCTTTTCTTTGTAGCGAGCCCGCGTCGGCCCTACAAGCTCGGCCATGTAGGAAGGGCAAAATTCAGGGGTCCTGACTTTTGCCATCGCAAAGCTTTCACAACAGCAAACATGCGGCGCTGACACGTAGAAGCGAACGCAGAACACAAACGCAGTGGGCCAGCGGCTAGCAGCGAGGTGCCTAGCGATGGCGGACGGTCGGGGCAGGCGGCGGATATGACGTCACGTGCAAACTATGTATTAGCAAAATAATGCAGAAAAAGAAAGTTATATAGCGCAAAATGGGAGCGACTAAATCCCCACCAGAACACACCAGTGTTGCCAGAAATCGTCTTGTGCGGTTCCCTAGATTTGCGAGGCGGAGATGTCCCTAGTGAAGTCACGCGACTGCGTGCGCGCTCGCCTTCTTATCGCCTCCCCCTCCTCGTACGTGCGTGCGCCAGATTTCAACGTGTGTGCACGCAGGAGATGAACGTGGGCGCAAGGTTTACACTTGCAGCTTATTCTGAAGAGAAATGAAACTATGTTGCATTTATTTATGAGAAATCTAAGTTAGCACGTGTAACGACAGGGTAGGTGAGCCTCAGCTAGGCGACTGGCCACGGCCGTCTGGTGTTGAGCGATCGGGCAGTGACGAGACGCTCTCTCGAATCGTTCTTGACGCCTTTCATACGGTCCCCCCCATTCTTAAAATTATTTTCTGTTACGTTAGTCACTGTCGCACTCTTCAACATTCACCTGATTTTTGAACGGCGTGGCGGCGCCTTTTCTGCGTGGACTTCAAAGCCATTCACCTACCTGCCCTCCCACCTGTTTGTTGTGGCGGTTTCTTAGCTTCCCTGGCCCAGCCCACCCGTCCTTGACATATCTTGCTGTGCGTAAATCAGCGTTCTGTAGGTCGTTCGATCTTGTTGATGCTCAAAACATTTAGCAAATGTAATGCTATCTATTCCGCAAGGCAGTTGCTAAGCTTATGGTGGTGCAGTTTATTTTGCATGTCATCAGCACTGCATGGTTCCAGCTAGCAGGCTGACCCGAACCGATTATTGTAAAAATTTTGCACGTCTGAGAAAACTCGATCTCGGTTCCGTTTGTGCCTTTGCATATTCTGCATCTCATAGCAGCACACACTGCGCGACTTATCGATTCACAAGTTCAAATAAAGTCAGCCTATAATCTGCGTTGACAAACGCGCTCACGATCTACAGGTGCATTGCAACAGTCGCCTTACTTTTTCGACCTGCCACGCGGACTTCGCGTAGCTCTAACCGGCAACAGCTTACTGGTTCAAGAAAACGGGAAGTTCATGTTTCTAACGTGACTTTTTGGAATCATGAGGTTAGTGGGCGCACAGATGTGAACAGATTGCGCAATTTGAGAACATAGAAAGAGCCTGAAGCATTACGGCGGAGCGAAGTAAATTTCTGGTCAAATAAACACACACACAGGTTAATGGGACTAACCGATTCCTTATCACGCACAATCGACCACTTACATACACAAAAAGGGTCAACAATCGTCGCCACCAAGACGATTCATCCAAATGATCGCACATGCCACACAAGACATAAGGCATCGCCGAAGATGAAGTCGTTGATAGTCTTAACAATCTACGCGTGAATTCATGTGAGCGCTCGCGAAATAACGCAATCCTGGCTAAAACAAACAAACACAGAAAATATTATAAACAGAACAATGCGCATTGGCGGGTCCATCATTAATCATATGGGCAGCAGCGAAAAAATATGCACAGCGAGTTTCACTTCGCCTGTTCAACTGGTCGACTTGACCTGAACTCCATTCTGGGTACATGAAAGAGCTAGTTTTGGTGAGCAGCCCAGAGTTGCCAGCATGATGTTTTCTATACCGCACTCTGGGCGATGTTGTGGTCGGTATTTATTCTCGAGCGCGAAAAACTGCTCTACCGCATCGAAGGCGTGCATCGCTGTATTGGGTGGGCGCTTAAATTGGACATAAAGACTCTAGGTATAGGTTTTGTTGCTGTAGTGGAACCCCTTTGCGCCACCGCCGCCTTTAATCTTCGCAGGCCTGCGTCTTCCGCCATCGAGAAGTTGGTTTTCCAGCAATACTTCGTGGTCCAGTGGCTAAGCTCGCCCCATTTTGAAGCGCGACATTGACGGAAAGGAATTTCGCGTTGTATTCGGAGCAGGATTCCGAATATACCATAAATATATTTAACACGCCGGCAACACACACACACACACACACACACACACACACACACACACACACACACACACACACACACACACACACACACACACACACACACAAAAAAAAAAAAAGCGCGTTGTATTTGTGCAAACTCGAGCGTTAACTTCGTGATTCATTCTTATGTCCAGCTTTCTTTACCACTTTACTGGTTATATGCACACTGCTAAGTTATGGCGGTAACTGTGCCATCGTATTATACAAAAGCGCGAAAACAGCCGGCTTACACGCTTAGGCTTCGGTGCATGCTGAGTGAGATCTTTACAGGCCAGAATGTGCAAGAACATAAAATCTAGTGACCATTGGAGTGCGAATGTTTGATTTAGGCTGTCACTTTTTTAATAAGAATTGTTATTTGCCCATACCTGGCCCTTGCACCATAAAACACCACACATCAATAAAAATTCTCGAAAAATTTAGAAAGCCAGGCTATGAAATTTGCAATGAAAACTCGGCAATGAAAAACGGTATCACAATTATGTAAATTGCATCTAATAGTACACCTATAGCGGACGAATTTGATGCATGGCTCTCAAACAGACCTGCCAATATGTGAGTGTGACTTTTGCAAGACCCTTGTAAACAATGTAACAAATTCACAGAAGATATAAATTGTTATATATGTCTGCTTTGAATGCTCTAACGGATGCAGTTTATGTTTTATGTCTTTCTTTTTTCAGACAAACGTTTTTGAAACTTCCTTTAAAAAATTACGCCTTAAATAAAAATTCCGCTTCCAACAGTCACTAGAATTTACTTTCTCTCACATGCAACAAATTTCATTAAAATCGTCCCAGCGGTTACCTCAGAAAAGTGTTTCTGCGTTTTACATGTATTTGAATAGATTGAGGCCCGAGCTAAAGCTTCCTCTAAGCTCAATCAAAATGTCACATTGTAGTGACGGTGAACAATCACAGAAGCACAACGCAAGTCACAGAACTAACTGTTTATTGGGTGAACCTGTGCCCTGCAAAATGAGTAACAATCGAACAATGACAGCTGTAAGAACACTCGTGGATCGCCCCACAATTTAAGTGAAGCTTCTCATATTAAGAGAGCTACGGACGATTATAAGTTATCCTCCTGCATACCCATGCATTTTTTTTTTCTCAACTCGTTCGCCGAGTGATCAGGGCTAAGCTTCGCCTTCACTGGCTCTGCGTCATGATGTGACAGTTATGTCGTCTACTTCCGATTGTCTTGGAGCGAGCCAAAGGCGTTGAGCCAGCACGCGAAGCCTCTCAACACTGTAGCCTCTCCGACCTATCTGCCGGCAGCCTGGCCATCAAGCAGTGTGTGTTGCGAGCATTCTGTCACAGCGCCGAGCTTGTCTGCATGGTATTCCGGTAATCACAGGCGAGCTGGGCGTTTTCACGGATGGTCGGAGGCGTAAACTAAAGTCCCCTCCATACTTCTACCGCTGTGATGAAGGTGCTTTAGCGCAGACGTACAATCCCAGTGGAAAAAGATGAACACAAGTGACTGGTAATTGGAGCGGCAAAATCATGGGAAGCGACACAATAAGTGACTGGTGGTCGGAGCCGCACATTCCATTTGCCAAAGCAGGCGTGACCGTCAGAAAGTGTGTGGCGATTTTGCCGCTCCGCGGCCACCAGTCACTTGCGCTAATCTTTTTCCGCTGGGACTGTACGTGAGCGGCGTTCTGTGGAGCGGCCTGATCGGTCAGCCCGGTCCAGCTACCTGGTGGCGCAGAGCTTAACGTACCAGCCAAATACAGAGCTAATTTTGCTGTAACCAAGTGCAAAAGACCTTAAAAATTTAGGAAAACAACGTGCTCAAGATAACGCTCCTGCCAAAAGCTTGCACCAGCAGCAAAGCACCTGACCAAAGTCATTTTGGGGCAATTTTTGGAGCAAGTAAAATTGCGTTTTGGAGCAGTTTGGAGCAGGCCAATCTGAATTTCTGTGGAATAATGGGATATGGCAGCGCACTTCGAAACCACGACGAAACACAGAAAAAAACCAACACGAAGCGCGTATTAGAAGCTTGCTTTGTACATATAGCGTACTAGAATATGCAAGAGTGGGTCGAGCGGCGGCACAGCGCATGCTTTCTTGTAAAGCCAAAAACATCGGTGGCACTATGCTCGAACTATATATTCCCGCACCGACGCTCATGATGACAGCGGGAAATGTTCTCTAACTATGCGGTCCAATCGACGCGGTAACAATTTCAAAGTCGCCATATGTCCCCGCAGACCTAGGGAGCAGGAATCAACCCTAGGAGGGTATAACGTAAGACTATATATTCAAATCTGTTTTTATTGCAACAGCAACTATATGGGCACTCCAGGCGCATTTCTGCCGTCGTCACCATGATGTTCCATATAAAGTGCAGCGGCGATAGCATCGTCGCCGTGCGCCATATGCTGTATGTGCGAGTCAAAACGTGATGAGCATTAGCCGACGATAGCGGCTCATTCTTGTGCTCGAGGGAGGCAAGCCGGGAGGAAACGCGCCGTCTTCTGTCGCACACAATAGGGGGGTCTGCTCCGGCAGCTGCTGCGTTTGGCGCGGCGGCGCGAGCCCTATCTTCAAAGCGATCTGCGACGGGAACAGTGTGCAAGTGTTGATAGCTTCGTGCGCGCTGTTTTCGCGCTGTTTTCGCCGCTTAAGCCCAGACCACACATACGCTTGCGCACGCGCACAAGCTCGCGTCTATACGCCTTGCGCCTGCTGCGCCTAGCGAGGAATGGCAGTTTGCACCGTTTGCATCCACAAATGCGCGCGCGCTCACTGGCCTCACTCGTTGACACCTTGGCAGACGCCACTTCGTACTTTGTTAATTCGCGTTGAAGCGTGAGGCAGCACGAAGGTCAATTCGTTCGCTGCTGCACCCGCGTTTCCCCATTCTAGCGTTTTGACAACAAGTTGCCGCAGTCATCGAGTGAGATGTGTTCATTGTTTGCTTGTGCGCGCATGACACCGTGCTTGTTAATTTTGTAAGTGAATGTTTACAGGTCTATATGCCCACCCGATGAAACTACTCCTTACTTGGTACAGCTGTCTATTTGCTACCGCAGCCGACGCTTCGCTTTTAGGTCGTAGCTGCGACTTTTTATTTTAAATTCGCCATTATCCCTTCGTGATAAGTCAAAATGGCTCAGGCCTTGCCCCATAGGCATAAAAACAGATTGAAATAGTTCTACGTTCTACCGGCATTGGGGACAGACCCACCCGCCGGCTGTTTTGCGCCTCAGCTAGGGAGTGCCCCTCCGCTCAGCCCACTCAGCCGTATTCTAGCACACTCTAAATACAACCGCCCTGGCCGTTCCGACAGTAGCGACAACAGCCGGGCGTGGCGCCAAAAAGTCCAATGCTATAAGCCCCGGAAATTACGAGATACTGCGGGAGGCACCGTCGAGCGATGTGCGGAATGTGAACGGCTGCACGCTTTTTTCGGAGAATGAATCCGCTTGCTATTCGCGGCCACTGTCGGAGCACAAATGCCGAAGTCGTTCACAAAAGCAGCGTGGCGCAATTTCGGTCAATTTTCTGTGTTTGGTGCAGTTTGGCACAGGAATTCGCGTTTGTATCAAAATAGCGCAATTGGCGCAGGTATTCCACCCCTGGCTCTGTGCCACCAGGTGGCTGCACCATGCACACCATTGACGTTTGCGCCTCCACTCATCCCCGTAAAATGCCCAGGCCCAGTCTGCTTGCGTTCACCCGAACACCGGACACGTTAAACTCTATTGTGGTAGTATCCTTTGGCATGAAGTGACGGTTACAAACGCGTAAATGCTAGTGCCGATCGGGTACCAACAACCAGCACTGCAGCCACTCCGCTCGCATGCGGCCTTGCAGAGGGACACGATGTCGCAGCTTGACATGTTGCCGATCGCTACGTTTGCAGCCCGCAACGCAAGGGTGAACCATGGTGCTAGCGAAAAGACGGGATCGAGACCAACACAGACCGTGCAGATCGCGTCAACACGGAGCGCACTGCAACACAAGCAGACACTTGCTGTGTGCCAGAAGCGCTTGAGAAATTGTTCTAGTGCATTCCTTTTCCGTTACTTTATTTTTTCATAGAAACAAATTAACCAACATTCCAATTATTACGAACAACATTTGTTCACCATAAAGTTGGAAAAATTAGAGAAGACACGCCCTGGGCAGCTAATCGGATAGCTTGCCCTGCTGACATCATATGGTCATCACATGTGTGGGGATTGAGGGTTGCGCCGGCATGATTGCGCGCGCTTCGCCTGCTCTGCCATCCCTCGCCATCGTTCCCCGCTGGCCTCCTTCTCCGCCCGCGCCGCCTAACCGGTTCCCGCGGTAGCGCTGCGCACGCGGCGGTTGGCGGTAGGGGCGGAGCGCTGACGTCACGACGCGGCCGGTTGTCGGCCGCTAGTGGCAGAGCGTGCCTCGGGACTTCTCTCCGGGACCAGCGCACAGTACGTTCATGCTTTCCTCTCGTCCGCCGACACCTTTGTGACTAGGACTGGAGCTCGCGCACGGTGCCTTTGCCCGTGCGGGGAGCGCGTACTTTGTGCTGATCCTTTCCCGACGCTAAGCCGACGAGCGGTGCCATTAGTGCTCGCGCGAGGTCGTACCTCGCCGAGCCGCACTTGCCGAAAGCCTAAGCCGAAGGATATTGCCCGTGCTCTCGCGAGTTGACCCATTGGTTATCGCCAGAGCAAGTAGCGTAGCCGCCGGGACTTTTCCTAGCGGCGTGTCCCAGCTTGAGCCTGTGCTCTCGCCGCGACGTGCTATAGGCGCCTGTTATTGTACTTTCGCCTTGGTGCGGGACCCCTTTGGCTCCCCTCCGTGCGGGCGTTTGTGCAGTGCTGGTGCCGACGGTTTCAGTAAATGGTTTCCGTCAACTCAGGGCTTTACTGTGTTTTTGCGTGCGTCGCTCGGTAGCCCCTTGCGGCCTCTGAGCTCGCGCGCGAGCGGTGCTGGAGGCGACGGCTGACGCGGCCCTGTGGCTCGCTAAGCTCGAACCCGCGGTGGTTGGTCTCCTGTGAGACACCAAGAACCCACACATGTCACTTGGTGAGGTGTGGCTGAAAACTCAGGGGAGCGGTGCCACTGCGATCGGTAGTGATTTACATTTTTTAAAACCTTACAATAAATTACAGGCTTTACGCGGAGCACTTAAATGTGTCACTTAATGATCAGAAGCACCAACACTAACGACTCAGTACGTTTGTACAAAATAGTCAAATCGTTCTGCGTCCCTTTAAGTTGTTAGCATGTGAAAAGCGGTCCCCGGAAGAAGAATGAACAAATTATAAACAATGTATGCATATCATGGCAGGCTTTCTAAATCACTCCTCTTTAAAAGAAATTTGAGGACATATTTACGGAATTTACCAGAGGCCTTAACTTCTGGAGAACTTCTGTGTCATCTTATACAGCTAGTTTCAAGAAATGTATCAAGAATCTGAGATGGGTGTATTAAGAAAATTTATTACAAATGAAGCAATTCTTTCATCAATGTACAATAAAAATAGCCACATGGATTGTCAAGCAACTTTGTCAAAACTTAAACTGAGGATGATAAATTATCAGCACAATCGAACATAAACAAAAATATCTTACAATAACTTGTATGATAAGTCAAACTTGTAGGCAAAACAAACATAAAATAAAAAAAGCAAACTTGTCAGTTTTTCACAGGCACCGCTTCTTAAAATTCCTCGCTGACTTCTGGCTCCATAGGTTCTTCAGCTGCGTTTTCTTCACTGTTGTGGGAGGCATCCTAAACGAACAATGTAATTTGAACAGTTAAGTACAAGACATTGTGGAGCGAGTTCAGACACCTAGGCTAGAATTCAAAGTGCACAACTTAGAGCCTCACCGTATCATTGCCATCTTCGGCATGATCTGCAGGTGCCATTTCTTCATCTGTGTCCTCACGTACTGATTGTGTCAAAATTTCTTCACCCTACGCAAGCCATGGAATAGATTGCTTACAAAACTAGGCCGCTCAAACACAGTTCAAGTTTTCTTATACAGTTAAACCTCGATATAATGAGGTATTCAACTTTTTATAGGTTCTTGTCCATGTTTTTTGTCCACCATGTATTTAGACCCTCAATAAAACGAAGTGTGTTTATACACGATTTCAATATAACAAAATTTCACTGCCGCTGCAAAGGAATACTGAGACAATAAATGGAAACTTCCTCAAACGCAGATGGTCACATGGTTGAATTACAAGCGGGTGCTTGCAAATGTGCCTCTTAAAATGCATGCTGTGTTACCAAGAGCGACCACCGAAGCAGAGCAGCATCAGGTTTCGTATAAAGTCCAAGGGCAATAAGATATATCGCGCCCCGCACAATGTATGCTTTGGGTGCGAGTGAAAGCTTGTGAGGGTGAGCTAAAAATGAAATTATGGGCTTTTACGTGCCGAAAACCACAATTTGATTACGAGGCACGCCGTAGCAAGGGACTCTGGATAAATTTCGGCCAGCTGGAGTTGTGAGGGCGAGATGAGAAGGCTGGTGGTTTGATGAGCACTGTCCTCCCATGGGAGCAAAGGGAAAGCGGAGAGGGAAGTGAGCTCGCGGTAACGTAATGAAGTGCGCGTGAGGGTATGGGGGAGGAACTGGGGCAGGTTGGCGAAAGTTTTTTAGATACGAAGCATCTTAATGCTCGGGGCTCTGTCACTCCCTCCCTCCCTACCTCCATCCATCCAACCGCCGTGCGTCCACACCCCTACTGCGCATGCGCATCCTCCACCCCCTCCTCTCCTTGTCTCATCTCCTCTAATCTCGGCATTCATGCGCATCCTCCTCCCCCTTCTCTCCTCTCCGACGCTCCTTTCCTCTTCGGATTGCGCCACGAATGGCAACACCTGCGGCTCTGCGAAGCAGCTTAGGTTAGAGACGCGACGGTAGGCGCCCCAGAGGCACCGGCAACAGTCACCAATGCCGCGCGCATTCGGTGCGAACGCGGGCAAAACGCCGACGGCGTCGACAACAGTTCTGCGCGTTGCTGGTGCTGCTGCATGTCCAAGTTTATACAGCTGATAAAACTACCTTGAGTCGACCCCATGGCTGCTTCGCATACTACTCAGGGTTCCCCTACGGGAAGATGGCGTAATTTTTTTTCTCTAGCACAGCTGTGGCTGCACATGGCTGTTAGCGTGGCTGAGTGCATATGCAGCCCACCTGCCCTGGTCTGAGGTTATCTGTTGCGCGTGCAAAGAGTGAGCTTGCCAAGATGGCATGGAATCATGTGCACAGTCTTCCCGTTTAGTACTGGAGGTTTCGTAATCACAAGTTTCAGAGACATATCGAAATTTAGAATATCGAAACTCGGCCACATTAAAATTCAACCTTTTATGCAAATAAGCACAGTCACCGATGGTTCTCTTTTAACACGAAAGTGTTTTATGCCGGGGTCCACCAAGACTTCACTGACGTATTTCCGTCACGGAAATACGTCATAGAACATAATACAAAGAAAGAAACCAGAAGAAAAAGTTCCACAAACATGCAAAATTTGGAAATCGAACCCACGACCTCTCGGTCCGCGACGATAGATCGCCGAGCGTTTAACCCATTGCGCCACAAACGCATTTGCAGAGAGCTACACAGACGCGCCTTATATATCTAACACTCCTCCGTGTACCCGCGCTCTTGCTCGGGGCGGTGCCGCCGCCTACGAGCAGAAAAGAGAAGTACTGCATTATGACACTAACGCGCACCGACAGTGAACGCTTCGGTGGTCTCAGCACTAAGACGCCTCGATGCCAGCATTCGAAGGGACGCTGGCATCAAGAAGCACTACCAACGCCACTTAGGTGGCGTTCACCGTACTCAGCACAGCGGAGCGTGGCCTCCGCAATTAGCTCTGAAAATGTTTCTGAAGTTGATCGCGGAGGTGCAATTACGACGCGCTGTACGCGCTGATTTGACTCGGTGACGATTCAGTTACGTGCTTTGTCTTGCGCGTTGTATTAGTGTGTCAGTTACGTGCTTCGTCTTTCGCGTTGTGCTAGCGTGTGCAGCGTAGTGCAGCTTCCATATGCACGACGGTTGCTCATGGTCATCGACGTTGGTAGTCGTGATGGAGGAGACGTGCCACCAGGCGTCAGCGTGGGTGCATCAACGCCTAAGGGCGCTTTAGCCACAAAACACCAATAGACATTATATATCAATGTGCAATAAACATTACACTACTTCTGTGAAGACACGTTTCACTTTCGTGTTCTATACCGATTCCTATATAAGAGGGATCAACCACATTTTTTTGCACGATTGGGGCCCCAAATGTTTACGAATTATTGGGCAATCAGAAAAAGCAAATTTGAGTGAGAAAGAACTTACCTTCATTGCATTTGAAAGTCGGCAACAAAAGATACGGTTTCATGCCGTGTGGATGATATCCTCACATCGGAAGTACGAAGCGAAGCCAGCCACGCTTTCGCATCCACTCCACCTCCACGACTTATAGTGTTGCCCATAGTGGGACGCAGTAAGGCGATCAAGCGCGTTACTGCGAGCTTGCTCCCCTTTTCCTTTTCCCCTTGCTCCCAGGGGAGGATAGTGCTCATCAAGCCACCAGCCCTTTCAGCTCACCCTCGCACGCTTTCACTCGCACCCAAAGCCGACAGTGTGCGGCGCAATAGCATCTTATAGCACTTTGACTATATACGGAACATGATGCTGCTCCGCTTAAGTGGTCGCTCTTGCTCACACGGTGCACGATTTGAGGTGCTTTCGCAAGCCGCCGCTTGTAATTCAACGGTTTGACCATCTGCGTCCGCGGAAGTTTTAATTTAATGGCTCGGTATTCCTTCGTGGCGCTACTGAAATTATATTGAAATTGTGTATCAACACACTTCATTACAGTATAGACCACTTATAACGTAACCGCTTATAGTGCAGGACCGGATATAATGCGGTCTTTTCAGACTCCCGTTAATTTTCCCATAGCACTCCATGTATACACATATCGCTTATAGTGCAGTTGCGGGAAACGAAATACCGGTTACAGTGCGGCTGCCTGGGAGTACGGAAGTGGAAGTCAGCGGAGACGGCGAACGCTCCCCTCAAACGGGCGCCCCAAGGAGTGCTCGAGGAAGAAAGAGAGACGAAGTGGAGGAGAAGGGCACGTGGTGCGAACGAACAGCCAGTGAGGCTGAAACCAGAATCATGAGTGCGAGTCGTGAAATATCACGGCGTGCATCGCGAGCGAGGGCGACGAAACTGCCAACGCCCGCCAAAGCTCGCTTCAAGATAACGGCAGTAAACGAAACTTCGGGGAGCGGGCGGCGCTGGCACGGCATGGCAAAGGGCGCACGCGGAGACCGTGAAATGTGAGGGAGGAGGGCGGCAGGGAAGCAGATTTCGCCTCGGCCACTCCGCCGCTTCGGTGGCTCCCTCACCCTTCCTTGTAACTTTCGACTGCCACCGTGCGCGCCCGCCGCCGCTCCAGCCGGCCCGGCGCCAGCTCCCCGAAGTTTCGTTTTCTGCCGTTATCGGGAAGCGGGCATTTGCTGGCGTGGGCAGTTTCGTTGGCCGGCCTGGGACAGCGCCGCTGCTTCCCTTTGCGCCGTAGCCACAGCGTGCAAGGTCAACACGTGACTAGAAAGTCGAGGAAGCATAAAGGAGAAAGAAGGGTTCAGTGCCATTTTCTACGCGTGGCTACGGTAGCGTGGTTGAGACGTCGGCACGTACACGCATCTTCCGGCGCAACGCACAATCGGCAACCTTGCCATTTGACAGAGGGTGAAATTTCGGCTGCGTTTTTTTTCTTTTTTTGTTTGTTTTGTTCGCGCGCGACATTGAGGGGTCTCTCCTAAGCTTTTACTGTATGACGGTGCCAGAGCAAGGCCGGTCGGAAGCGCCGCTGCCTGGTTTGGTTTGAATTAACGAGATTCGAGTGTAAATTGAATGCAAACGTTCTAGCCGAATTCCTCGAATGTCGCATACGCGTGGCGACTCGGTGCACATGTTTTGCATATGTGCAGGCCTTGAAAATTGTTGCTTTGGTTATAGTGCAGTACCGCTTATAGTGTGGATATTCGCGACTCCGGCGACTTACGTTATAAACGGTCTACACTGTATATTGAAATTCAAGAGACATGGTGTATGTGCAGATCAGCTATGGCCCTGCCTTGTTTCCTTCTGCATTTATCACAGTTTGCATAGTCCCTTGAACAATGAACTTTCATTACCAGGCTCAAGAGTCTGCACTGGTGAATTATGAAAATGTGTAAGATTCTTTACAGCACCATGTATCCCAAACATTAGAAAACAAATTTAGCTTTACAAACTTAGCCTGGATACCAGCCACACATTACCTTCAGGTCCCTGTTCTTGAGGTTCCCCACCCAGAAGGCTTCCCGACAGTGGTTCACTGTCAACATGGCCTTGACACGAAAGACGAAGCCCTCCAGTGTCTTGCGCACTGCGGGCACCTGCCCTGTCAGTGCCACATCTTTCACCAGCTGCAAGCAAGAAAAGGCACACAAAGTGATTATTTTTAAATAATCAATGTCTGTCCAGATAAAGCACATTATGGCACCAACACTTTACTAATGCAATGATAAACTGGTCATATAGGCTTGGTGCAACAGTTTTACAGGAAACCACCTGACTGTAGTTTCGTGTAATTCTGTTGTACCAAGTGCCTGTGTAACCCTGTCCTTTGTTATTGCTTAGACATATGCTTATGCTGCATCTATAAAAAAGGAATTAAAAGTTTTGAAATGAATAAAAATTAAGCACACTGTACCTTCAGAACATATGATAGTACTGCAAGGATTACTAATCCACACGTCTTGGCATTGCACACGCCGGCGTCTATGGCTGACAGCATTCTTTGTGCAGTGCCATGCACATTGTCATGGCACAGCTCCATGAACACCGTCACCCATAGACACCGACTGTGTCTGGTGCCGAATCACACAAAATCTAATGAAAGTGGCCATATTCTCTAAAGTGATCGTTCAACAATACTGTCCTAGGTGCAAAACACAGCCTGGCATGGCCAACACTGGAACAAATCACACATGTCCCATCTTTTTGCATGACACAGGCACATTCCCAAACCAAACGGTGCACAAACTGTTCACCTTCGAGTGGCTGCAGATGTGCTGGAGGTACCGTGTGCTTTGCTGGAGGTTCTTGAGAAGAGCCTGAACTTCGGCGGGATGGGACTTGAAAAGCGAGTCAAGCAGAGGCATGCCATTCCGCAGAAAGGAATCCAAGAACTGGCGTCCAAACTGTTGGCAAAAGAATAGTGCGAGTAATGATTAACTTTAAAGGGACCCTGTCACACCTATTCTTCAAAACTGAAAGCACCTTGCAGAGCACACACTCACTCCAGGCTATTTCAGAGAACGCCTTTCAGTGAATGTACTTCTGCAGAAACTTTTTAAAACAACCTAACAATAAGGGTAGTATAACAAGTGCAATGTTTACTTTTCCCATTCCTCCTGAACGCAATGTTTCTGCTCAGCTGCGGCGGTGCCAATAGCAATGCCCAGTGTATTTGTCCTTTCTTAACCTTTTCTTATTTCTGCAGTCCGCTTATGGTAGCTCTTCAAGGTTGGCACCGGCAAAGGTGCCCGAGAGCACCACAGAAGTGTTAAAAGAACAGATGAGACACATATACAACCACTACTTCCCCGTTTGCTAAAATATTAGAGGGATGTGCAAGTGTGCGCAAGCTTCTGCTCAGCAGTAACTCCTGGTCACGAACAATTGTCCAATGGCTGGCGCCTATGGGCTCTTGCATAGGTCTGTGATGCCATAGATGGGGCATGATAAAGGGAGCCTTAAAAGCCGCATGAGAGAGAGGGCAATCTTCTATGCGAGATTGTGGGCTGTCTGCTGCATGCAGCGGTATATTTAGCTCTCATGTTCATGGTAGCATTGCCTACAGATCACGAACGTTTTCTTACCATGTTGAAGAAGTGCTGCAGCGCCCTCTAAAACTACCTAACTGGGAATTGGAGAACTTAACCTTTTCTTCTACTCAGTGTGGCAAGAATGTTAATACAGTAGATTACCGTTAATTAAATTTTTCGGTTAATCCAATTCCTACCAAAGGTCCCAGCCGGCGTCCATGCATTTATATGGGTCCAAACTTTCATTATTTCAATCTTAAAACTGGCCTTCGCCGGATAATTCGAACTTGACCAGTCAGCACGCACACGCCTGACCCCTATGGTGGCCCCTATGGTGACCCCAGTAGTGACCCCTTTAGTGGCAGCATTTGTCTTGGCAGAGCGTAAGGGACAGAGAATGTGGTAAAGACATGTTATCTCCTGTCGAAAACGGCTATTTTCGTCCTGCCCTAGGAGGATTTTCAAGCAATAACTGTAGCTTACAGTGTTCGATTACGGTATTTACCCGATTTAAAGAGGCACTTTTTTTTTCTTACTCCCCCACCCCCCTAGAAATTTGGGCCGGAAATTGCCTTCACAGTACAATCAGACACGAAACCAAAACAGCCTTCGCGGCATTCGTATGCTTTACCGCAAAACACGAATGTATCGCGGCAAAGTTGACTTTACAAATCGTGTGGCAAAGCTGACATCAGGAAACCGGCCACCAATGTGTCACACATGTATATTAAAGACCCTTACCCATCTTCTCGCTAAAAAATCAGGTACATGTTTGGAAGCTTGTTTTGGAGCTTTATGTAATTTCTACGTTAGCTTTCTACTTTGAACGCTTAGAAAGTGAGCGCGCGTTTGATTCGGGGGCATTTAAGAATAGGGCAAATACTGCCAAATGAATCAGCCGTGCATTTTGGCATTTTTCATCTAGTTTAATTCGACCTGTGGTATAATTCGATCAATTTTGTTGATCCCATCAGGGTTGAATTAATGGAAGTCGATTGTACTACGTAATCATACAGTATAATTCTGAAGCATGCTGTTGTATTTGTGTAACGACAGGCCAATATAGGGGCATGAACAAGGATGACGATTAGTAGCTGTCACGTGACAGACACTTCTTGACTGCAAAACTGAGGTGACAAGTCCGTCAGTTGCTCTCGTCTCATAATCGGCATACAATAAATGTTGCTGGGGTCACTTCTCTGCTGACCTCCAGAGTGCACAAGTCTTTAATTACGCGCTGGTCCACTGAGTGGTCACACACAGTTTTAAATGCGACAGTGTGTCACGAGTCAGTGGTGGGGAATTCTCCAATTGACTCTGCGCCCTAATGGGGTTTTGCAGAGGCTTGGAGATTAACAGTGAAAGGGCACAGATCGTGGAACACCTAGTCATCCTGATTATCTAAAACAGATTTCAATCAAGGCATATGTTGGAACCCAGAAATGCAAGCCAAAGACTAAATTGGCAAGCAAGGGAGGTCTCTGAGCCACGCCAATGCAGAACTGATTGTCTGCATTTTCGCAACCACACTTCCAAATACAAGTACACTTCATGTGCACATGCTTAGTGCACATAAAGAGAGTGCTTACCTTCAAACAAACAGCCATGTTCTTTCGCACTGATAATTTCTGAAACAGTAGAGCAGAAGCAAAGTGAGCAACTCTCTGAAAGAACATCTTCATCCCTACATTGTCTGAATGCAACAGCAGGATTCAGGAGCCAGTGAAGAACACAATCACTCTGTAATTTCCTACGCTAACAAACAACAAATAGGCGTGGTACATGATCACAATCAAAATTTAATTTTCAGTTAGATGATCTACAAGCACCTACACAACAGATTGTGTAATGCCTTTTCATACCAGGTGTCTTGGTGAAGACCAACTCTTAACTCTTTCCTACCATGGGGAAAATAAGTGTTTTTTGTATGTTATGGCAGATGTTTGTTTCTGAAGGAACTACTGCACTCAATATTTAATGTAATGCATAAACAGAAAGCAAAATGAATGCACTTTTCACGCATAAAAGTTTTGTTAACGAGATGTACGTCATAAAAATGATATAAATTGTTAAAATCAAGATTGTGCGATAAAATTGAACAAAGTTTGTAAAGACACGCTTGTATCTACTAAGAAAAAAAAATGCTACGAAAATTATGAGATATACAAAATGTATTGCCGTCTATCTTCGAAAAAATCAAAAATTTTCATTGAACAGGTATTTCACTACAAAAATTTAACTGCAAGCACTACAGTTGGGCGTGCCAGGCTGCGGCCGCTGATGTTCCAGCTGGTTTGCGTCGTCGTCGCTTTCAGACTCAAAGTCTTCAGCGTCCTCTGACTCGCTGCTATCTGATGTATCGATAAGATCATACCCCTATTAATCAAATGTATCGATAAGACGTTTGATCCTATTGAAATGCATTCACCACAGCCACCCTTTAATTTAATCTTTGAATAACTGAAACACACCTTCAATATCTTACCAAGTCAACTGCAGCAAAAGATGAGAAAAGGTACACGCACAATGTGTACTTTATTTATGGAGTTTTACGTGCCAAAACCATGATCTGAATATGAGGCATGCCGTAGTGGGGAACTCGGGATTAATTTTGACCACCTGGGGATCTATGTTCACCCAATGCACGGCACACAGGCAAAATTTTTGCTTTTCTCCCTCATCGAAATGCGGCCGCGGCGGCCAAGATTTGATCCTGTGACTTCATGCTTAGCAGTGCAACGCCATAGCTGCTAAGCTACCACAACAGGTGCACACAATGTATAACAGCACTGACCTTTACGACCTCCACAAGCTTGTGAAAGATCTCGACAGCTAGGGTCCACTTCTCGAGCTGCTTTACCTTCTCCTAGAATAAAAAACCAAGGCAGGCACTCACTTTCAATTTGATCTCCACCTTTGTAGCGTAGAAGTCAAAAGGTTTTCTCGAATGAGCACCCATACCTCTTGATTCGTGGCTACTTTTATAGAGAGGCTTTGGACACCATCAGCCAGGTTGGAGAACATTGTCTTGTAGTAGACATTGAGAGTAGACCTGTGGAACAAAATAGAAGGAAAAAAAAAAAGCCTATTTGTAAAGCACTTCCACAGCAATGGGCCATTATGAACTGATGATTAGGGTCCAAACCCCTGACAAAGCTTCTCCGAGGTGCTTACTGTAGTATCTCATATAAAAACTCTGAAGAACCTCAGAAAAAACTTTTATTGAAGAAAGTTCATATATATATAAGGAAAGCTTGCGCTTGTTATAAATTAATATTTCAAGCAGCTTATATTTTTTGTTAGTGATAGGCGTTCTGAGTGATGCTGATTTCAAATATTGCTGGCACTAGATTATTAGACACTTGATCAAACTTCAGCTGTTCACGGTAATTTTCAGCATGACGAGAACAAGTCAAAGCTAAGTTTCCTCTCAGCTTAGCCTGTAGCATAGATTAAGACGTATATTGTATGGTCGTGCATAGTAGACGGAGGAAATGTACTTCGATTCCCGAGTACAAACCCAGCTTCCAGAAGTTGGTACACACAGGGGTGGGACTGACCAAAGTCATTTTGGCAAATTTCTGGAGCAGGTAAAAATGCATTTTGGAGCAGTTTGGAGCAGACAAAATAGCATTTTGGAGCAGCTTGGAGCAGACTAATTTTCATCTTGGAGCAATTTGGAGCAGATAAAATTGTAATTTGAAGCAGTTTGGCGCATGGCAATATGAATTTTGGTGGAATAATGGAATACAGCAGTGCACTTGGAAACCACGACCCAACACAGAATAAACCTATCTGAAGCTCGTAGTAGAAGCATAACTTGTAGCTAGAGCGTACTAGAATATGGAAGCTTTCTTGTAAAGCCAGAAACGTCGGTTGCACAACGATCAAACTATATATTTCGGCGCCTACGCTCACGACGATCGCAGAAAATGTTCTCAAATTATCCGGTCCAATCGACACCGTAACATAATTTCTGTGTCACCATATGTCACTGCAGACCCAGGGAGCCACAATCAACCCTGGGCTGGTATAATGTAAAACTATTCCAATCTGTTTTTGTTGCGATAGCAATTATATGGACACTCCAGGCGCATTTCTGGCGTCGCCATCGCCGTGATGTTCCATAGAAAGTCTAGGGGCACACACAGTGGAATCTCGATGATACGATGACGGCTAATACGAATTTCCGGATGATACAAATTTTTCTGTGGTCCCGGCCGAGCCCCATTATTTTGCAACGTGCTAGAGAATGGTTGTTACGAATCCCCCACGCAGGCATGGGGAAGCGCAGCCACCGCAGCGAGCGAAGGTTCGTGCGGTCTATCGCTTCAACGGTAACTGAGCGGCTTAAGCACAGCGCATACAAAAGTCTGAGCCGTGTGGAGATCGCTTTCAAGATACGGTGTGCGCGACAACACCGACAGCCGGCACAGGCGCAAAGTACAAGAACGCATTTGTTGGCAGAGTAGAAGTTGCCCCCCCCTCTGCCTGCCTCACTCCCGCGCTGCCTTCCCGCTTTGCTCCTTTTGCGTACGAGATTGTGTCGCGAGTTACCCTTGTGCCCGGTTGCAATATAAGCATTTGGTGCCGCAGCACAGCGTCGCCCCCCACCCCCTCCCTCCATCCCATATCGCCACGGCCTTTCGCAGGACGGCAGTCGCGTTTGCTCTCCGCTGTGCATTCGCTCTCCGTGAAGGCGCACGTCCCCCGCGCGCTTGCACTCGCACATATGGCGCCCTGCGACGATTTTATCGCCCTTGGACTCATGCTCCACGTCTCATGCTCCTCCTCCGCCACGTCCTCGTTGATCTCCTCTCCCATCAGTGGGCGCACCTCGTTGAGAAGCGTGCTTGCTACCGCCCTTGTCAGCGAGATTTTCCCGCAGAAGCCACATTATAACTGGTATTTCGTCTCACGCAGCTGCACTGTAAGCGGTATGCGTATACATGGAGTTCTATGGGAGGGTAAACGGGAGTTGGAAAAGGCCGCGTTGTAGCCAGTTCTGCACTACAGTATAGACCACTTATAACGTAACCGCTTATAGTGCAGGACCGGATATAGTGCGGTCTTTTCAGACTCCCGTTAATTTTCCCATAGTACACCATGTGTACACGTATCGCTTATAGTGCAGTTGCGGGAAACGAAATACCGGTTACAGTGCGGCTGCCTGGGAGTACGGAAGTCAGCAGAGACGGCGAACGCTCCCCTCAAACGGGCGCCCCAAGGAGTGCTCGAGGAAGAAAGAGAGACGAAGTGGAGGAGAAGGGCATGCGGTGCGAACTAACAGCCAGTGAGGCTGAAACCAGAATCTTGAGTGCGAGTCGAGTCGTGAAATATCACGGCGCGCATAGCGAGCGAGGGCCACGAAACGGCCAACGCTCGCTTCACGATAACGGCAGTAAACGAAACTTCAGGGAGCAGGCGGCGCCGGCACCACGGTGAAGGGCGCACGCGGAGATCGTGGAATGTGAGGGAGGAGGGCGGCGGGGAAGCGGATTTCGACTGGCAACTCCGCTGCTTCGGTGGCTCCCCTCGCCCTCCCTCGTAGCTCCCTCACTCGCACCGTGCACGCCCGCCGCCGTGCAGGCGCCGCCGCTTCAGCCGGCCTGGCACCAGTTCTCCGAAAGTGGGCGTTTGCCGGTGTGGGCAGTTTCGTTGGCTGGCCTGGGACAGCGCCGCTGCTACCCTCTGCGCCATAGCCGCAGCGTGCAAGATCAACACGTGACTAGAAAGTAAAGGAAGCATAAAGGAGAAAGAAGGGTTCACTGCCATTTTCTACGCGTGGCTACGGTAGCGTGGCTGAGACGTCGGCGCGTACACACATCTCCGGCGCAACACAGAATCGGCGACCTTGCCATTTGAGAGAGGGTGAAATTTCCGCCGCAATTTTTTTTCTTTCTTTTTTTTTGTTTTGTTCGTGCGCGAGATTGAGAGGTCTCTCTTAAGCTTTTACTCTATGGTGGTGCGGGAGCAATGCCGGTTGGAGGCGCCGCCGCGTGAATTATTTCGAATTAACGAGATTCCACTGTAAATTGAATGCAAGCGTTCTAGCCGCATTCCTCGACTGTCGCATACGCGTGGCAGCTCGGTGCACATGTTCTGCATATGTGCGGGCCTTTTTCGGCTAATACCAATATTTTTTATGACTCTGTGAGATTCGTATCATCGAGATTCCACTGTAACATCATCGCCGCGTGCCGAATACTGTATGTCCAAGTGAAAGCGTGAGGATGAGCTGACGAGGGTGAGCCTACAATGGCGGCTCAATCTCACGCGCACGTGGGAGGAAAGCGGGGAGGAAGCGCGCTGTCTTCTATCATGCAGAACATGTGGCGCAGCCGCACGGGCCCTATCTTGAAAGCAATCTGTAACAGGGACATAGTGCGAGTGCTGATAGCTTCACGTGCGCTGTTTTTCGCTGCTTAGTTTGCGTTGAAGCGAGGCAGCACAAAGGTGAATTCACTCGCTGCTGCAGCTGCGCTTGCTCACTCGAGCGTTTTCACAGCGAGTTTCTGCGGTAATTGAGTGAGATGTGTTCATTTTGCTTGCGCGCGCGTGACACCATACTTGTTAATTTAGTGAGTGAACACATCTTTACAAGTTTATACGGCCGATAAAAATGCTATCTTTGCTTCTGATAGATGTCTACTAATTTGCTATCGCAATCGATGCTTCGCCTTTCGGGCGATACTGCGACATTTTATTCCAAGTCCGCCATTAGCCCTTCCTGATAGGTCACAATAGCTCACGCCTCGCCCATATGGGCATAAAAACAGATCGGAATAGCTTTATGTTATACCGGCCTCGGGGACACAGACGCCCGCCCACTTCACCTGCCTGCAGCGCGTGCCTCCGAAATATCTAGTTCGCTCGCAGCGCTCTCAGCCTACTTTTTGTTTTGCACCTCAGCTAGAGAACGCTGCGCCACTCGACCCCCTCAACCGTATTCTAATACACTCTAAACACAGCCGCCCTAGCTGTTCCGACAGCAGCAACAGCTGGCAGTGGCCGCGTTTGCCAGAAGCACTGAAAAGTCCAGTGTTATAAGCGCGAAAATTACGAGAAACTCTGCGGGAGGTGCCGTCCCGTGGTGCGCGTAATGTGAATGGCTGCACTCTTTTTCGGAGAACGAATCCGCTCGCTGTTTGCGGCCGCTGCCGAAGCCGTGCAGGCACAGCGTGGCACAATTTCGGTCAATTTTCTGTGTTTGGCGCAGTTTGGCGCAGGAATTTGCGTCTGTATCAAAAATGTGCAATTGGCGCAGGAGTCCTACCCCTGTACACATACAAACAATTAACATTCTGAATCACAGCACACAAAAAGTGTGGATTGACACTGCACAACTGATTACTCTAGTATAGCACTAGACTCCGCTACAGAGAACTTGAAAGGAAAGGGAAAAGTGTTACGTCTATTCGAAGCTTCACTTAAGTGAAGGACACAAAGAAATTTTATTACACCATTATTTCAAGTGTCAAGTGATATTGAGGTGGAAAAAAAGACTTAACTGTACTACGCTTTAATTATTGCAGCTTGTTTTACACAAGGTATGTGTTCATGCTTACAAAGTCGCTCCAAAATTTCGGGAATTTTGTTAATGGTATTATTACGGCCCACATCATTGTCATTACTACTCTTCCCTTTTTTGTGATCCCACTTTGCTTGTTCAATGAGACTGACTACGCTGATAGCACCCATTAATAGTATAAAACATAAAATGTTGTGTTTTTGCCCCTTTCTTTTTCCACTACTACACAAAAACTAGAAGTGAACGCTCATAAGCTGAGCAATGTGAATGCCACAAAGCTGTTCACTGACCTAGCAGTAGGGTAACTGTCTAGGAGATAGGGGCCCTTGAACTATCACAGCATTACTTTCTTACATGGTTGCCACACTACTCCTATTTTATATGCAGTATACCAGCTGGTGCAAGACGTGGCAGTTTCAGACCCACCCAGTTCATAAAAGGAATGGCTCGATTAAATGAAATGAGCAATGACTGTTACTACTGGCGGTTGACCAAGACTGGAGTGCTCATTCCACTTATCCAGCAGTTATGTGTAAGCCCCAAATTATGCATGTTGTTTTTACTCTACATTTGCTTACTATAGGACTTCGCGATGCCTCTAGCGCTAGTGAGAATGCCGAAATCAGTATTTGATATTTTAATTTGCTTCAGAAATCAGTTCATACAGCGTCATACATCAATTTTGGCAGCGGATGTGACGCAAAGGCACATGACTTATGCTGTTCATTTTGACTCATTGGGCATGAAGAATGGACAACTTGTACTTACTAACTAAAAAAAATTACTTGTACTTACTAATTGAATTAAAGAAATGATAAATTAATGGAAATAAAAATGGATGAAAAAACAACTGTCGACAGGTGGGGAACGATCCCACGTCTTCGCATTACGAGTGCGATGCTCTTACCATTGAGCTACCACGGAGCCGTTTTCCCATCCACTTTCTGGGGTATTTATGTTTTACAACTAGAACTATTACATCCCCACCTGCGGACAGTTGTTTTTTCATCCATTTTTATTTCCATTAATTTATCATTTCTTTAATTCAATTAGTAAGTACAAGTAATTTCCCCTATGATGTCCGTGGTGTCATTGTTTGTTGGCTTCTTATGATATGATTAATAATAATTGGGCCCCTCAGTTCCCTTTCTTCTTGTTTTGATTAGAAGCAGCACAAGTCCTGGCTGGGTGAGTGAAATGCGAAAGGGTATGCCTCTTTCTGTCGTCTGCTTTTATATTGAGTTTGTAAATTGAATAACTTCTGTCTGGCCACGTCCGTTTTCGTAATTATTTTTGCATTCACTTCAAGATAACAAAAGGAATGCATTGTGATGAAGAACTTGGCATGTGTAAAATTGTCACAGGGCCCCTTTAAAGGGGCCATGTCCCGAAATTTTGCACACCATAAAAAGCCTAGTTGCAGATAGTGCATACAGCACCCTCCATGCAAAATTTTACGTTCGAAATACAAGTGAATGCATTATGAAATGCTAGCAAAAATAGGCATTTTTAAAACTGAAACTGATAAAACCAAATGCTGCCATCAGAGCTCGCAGGAAATTGCGCAGAAACCAGGAAATTGAATACCACTGCAGCTCCACAACACAACCTCCGAGATCAGGTGGCACTCACGGAGTGCTGAAAATCTTGTGGGTGATGTGATGGGATTTGCGTCACATCTGCTACCGACCAGGTAAGTGCATTACTGGCTAATGTACTGCATGTGTTTAAAATTTGTCAATAGCATTAGGCAATGACCTTCTCTGCAGCTTTTCCAGGATAGCTTCAATAGTATAGACTACTTATTTTCCACAAATTTTGCAAAAGTTAAATTTAATTGCAGTTGGCCTTTAAGCTTGCCCTGTTGAGTTCCCGAGTCCCTGTGTTCCGTTTAATATCTACTCATCTGAGCGAAGTACACAGCATGCCAGCCACAGCGCCAATAAGTCATAGTGATGCCTCACTTGTCAAGTGTTGGGAACTGCTTTGACTGCTCTTCCTCTTGCTGAGGTGGCGGTGATTCGTCCAGAATACTGGGCAGGCAGTCAGTTGCAAGTTGATGCAGGCTCTCAAGTACACACGCAGACTCCGACAGGAATGTGCTGCGTTGTAAAAAAAAAAAAAAAAAATGGAGTCAGCTTAAAAAAAAAAACTATGGGGGCCACAAGCACAACAAAAGTGTAGAGTTCATTTTCAAGTCTGGAAGTGCCCATTAGAGAGGTTAAGCTTTGTGCAAAGTAAACAAAGTAAACCTAAACAAAGTACTACTGTATTGTGTTCATCTTCTGAATGCTTGCTGTCCATTTCCTATTTCGTTCAGTCGTGTCAAGCACCCATGTTAGTTCTTCAGTAACAAAATTGATCCCTGGACTTTGAGAAGTCAGGCAAGTGTTCCAACATTAAAACAGCAGACACCACTAAATATGGAGAAAAATGAAAGTTTAGTGCAAACTCAATAATATAGCAAGCTAAAAGTGTTATGATGAAAAATATATATACATAAACAAGGTATCCGGTGCACACAGGACTACGAGGCCATGCGTAGACACTGAATAAGCTGAAGTTTTAATTATCAATTCGAAGAGTGATTTAAACATCACTTAATTGATTGAATTTGCTTCTATTCTCCTGGAGACCACTGCTACATCCCAGATATCGTTTTTCTTCACTGGTGCACTTGCCAACCCTCTTGACTTAGTGCATGATTTAAAGCAAGAAAAGTGGCAAAAACAAAGTAAGACAGGGAACGACAACAGACCTGAGCATGACCTGAAGGCACTCGTTGAAATGGGCGCCCTGTGGCCTTTGCGGCACGTTTGATGTGCCGACACGACAGAGCCAGTTGCGTCGAAGGAAGCCCTCAGCGACATCACGAATGCCACGCTGTTCCAGTGAGTACATCTGAGCACGGTCAGCAACTGTGCCCAGAAGTCGCAGGAGAGCAGTTGCTCCTGCTGGGTCTGTCACGGACTCGGCAAACTTGGCAAAGTACGAGAAGGCCCGCCTAAAAGGAAGAACAAGTTAGTAGTTGCTATAAAAACTAAATAACTGCAAAGTTTTCTATGCCTGAAAGGAAAAACTGATGTAGAATACTAAAAAAAGGAACAATATATCAGTGAAAAATTATGCCTGCGTGTGCTTCTTAAATGTGCACCAAGAAGAGAAGCTTCAATCCTTTCTCAGATCATTAAACTGTAACGTTTGATATTAATGCGGGTTCCACCACAGGACAGCAACAATGTTATCTTGAAATAATAGGTGGCAAACAGACGGGGATGACCAGTACAGTAGCTCTCGGAAACACACAGGGCGTGCTGTGGAAACTAATATTGTTGGTAAGAGGAGCTAAAGCACGTCGTTATTGCGTAATTATGCTGAAATATATAAGTTGGTACTTATAAACAAAAGAAGATTCTTTTCTGGCATTTCGAACAGCAGTAGAACTTTGCAAGAGTGAACAGAAGTGTTCCAGAATGGCAGCACTCACTTTCCCAGAGCCATGACATAGGCCTGTGTCAACTGTGTTGTTCCAATGCGGTCAGATATGGAACGGAATGCTTCACACAGCTGGTCTCGACTGTCGCTTGTCTCGAAACCATTCCTGCCAAATCACATTGCAAAATGTTTATCAGACCACAAGCACAATGCACTTGAACCTTCTTATAACAACAATGCTTCCGGCACGAAAATACATTTTGTGATAAGCATTGATTTTATGCTATGGTATCAGCTAGAAGCATTTTAGATTTACTGCAGTACGCCTAATAATTTGTAACATACACTTCATAATGAGGTTCAAGTATTACCAAGCAAAAAAAGCACTCCGAGAAGTTACCTATGTTGAACTCAGTATACACTTACAAATTCTCATTACAGAATCAAGTGCAAATACTTTCAGAACATTTCATCTTGTGCACTGTTCCTAATGTAAAGATAAGAGGTAATAGCATCATCATCATCATCAGCCTATATTTTATGTCCACTGCAGGATGAAGGCCTCTCCCTGCGATCTCCAATTACCCCTGTCTTGAGCTAGCGTATTCCAACTTGCGCCTACAAATTTCCTAACTTCATCATCCCATCTGGTTTTCTGCCGACCTCGACTGCGCTTCCCTTCTCTTGGTATCCATTCTGTAACCCTAATGGTCCACCGGTTATCCATCCTACGCATTACATGGCCTGCTCAGCTCCATTTCTTCCGCTTAATGTCAACTAGAATATCGGCTATTCCTGTTTGTTTTCTGATACACACCGCTCTCTTCCTGTCTCTTAACGTTAGTCCTAAGATTTTTCGTTCCATCGCTCTTTGAGTGGTCCTTAACTTGCTCTCGAGCTTCTTTGTTAACCTCCAAGTTTCTGCCCCATATGTTAGCAACGGTAGAATGCAATGATTGTACACTTTTCTCGGAGTCATGAGGGAGCATAAGTCAGCTTAAATGATAAGAGTGTCTAAGCATAGTGGCAATGTACAACGTAGACATGCACTGAAGCACATCAGAGTATACTTAACAGCAGCAATGGTGGCCACCTACTTTGGAACCGTGATCAATGATAACATACTAGAAGTGTTCATCTGCTGCATGACTCTAATCTTTGAAAAATAATATGTACAAACAAGTTCATGATGAATGCACTGCGGCAAGCATATTCACAGCAGCAGATAAGTGGAATACAATTGGTCACAGCAGTAAAAGTTCTATGTGCTATGGTTAAACACAATGTCACAAGCTGTTGTAAGCTGTTGTCACTAGTACACTACCTTGCACATGTAACTTCCGGCCCCACATGTGCATGCTAGTACATACGTCATTGCGATGTCAAAACTCTGTAATCTCACTACACATGCAAGGCATTACTTTTATAAGTTAGAATATTAATATACTCCTGTCTTAAACTTAGCAGGCGACGCTGCGGGAGCTATGCCATGTCTGGTCATAAGAGTCTCACTCCATACATTTTGCAGCGCAGTTGTCGATGTGGACATTGGTCGTATAAATGTGCCACTCCATTCATTGGGCGCTAGATTGGTTCAGATCTTCGATGCCTTTCATGTAATAAATACGTTACATATTGTGACACCAGTGCATAATACTTAATGTTGTATGGATTGCATGTCCCATACTTATCTTCTCACGTATGTGGCGCACTATTTTTATCGTTGTAAATGCGAGCCGTCAAAGAAGTCTCCCTAGGCGTTGCCTGCTATGCATGAAACCAAAGCACTACAATTAAAGCATCAGACTTACCATGAAAAGAAAGCGTTCAGGCAGGTCAACAACAGAGTCATGCAAGATGCTGTCTCCTTAGCTACACTTGTAAACATGGATGCTGCATCAACAATGCCATCATTTTGGGATATCAAGTCCTGGAAACAAAAGCAAAAATTAACAGTGTTCACTTTGTGTGTGTGTGCCATTCCCATCACTGCAAGCAATGGGAGTCTGAGCACTTCGGTTGTATCACAGCTGCACAAGTGAAGTGCTAGCAAACAACATTTTTTCATAAACGGAGGAAATGTTAGCACAGGAAAATGAGAAATTTTGAAGTGATGATACTGAGAATTTAGCATGATCAGTGCAAGAGTTCAGTCTTGGAAGTCTCAATAAATTTAAATTATTTACTTCATTATATTCCATAATTTGTAATATTGAGGTTTGACTACACTACGCATGATTCCCATGCTGGTTGAACTGCCATATTGACAGCTCCCATAGACTCCAGTGCCGGATCTCCCACAAAATAACAAGCAACTCGCAGTTTACAGATCACAGCGACTTTCACATTGCCGAGATCGTGTGTTTCAAGAACTTGTCTGAATAAAAAATTGGTTGGAGCAATCAATTTTCGTTATTTCCCCGTAATTTCCCCTGTCATTGTTTGATTAGTAGAAAAAAAAAATGAAAGTGAAAGTTTCAATTTTTAAATGTCAAGCCAAAATCCCATTGCCAGCACGTGTTATGTCAACGATTTCAATGAATATTTTGGTTTTTTTAATGTGACAGTGTTAAGGGCCCCGTGTCGCATAAAATTCCAGCGTCGGCTTTGGCGGAAATAATCATGCTGACCCACATCATCCCGAAACCACCCCGACCACACAGGCCCTCCGCGTGGCGACAGGCGTTAGTGAAAAAAATTGAATTTCTCAAAGTGAAATCCGTCTGTGGATGGTGATAACAAAATTTAAATTACTAAAATTCCTGCAGACAGAACGATGAAAGGATGGAGGGGGGAAGTGCACACTTTAAAACGTTTGCCCTGAATACACATTTTTGTGGGACACATACACACTTTACTAATGATGATTTACCTTGACATGCAGCCCACAAGCAGCCGCAAACTTGAAACAGCACGAAATAACAAGCAACTCGCAGTTTACAGATCACAGTCACTTTCATGTTGCCTGACATTGTGTGTGTCAAGAACTTGTCTGAATAAAAAATTGATTGGAGCAAGTAGTACTCCTCTATAGCATCATTTTACAATCAGAAGGCATTCAAGGGTATGGTTGGAAAACGACAAGCGAAACTCTTTCGTGAACAGCATTAATTAATTTTTCATAAATCTTGACAAAACATTCGTAAAACTGTAGAATGAGCCTACATTAGTAAACGTTACGGAAAACTTGGGAGAGTTGGCAGGTATGTGACAACCTAAAAACGCAATGGCAATTGCACCGCTGTTCAATTCACAGAGAACTTGTGCAGGTGCACCAGCCAGATATCTCTGCTCATTCCCATGATGTCATGGTGAAGGCAAACTTCTTTCAATATCGGTGTCCAACCCAGAAAATTTTTTTGGAGTGTATAGGCACAGAGAGGGCAGGCACAGTGAGGTTTTTGTGGACAGAGCGTGCACTGAATTCTGAGGCTGTCATCGTTAGCAGTAATTTTTGTATGACACTCTACGCTTGAAAATAAACACCCCTGAAATGGCTCTCGTGGCATCTGGTTACCTGAAAGTACCCACTGACGTCCTCCAGGAGGGAACACAGGTGGGGCACCACGCTGACCATGAACTTGACCACGTCGGGCTTGGGACTCAGAGCCAAGTTGGAGAAGCCAACGTCACGTGGAACCTTGGCCTGCGCGCGACATTCAAACAAGCAAGAACATGCCTCATGAGCATGATCCTATGTAAAACAAGTAAAGCACAGTGGCTGCACCAGAAAAGAGACATTGTTTGTTTAGTAGGCATTGTGGAAGGAACCACACCTTGAATGGAGATGCACGCTTTGGTCCACTGGAGGGAAGAGCCCAGTCCAGCTTAGCAGCCAGCTCTCCAAGCACAAACAGAAGCTCAGTTGTGGTGAGCTTTGAAGGTGATGGCTGCAAGCGGAATCGTACACCAGATCAATCTGCGGTCAAGGCATAATATTCTCCTATGACGCCTTTAAAGAGACGCTAAACAGAAACACTAATTCAGCTTAGATTGAAAAACTAGTTTATCAAAACTCAATTTTGGTTATTTCCCCGTAATTTTCCCTGTAATTGGTTGATTATTAGAAAAGAAAATGAAAGTGAAAGTTTCATTTTTTAAATGTCATGCCAAAACCCCCATTGCCAGCACATCAGTGTGATGTCAAGGATTTCAATGAATATGTTGGTTTCTTTAACGCGAGAGCGTTAAGGGCCCCGTGTCGCAGAAAATTCCAGCGTCGGCTTTGGCGGAAATAATCATGCTGAACTACATCATCCCGAGCCACCCCGACCACACAGACCCTCCCGCGTGGCGCCAGGCGTTAGTGAAAAAAATTGAATTTCTCAAAGTGAAATCCGTCAGAAAAATCGTGAAGTACAACTGAACCACAACCTACAAGCGTGATAGCATCAGATTGTAACCTGAATATACGAGGTCTGTTAGAAAAGTATATTATGTTTTTGCGAACACCTCATGGATATGAAACAAGCGCGCTTGCATCAACCGACCTTGAACCTTCGTGCGCATGTAGCAAATTTTTTCCCGTCTGCCGATAGCGTCAGTCGCTGGGATGCAGCGTTTGAGTGAGGTAGTGCACAGAGCTCTCAGTCTTTTTTTTTTTTTATGCAAGAAAATGACGGAGCGACTGGAGCAGCGCTACTGCATCAAATTTTGCCAGAAACCAGGCGACAGCCAAGTGTAAACCATTCGGAAGATTCAGACGGCTTTCGGCGACGATGCCTTGAGCAGCACACAGATTAAAGGGTGGTACAGCCGGTTTAAAGACAGCCGCACATCGGTGGAGAGCGAGCCACGCTCCGGTCGGCTATCAACATGCCGAAATGACCAGGTCATTGCCGAAGTGAACGCTGTGGTGATGCGGGACCGTCGTGTGACTATCCGAGAAATTGCGGAAGAGGTGGGCATCAGCACTTTTTCTGCACATTCCTATATGACCAAATATTTGGCTATGAAGAGTATTGCGGCGAAATTCGTGCTGAAGCTGCTCATGGTGGAGCAAAAGCAACTTCGTGTTGAAGTCTCACAGGACATGCTGGATTCCACAAACAGTGACCCCGACTTCATGAACACCATAATCACTGTTGACGAGTCTTGGGTGTACGAGTACGACCCGGAAACCAAATCCCAGTCGTCACAGTGGAAGCATTCCACGTCACCAAGACCAAAGAAGGCCCGCCTAGTGCGCACCAACATCAAAGTGATGCTGACTACTTTCTTTGACTCCCGCGGTGTGGTACACCACGAGTACGCACCATAGGGTCAAACAATCACCAAAGAGTACTACAGGGATGTCCTCCGTCGCCGACGTGATGCTGTGCGGCGCAAGAGACTTTAGTTGTGGTCAACAGGAAATTGGCGTATGCATCCCGACAATGCTCCTGCACATTCCTCGCACTTGATGTAGACTTTTTTGCCGAAAAACCAGACTCCTGTAGTTCAACAGGCTCCTTACTCTCCTGATATGGCCTCCTGCGACTTCTGGCTGTTTTCCAAAATCAAGAGGCCATTGAGAGGAGCACGATTTCAGACAAGAGAGGACATTATGGCTGCAACGACAGCTGAGCCTTCTCGGAATGCTTCCAACAATGGCAGCACCGCTGGGAGAAGTGTGTGGAGTCCCAAGGAGACTACTTTGCGGGTGATTAGGTTTCCAACACCCCAGTTATGCCAGTTTTTTTTCTTCGGCCAAAGGTCGGATACTTTTCTAACAGACCTCGTACGAGCAAAAAGCCTGATAAACAGCCAGGGATCTTTGAATGTTATCGCGTTCCACTACTTAAGGCATGGCTTAAGCGCCCTGCAATTCTGATGGTGTTTCACTGTATTTTGGTCCTAGGCAACATTGAGGGGAATGTTGAAAACCGAGCCTTTCTATATTCTGGACAACAATTTCTGTTTAACTCAACAGCCAGAATTTATAAAGGTGAAAAAATTTGTTCTATAATCATGAAAAAAAGTATTTTCTTGCAGATATAAGCAACCCTAAAGTAATGTGCCCATTCAAGAGTAAGGGCTGACCCACATGGCACAGTTTCTGGTGTGATTAACGCACAGTGGTGGCTGCGCGAACATCATTCCGAATCATGCGCTCGCTGAACTTGCATCACTGCTGGTGATTGGTGGTAGACAATACACCGTCTGTGTGCTTTTACAAATGTTTTCAGTGGTGGAATGTCTACATAAGAAATGTCACCAAGTATTGCACACATAGTTCCCCAGCCTTCAAGGGAAAGACCATTTCTATATGCAGCACAAATAATAACTAGGCATGACAATTTCCGCACACAAATTCTATAGCTGAAAAGTAAGCACATGTGCATCAAGTTCTGCCCTTGTGGCAGTTCAAAGTCACATTCTGAGCCTTAATTGTGCCAATCAAATAAATTTTCATTAAAATATTAAGGATGCTGACTCACAACATGTTAGTCAACATGACCTATTGTGGATACACACAATATCTTGTGTGCAGCAAATACGTGGCAATGCCAATATTGAAAAAAAAAATATATTAATATTATTATAGTTTTCAGCTGCAAGTAAGATCTCACTAGATAAAGGTTCAAGTGTCTGACACCAAGTTTCCAGAGTGAAAGCGACGTAATGTTTGCTGAACAAGATGCTGCTAACACATCAAGATGGAGTTAAATAGGCAGTGATAGGTGTACCAGAATTTCTCATGCTACATTGCTAAAATGAATTTACAGCTTCATGTTTATTCCTGCTAAAGAAATACCTAAAATTATTTACAAAATAGAATTTCCCCAATGTTAGTGTTTGGCATGTTCCTACCAATTTTCACGACATTACCAACGTGCTGCTGCAAACGATGCTCACCTCACTACCGCCAGTGACCAGTCCAACGTTGAGAATATCAAAGACATCAAAGTCAAGTTCCCGCAGGAATGGTCGCCATGATGCAGAGAGCGAGCCCAGTGCAGTCACTTCTGGCTCGTCTGCCTCTTCATCCTCATTTCCACTTTCGGCGCCCTGCACATTTTGGGCTCCGATGAATTTACAAGTCCTCTCACATGCCTGCTATACAGATGCAAAAACAGAGTCGTTCTTTACTGCACAAGCACTAAATGCCATGCGTGAAGCAAAGTGACAATGCATGTCTGTGTCGTTTTATCACAATGAGCGAGCCACACTGATATGCCTATGACACAGCTTGTATTAACACTGATGAAGTCGAGAGTCTGGCAAAATGTTGTCTAATCAGGAAGAGTCATGAAGAAAATAAATGGCGCCGGTCAACATCTGTCTTATATATTTTTTTCGAACTCGCACTATTGTTGACAAAAATGTTTTACCACTTTCTTTGGACTTGCTTACATTACTAGGACTTTGTTGATGCCCTGACAGGCCCTGACCGAAAATCCGCATTCTGTGGAATGGCTTGTGCAATTTTTCAGACAAAATCAGCACATTTGCTTTGGTAATGACGATATAACTGCATTTCTCATTATAGAAAACAATCCCTCTACTTTCCAAGTGTTCTTAGATCGCTAGGCCTCATATCAAAGTTATTTTGATTTAACATAGCTTCTATTATCAGTGGTGGCAATACAGTGGAATCCCGTTGATAAGATTCTGCATAATACGTTTTTCGGGATAATACGATTTTTGATTATATACCATTTACTTTTTTTAAACACGATTATGTTCGGATAATACGATTTTCGGATGATACGTTTTATTTTCCGGTTCCTGTGAAGATCGTATCAACGAGATTTTACTGTATCTAAAAAATCTGCCATGAAGTTGCATCAAATACAAGCCACAGGTTTTATGACAGCCGGCTGTCACTGTATTCTGATGTCACTGCTATCAGGAGATGGAAAACTATCAGAAAATAGAAAAATATTGGAAAACTTATCTATAGTGTAATAAGTTTCTGCATAGTTTTTAAGCAGAAAATCACAACTATACTATTTCTTGCTTTTGCTTTTTGATTTTTATGCTTCCATAGGATTTTCTGCGATCTTGACTAAACTATAATGATACAGTGTAGACCGCTTATAACGTAAGTCCCCGGAGTCGCGAATATCCGCACTATAACCAAAGCAACAGTTTTCAAGGCCCGCACATATGCAATACTCCGGCATCGTCATAGAGTAAAAGCTTAGGAGAGTCCCCTCAATGTCGTGCGCAGACAAAAAAAAAAAAAAAAAAAAAATGTGGCGGAAATTTTACTCTCTCTCAAATGGCAAGGTTGCCGATTCTGCGTTGCGCCGGAACATGCGTGTACGTGCGAACGTCTCAGCCACGCTACCGCAGCCACGCGTAGAAAATGGCAGTGAACCCTCCTTTCTCCTTTATGCTTCCTCTACTTTCTAGTCACGTGTTGGCCTTGCACGCTGCGGCTACGGCTAGAGGGAAGCAGCGGAAGCAGCGGCGCTGTCCCAGGCCGGCCAACGAAACTGCCCACGCCAGCAAACGCCCGCTTCCTGATAATGACAGAAAATGAAACTTTAGGAAGCTGGCGCCGGGCCGGCTGGAGCGGCGGCACCTGCACGGCGGCGGGCGCGCACGGTGACAGTCGAAAGTGAGGGAGCTACGAGGGAGGGCGAGGAGAGCCACCGAAGCGGCGAAGTTGCCGAGGCGAAATCCACTTCCCTGCCGCCCTCCTCCCTCACATTCCACGGTCTCCGCGTGCGCCCTTCGCCATGCCGTGCCGGCACCGCCCGCTCCCTGAAGTTTTGTTTACTGCTGTTATCGTGAAGCGAGCGTTGGCCGGCGTTGGCAGTTTCGTGGCCCCCGCTCGCTATGTGCGCCGTGACATTTCACGACTCGCACTCAAGATTCTGGTTTCAGCCTCACTGGCTGTTCGTTTGCACCACGTGCCCTTCTCCTCCACTTCGTCTCTCTTTCTTCCTTGAGCACTCCTTGGGGCGCCTGTTTGAGGGGAGCGTTCGCCGTCTCCGCTGACTTCCGTACTCCCAGGCAGCCGCACTGTAACCGGTATTTCGGTTCCCGCAACTGCACTATAAGAGATACGTGTATACATGGAGTGCTATGGGAAAATTAACGGGAGTCTGAAAAGACCGCACTATATCCGGTCCTGCACTATAAGCGGTTACGTTATAAGTTGTCTATACTGTATTAGTTTCCTAATACTAAAATAAAGACAAAGAGCTTTAGAGATAAAATCCTATTTGTTGCAATTGGTTTCCACTCAGCTTACATCTTCATCTGGATCTGGAGGTGAAGCAGATCTGGCAGACGGCCCAGCCTCATCGCCGGACTCTTCATCATCAGAGGAAAGCTTTCGCTTTTTGCCCCTGTGCAAGAACACAATATGCAGCTAACTTAGCGATAATAATGTGATATTGTTGCTGTTCACATTGTTGCTGTGACAGTTTCTTTTTGTAATGTCGTGGTGCTTTAACTTCTATGTGATAAAATCACTGTGTGTGTATTAACTGTTCTTTTCCTCTTTTTCCTACAATGTTCTGTGAAAAAGTGCACAAAGCTATAACTGCAACTGTACCATCAGTTCAAGAGCCAAGGAATAACCGTCACTGTATTTGCGTGCAGTCTTCATCTTCTTTCTTTTCTTTGTCAATAAAAATAAAAGAAACGAAAGCTGCAGTGTCAAATTTCTTGAACAAGACCCAAATTTTTGCTCGTTTCCAAAATGCAGCTGTATTTCAGACAGTTATACGAGTTAACGCCATGTTTTTATAGAGAAAGTTCATATTTACGGCCACTTTTCTTATAACATGACAACAGATCTCTACTTCCAATTGCTGCTGGCAGAATGACTACAGTGAGCAAGGGTTGTGCACAACTTATCCAATCATTGCTATTAATTCCCTGTACATGCATTTTCCGCTCCAATTTGTAGACTTCTTACAGGGTTGCAAGTCTATTTTGTTAGCTGGACCTCATAAGTGCATAAGCACTTTCGCATTCTACCCCTGCTGGAACAGGGGTAGAACAGCGGCCAGGAATCACTCGCAAGCTCCTGAGGAGCAGCGGACTGCCATATCCACTAAGCCATTGCAGTAAGCAGTACACCTGCCAGGTAAAAGAATGCCTTGTAGTGATGTCCTGCCTTGTGACGAGCACGCAATATTTTGTAGAGAAGGCAAGAATCCTAACAAACACAAGAAGGTTGAGGGTTCCTGTTGGCGCCACGCAAGTTTTGTGTAAGTCACTCTGCGCAGTATTAACAATTACTGCAATGTCATGCACGGAGCCCACACGTGCATGTCTCCATATGTAATTGCAATCATCTGAAAAGGAGAAATAGAAAAGTACATGCAACCACACACAATGCTGCAATCTTCTTGTAGAAGCAAGCCCGCAATGTTACTGATGTAAAGCAAAGCTCCTCTAAACATTTCTTCATTTCTTTTGCATGCTTAGTGACGACCACTTCTACTACTGCTGTGAGTTAAGTGACATGCAGCTCTACACAAGCTTCTACACAGTTGAATATTCAACATTACACGTTTCCGTAATGCAGCCATACATGGCAAAAGTCATGTGCATTGCACGTATGCTTTCTTTCTTTACGACGCAAATAACATGCACAAACAATTTTCAGTTAAGACATTCATGGCAAGAGACTCGCCCTTAACGAACACATCCACTCATGGCACTTTAAAAGGACAAATCTACACACTTTCCAGTTGCTTTTGTTTTGCGTTTCTTCTTCCCTGCTGGATTGTTGACGACTGGAGGCTTGGTATCTGCATCATCGATGTCAAACACTGCCAGGGGAGGAAGGTAGCCGGGCACACCTGACATAGGAATGTGTTAAAGCCATATGCATTACTACATCGGACAAAAGCCACATTAAATGTGGAAAAGACGAGTACCACCACCACCATCACAGTAATGTTTATTTCACTTCAGCTTTTTTTCCTTTCATTACACTGTACGTTAGCCACAGGTCACCAACCAAATGCACTGTGCTGTAAATTAAATTAAAGAAAAGCAAATCACAACATTGTGAGCATCAGAACTTCAAAGTCAAACAATTAGCCTTCCAATTGTGAGGAGTTAAAATACTCCAAAGTCTTTCCTGTAGAGGACAAGAGATTATTCACTTGGCCGCAGTATCAACATGTCAAGAGACAACTTCAATCAGAAGAAATTTATCATGAAAAGCTTGACATAAAAATATTTTAGTAAACAAGTGGTCTCATCTGAACATAATCCTTGTGATCATACAAGTCCAATTAAAGTTCACTGCAGGGCAAAGACTTTTCCTACAGCTCAATTAATGCTGTCTAATGCCAATCGTGCCAACCCCAAACCGGTCAATAACCCAACCTCACCATACCACTTGATCATTCAGTCCATTTGCCTGATCAGTCCATTCCGTTGATCTAAGAGGCCAACATTTATCTGTCCTATGCATTACACAACCTGTTTGGCCAATGTTTCTTCATTTACTCACCACCTCACTAACCCACATTTCGTTCAAACTGATATCAAACACATCATGAGTTGACAGAAATAGAATATTTTTCAACAAAGGTAATCCAAATTTGTTATGCTCTCACAATCCACACAAAAAAGATTACACATTCTTTACCAATTTATTTACATAATATAGTACTGTCAGAGTTGCTCATGTACCCCTGTAAAATTAGTACCAAGCGTTGCATACCTCTGGCTTATGTTTGATAAGACACTGTCCTGGAACTTCACATAGCAGAAGTTGGAAAACGGCTAAGAACAGTCTGTGCATATTTATATATGATGCCATCATTATGCGACGAACGCTTTATGAAAATGGTGTACAAGGTCCTAGGAGAATCAGTAATAAGATACAGTATAGCTATTTATGGTCTAGCATCTGCCTATAAGGCAACCGTAATAAAGTGTATAATGATTAAAATTGCTTCCAGCATTTCCTACGGCACTCAATTTCATGTTGAGGATGCCGTCCTCCGCATGAATAGGTTCAGAATTTTATTTTTTTATAGAAAAGCAATCCTTACTTGACAATCTGTGTAAACATTATTTTTACAGTAATTGTAAACATGCTAACATTAATGCACATCCTCTGCGCCATTAATAAAAAATTATTATTTCATGTGTCCAGCATAGCAAAAAAAAAAAGACACGCTTACTTTATGTACCGTTTTAATTCAACAGAATTAGAACGAAAACAGAAAGAAAACCTAGCCTCCATGAGACAGCTAAAGCAGTCCGTGAGGTCATGTGTTCTAGACCGTGAATGAAGCACACATCCTTGGCTTCACGCAAGTTTTGACGTCCTCAATTTTGCGTTGCTATATCTACAACGGTGTTACTCTTCATAGTTTGTCAACCACGTCTTTTTCATTTACTTACATAACTTTTTATGTCTATTAAGCTATCCTTTAGCATTTAGCATGTTGGGCTCTTTATGACATCTGCACTCTGATGTGCAATGTTCCGAATGGTGCATCAGTTCTGCACTAGTTTCGACTGCCCAGTCACGCTCACTAGCACCTGTGCTTAAGCAGGCTGATTATTCAAATGTATACTTATCAGAAAATAAACATGTATTTGTTTTTGTTCTCTAATCCATGCTCGTCCCATTCAACTTCTTAAATGTGATTTCTATAATTCTCATTTTACTTGTTTACTGCACTGTCTTCAGCTCCCACTGACAAGCTTTAGCTCCAGTGGTCCATACAGGCAAAATGAAATGTACAGCTTACGCTGCTTTGCTCTGAAGGAAATCAGCAAGGCGTAGTTAATGACTTCGACATATTAGCCATATGCACTGAAGCCTATTCATAGTCCAATGGTGACTTCTTTCTTATAGTTCATTTGCCACGCAATGATACCGTATTTTCTCGCATATAACCCGCACCAAAAATTGGAAAGAATTGCTTAAAAAGTGGGGGTGCGGGTTATCTGCGAAGATTCACGAAGGACGGGGGTGGGGGTCGGCTTCACGGCAACACGCGGCCTACCGTGCAGAGTCCACGTTGTCCACATGCCTATCAACATCGACGTGTGTTAAGCCAATAAGAGGCCAACACAGGTTATAGCCAGATCCACATCCATAGTCTGGTTAGATGCTTTTCGCATGAGTCAGGTGTCGTTTCTTGTAAGCCCAATTTGCACAGTTGGCCAGCCTTGTTTAGGCATCACGAGTGTGTCTCGGCGGCAGTCTTTAACAGTAAACAGTGAAAGAGAAACTGAAGATCGTAGCCGCTGCTGAAGAAATCTGCAACAGAGCTGCTGCGAGATGGTTCCAAAGACAATTACGTCTTTAAGAGCGGCGATGAAGCTTCGGATGGCAGCAGTGAATCGGACAACGGCACTGACAACATTGCGGCAGTCGTTTTGAAATAAATTTGTTTTGAAAACGAAATGATGACTGCGCGTAGTTGTAACTTCCTAGTCCTCATTTTTTTCGGACACGCGTGCGGGTTATACGCGAGGTTATTTCTTTCTTTTTCGTGGAGTTCAAAGTTAGGGGTGCGGGTTATACGCGCGAAAATAGGGTAATTAAGATGTAACACACTGCCTTACGAAGCCAACACAATATTTTAGGAACGAAAACATGAAATCAGCAACTGTTAGTAGCAATAAACAAACATTACCTTGCAGCCACTTCTCAAGGTACTTCTGCAGCTCAACAATGCGACGAATTCGATCCACCATCTTTGCTCTCGTCTGCTCATCACGCAGAGCACAGAACCCATTTACAAGCTGCACACAAGATTGGAAAAACAAAGCCCAGCTATAATTTTGAAAGGCTGACCACTACTCAAGTATTTTTTATTTCGCATCATGGCCTGCAATCTCAAAATAAGAATGCCTGCACTAGTTTTGTAGTATTGCCAGTCTATACTTAGTTTAGGCTGTTAAATTGCGTTCTGAAGTCTATTCGATACATTAAAGAGTAATTCCTCTGGAGTGAAGATTAAACACTCAACAGACTGGCTTCCAACTGTACAAAGGGTGTGAACATATATAAGTGCCAAGAAGCCACCACAATCTCTCTTTGAAGCAAACTATACAAGCTACATTTCTTACCTTACATGAACACTTTACAAATAAGCATAGAAGGAATTGAGTAGGAAGCATGTCGTAGAAAAATTAGGACACAATAACCAGATATGATCCCTTGGACATGGCCAAGTACACATTGTTACCCCCAAACTTCAATCTCACTACAAATAGCATAATCTAGTTTCTTGGTGCTTATTATTCCCAATACCAAAGAGCTGCCAAACTTAACAATGCCTTTGTGAAACGTGACTTCATAGCAGCGAGAATAAATAGAATTTGGGCCACGGATGCCAGTTCTTCCTTTGTAGCTTAGCTGGCTTGCACCTTTTTATGAAAGTAGACATCCATGTGTTTATAGCTGCACTCATTTCAATGAATGCAGTTATGCGCACATGAGAAAGACCACCAGTGACTTACTTCACGAAACCAGTTGACACAGTAGAAGGCTGAAGTGACGACAGTCTCCCGATGATCGATAGAAAGAGTGTGGAACGAACTGCACACATCGGTAGCTGGCATCTTCACTGGACATCCAAGAAGGGCATCTATGCCTTCTAGTGCCTCGCCACTGGTCGTCTGCTCCGCAATGCGCAGCAGACGAAACAAGGAGCACAGAGTGAGCAGAGAACGGTGTCTACAGGAAAGGAATAAAAGAGATCAATGTGATCAAATGAATTTTGGCCAATAACCTACATCATGCTTTGAAAAAGTGAAATAAGCAGCGCAGGTTGTCCACAATATAGCCTGTAATAAAAGAAATCCAGTAGGTTCATTAATATGAGCCTATATGAGTCATTAATATGGCTGATCACGGGCTGAATATTCGCACAGCCACGCCGACAGCCATGCGAATTTACGGCCGCACTAGAAAAGAAGTACAGTATCAGTTATCACTGATTCATGATAATTATGTGACACAACTATACTGAGGCAGCACATATTTTTTTTTTGTCGCCAAGGTACTTGTAAGTTCACTTCCAGTTGGCACTATCGTGTTCTATCGTCACTGGCTCATTTGGGACCATATTCGTGAGATTACAAGCACGAATAAAGAGCACCTAGCACGGTGTTTGTACTGACATGACAAATGGCAAGACACTCAATTCTGTCCTGCACAAGAAGGTTGCTGTTTTATGCCACTCACTGGCAACATTTGGACGCGACAAGATTAGCAAATGAATTCACTGTCGAGTGACTTTTTGTTTTGGTTTTGTTTTTGCTTTTGACGAAGGCTGAAAGTACATGCAGGCCTTAGTTAAATTGAGACTACAGAAGGAAATTACTTTGCTATATAGCAGAAAAAATACATGGTAAATGAATAAATGAAATAGATCAAGAAATAAAGATTCGTTGAATCACAGGTTTTGATAAAGTGAGTTTTGCTATATGGACGTTCGACTGTAGCCATATCACATTCACTGAAATAAAATAGGGCAACCAGATTTCAGATTAACATGTTTTTCAATGCATTCAATAACTTGTTACATCTGGGTATGGTATATTGAGTTTGTCTACATCATAAACAGACAGCAAGTGATGAAAAAAAAAAAAAAAAGGGGGAGTGGAGGGAGGGGTAGCTAGCCAGCTAACTTTGCAAATTTCAGGACTGACAAAGCTTACATAGAAATTGCTTTTCTATCTCAAAATACATAAAGACTTATCACAGCTTGTCATGGTTCATTTGCATCCATTCATTTGCTTCGTTTTACAACAACAGACAATCTAGAACAACACTTACCATTTTTTGTACACGAACACCTCGAAGCTTGCATGCGGTTAAAAA
Source organism: Dermacentor silvarum (assembly GCF_013339745.2). NCBI lineage: Eukaryota > Metazoa > Arthropoda > Arachnida > Ixodida > Ixodidae > Dermacentor > Dermacentor silvarum. The sequence goes on from NC_051155.1 coordinate 136,522,707, forward strand.
GGAAGACAGGAATAAGGGAGAGAAAAGTTGCATATAAATGCTCAACCTGCCACGCAGAAGTTAAACCTATCAACCACACATCATCAAACAAAAGCACACAAGGCCACATACTTGCTTTTGGGTTTCAGCTGCTGCTGCTGTGTCTTCTCAGCAAGAAGCAAGGGAAGCAAATTGAGCGCAATTGCACCATCAGGTAGGTTGTCCAAACCATAGCACAGCTGATGTTGGATTGGTTCGCTGAGAGAAAAAAAATGCAAAAAGCAAAACGGCACAATTATAGATGCTTGCAGTTTTACACCAGCCTAATCTCTCTCTCTCTCTAGTCTCTTTTTTCTTCCTCCCCACCTTTTTTTTTTTTTTTTTTTTCGAGCAGCAATTCTTATGGCTCTGTCCTAACAGTAGCCACCACATTCTATCGTCATCACACTAGGCAATCAATGTACTTAGAGAAATGCTAACCCATTTTTGAAGTTGAATTTTTACCACATGCTTGTCACAAATAAAAGGATAGCACTTAGAAAGTATGATGATTGGGATGCACTTACTAGCACAGTATTTTAATTTGGAACTAAAGCTGGTCCCAAAATGCTGGACCTGGCATTATTGTGACATCAAGACATTGAGCAAAATTTTCTGACATCACATAGTATTAAGGCTAGGTATGATGACATTGCTCATAAAAAGTTAAACAGGAGTGCTGTGCACATTTTTTTACGGTTGCACTCGAGTGGTAGCCACAGAGATCGCAATAATGGAGCAAGTGTATAATGTCACAACACATCCACATCTTGGGTACCGGAACAGAAACAAGTATAATAAATTATTTAGGGTGCTCTGACATTTTCCAGTACTTCTTTTCTAATGTTTAGATGGTTTGGACTTTATTGTAACAGAAAAGACAAGTAAAAAATGCCATGTCAGTAATACCCCCCTAGGGCTCACACCAATATCAAAGTCAGCTAAGAAAACCAATTTGTCAGCTCACATAACATTTTGCTTATGAACACGACCCTAAAAACACCATGTTGCATTTGACTTCCTCCTCATATACACGACAATGATGACTGCTGGATGTGCTCTGCTCAAAGTGCATCACTGTGACATTCAATCCACTGTGAAGGTCCTTGCTGGTGGCGATGCAGTTCTTTGAGCCAAGTCTTCGATTACTTTGATACAAGAAATGGCGTGAGCTAAATAATTTGACTTCAGCTGACGTGCATTTCCTTGTGACACCCTTGCCAACAAAAGTACGATAGCTTCACGATGGCTACTCGGACCCCGAATGCAGCATTTCCAGTCAAAAAAATGAAAGCAGAAAAAAAAAAAAAAAACGTTGTACAGATGTACTGTGAGAATTGATGTTATGTGAAGCGTTTTGCAAGCTGGCTATCCAGCATTGTTTGGGTTCTTGCAAAGCGCTACCATATGAACCAACATGTTTGTGTGAAGCGAGAAATTGCATGCCGATGCGAACATGTGTGATGACAACAGCAAGGTAACGATGACAGTATGACAGCGTGACCACTGATTTATTGTACTTTAGTGAAGAAACTTTACAACCTGTTCCATTATGAGTTGGATCAATCCTGAAGGCAGTACAATATACAGAAAACTGGTATACCCTCGGTTTTATAAGCAACTTATTTTTATGTGACACTATACAAGCAAAGAACAATAGTAAGGTTGGTAACTGCGTGTACACTGACTTCTTGTATCTGTGGCATGCAAGCATCTGCAGCATGCAAGCATGCGCTCTTGCATTTTTAAAGAAAATTGTTGCTATGCGATGTGATGCACGTGGAAATTGTCTCAAAGCACTAGTGGGCATTGGCATGAGATATGCAAGTATGCCTGTGTCTGCGGTCTAATAAACCAATCATCAGGCTTTTGTGTTAGGGACAGTGGTTAATCCAACCATCAGACACAATTATTTTATTGAGAATGCTCAGAACGAGGCAAGACAGGAAACTACCTATGCAAAATGCTTGGTAAAAGACAAAGAATGCTTTGCATTAAATACAAGAAGACAGATTGGTGGTGGTGGCGGTAGTGGCAGCTGGGTAAGGGCACCAAGCAAAATTTTAGATTCAACTTTCTAATAAGTCCCAACAGGCAAACTAAGAAGAAAAAAAAAAAGGAGGGGAGTGGGGGGGGGGGGAGAGAGAGAGATAGCGAGAGAGCCATCCTCCCAAAACGCACAACCACAGCAAAAGTAGATCTGTTTGCCTGCGATAGTGACAATATTTCCTTCTTCTATTTACATACAAGTGCACAGGAGGTGGTTCGCAGATAAAAACATAAGAACGAAAAAAATTAGTACGTAAAAAGAGCTGAAGTAAAGCTCTGACTTACTAGATGCCCCTGAAAGCATTCTGTATTGCATCCACAAAAAAATTATTAGCCAAAGATGTCATTCGAGAACTCACGTTTCCTCCAGTTCCCCTGGTGTCACATCAACAATATAATCATCCTGAAAGTCTGTGATAATGGTGTCGCTAATCCAGGTCTGCAAAATGACATTTCGCAATACATCAAAATAAAATAAAGGCCAATTTCAAATACAAAACATTCAATACCAGAACCCTAAACTACTATTGGGCAGATCAATGGCATACCAGTGCTTGTGAATCCTGTCCTCCGTCCTACCTAGCAATAAAATTTTGGTAGCTGCTTTTATCACTGCTAGAAACCTAGAAACATACGACTCAAACATTTTCAGTTAAGAAGCCTGTTCGATATTTCCTTTACCCTGCACCCTCCTCCCACAAATTGAAAAATCATGAACATCTCCAACATGACCCCAACCCAAGAATTTACAAAAGACATGGTTTGATCCTTACGTTATGCAATCCCACAATTCCATCTTTTCTTATAAATATCAGCTTAAGACACATGGGGTGCAATAAATAAGACATCAAGTCAGAGGCCATGACCACCATTTAGTCTCCTATATCAGAAATATGCCAGAGAGAAACAAGAACTCGCACAGCTGGCTTCTCTGGCAAAGAAAAATCATTAATTACATTCTGTGGGTACAAATTTAAACAATTTATGTGCATATACTCAAGGCAGTGAAGGCCTACCTCAATGCTCTGGCCCAGCTCTCCACTAACAACGATCCGGCTGAGCTCATCATAAAAGAGAGACATTGCCTGAGGCCAGCAGGCAGTTGATGCTCTCACGAGCTCGAGGAGGTCAACTGCAGACCGAACCAGTTCCGCAGGAGTGGCATGGCTTGATGAAGTAGATGCAGACAACTGTAGTGATTCACTTGTCCTGGTTCCCCTATCAGACGAGCACACTGAGGTGTTATTTCCACTCAGAAATTTCCTCCTTAAATAGTCAATCCTAGGCACACACAAGTTATGAAGATACCAGTTTACTTTTGCTATCACAACAAACTGAAAATTAAAGAAAGAGCAGCCCAAAAACAAGAGGTATATTGTTCAAACAAATTACACAAAAAAGGAAGCTGAAGCTAAAATAGATCAGCATGATGAAAAGGAAGTAGTAAGACTACAGAGTGAACAAAGCTCACTTGGTTGAGGCCATGGCTTTGACTGTCATCAGCGCTGCAACAACACCAATCCTCTTGGATCTGGAAGAATGTTGGCAAACATTTTTCATGAAGTGCAAAAGGATTTTATGACATAAAACGAGCCCTTCTGCCAGCCCTACCTGTCCAACTGCCTCCAACACGTAAAAACAAAAAATTACTGGTGCAAAAACTGCTTAGCGACAGCAACTCAAGGGGCCCTGAACCACCCCTCCAGCTTGGTGAAAAAACACAGTCCACGAATAGCATATGCTGCTGTGAACATCTCAGCCAAATTTTGCAGTTGTGCGCGGTACGTGGATCTTGCAAGCGGAGCGCCATGTCACCTTTATCGCAGACGCTCTCTTTTCAAGAGAAGCCTGCTCCTCACTCTTTTCTGGATGCCTTATTTCGTAATATAACAGATTCCCATACGCAGTTGCCATTGGCCAATAGCTGACATCAATCCAGGAGGAGGAGGGAAAACTTCATTTTTGTCAGATGTAGAGTTATTTGAATTACTGGGTTCCTTCTTCTGCTAGGCGGCGTGAGGTGGCCGTAAGTCTTTGACTTTCGGTGACCTCCAAAGCCCAGTTGATGGTCCGCAGCTGGATTGCGGGATCCGAGCTGGACACCACTACTATCCAGTCCAAAGTGTTATTAAGTTGGAGTTCCGCCCTAGGTTTTAGCCCAGGGTAGTCGCTCAATATGTGTCAGGTCTACTTTATAGGCGTCGCAGTTTTTGTGTTTAGGTGAGAAGCAGCCCGGATATATTAGCGAATATCCTTGTAAGGGTTGGCAAATGAGCCAGTCTGCAACTGTCTCCAGGTCACCTGTTGCAGTTTATCTAGTGATTGATTTATGTGGAGGGGGGTATTTTTGTCTACCTTCGCGGCCGCCTGCGTAGGAATCAAACTTTGGCTGCCCTGCTTATCGGAGTCGTAGCCATCGGGTGCTCGCTAATTTCGACTAGTTTTGAACACTCAACTCGCCTAGAACCATGTGAAACTTAAGGTCAGACCACACACACACTCAGTGTGCGCTCACTCCTCGTTAGATGCCTTGGCAGACTTTGCTGCCCGTTATGAGATATTTATAGCGCTTCAAAATGCACAAGTTAGATGTGGCTACTACCCATCGGTATAGCTGGTGCAGGACAAAGTCAGTCCGCACCACATAGACCAGCCAGACAGGAGCATACGAGCGCGAGCGCGCACTATAGCCCTGTCATGCACAAAGCAAATGCTGCAGTTGCATGTATCTGTGGTCTGCGATGTAGCGTAGATACCGCAGCTGCCACGGGGTTCCATGATGAGTGTACTGGCGGAGCATACTGCGACTCGCTGAGGACAACTGCGTATGGCACGTCATAGGTGCTAAAATCGAAAATAGAGGCGTCTACGCGAACAACCAAAATTAAATTTTAACTGTGCGCCACGGTGACGTTCAGTAGGCAGAGCATTGTGGGCACATCCCACTCTACCGTAGCCTTCGCAGTGCAAATAATTGAAGAAGGAGCAGAAGCACCGCGAATGGTATGTTTGATTGCCAATAGCTCAGCTTCTGCTGAACACATCGAACTTTTTGCAGCAAAGTATTTCTGAAATACAGTCGAACCCACTTATAACGATACTGGTTTTAACAATAGTTCGGTTATAGCAATGAGAAGCTGCTGCACCGTCAACTTTTGTATGTTTTCTATGTTGAAATAACCCGCTTACTACAATGCCCCATGCCGCATTATCGGTTATAACGATGAAGTCTGGCTGATGGGTGTCCGCGCCAAAAGGTAGCGGAATGCGAAATCCTTGCAAACAAAAGAAAACAAAAAACGAAAAGAGAAATTCGAGCCGCTGCACGCTGCCGCGCAGTTTTCCCGCCTTCCCCGCATCGCCAGCCTCACGCGCTTCTCTCCCGTCGCCCTTCCAACCTCCCAAACACGAAGCTGTGCCTGTAATTCAACGCCGTGCCACCCCCCAAAACACGAATAGACCGCGCCAACTGTGCTGACAGCATGTAATAGCGTGATAGCACTGGGCGCTGCTCGTTGATTGCTCACTAGACCCTCATTCTGTGCAGTTCTGCCGAAGGATTAAGTCACTTGTGCTTGTCTTTTTGGATGCGTCGAGGTCATTCCGGGCCACCTGGTTTCTCAACTTCGTTGGACTCACCACCGAAACGGAAGATGGCTGATCTGCCCACCAATCATTGGTAATGCACGATGTTGCCTGTGAAAAGAAGGCTTCTAAGCGATGAGGCGATCGTCATGAACGTCCTTGCATCGGATAGCGACAGCGATGATGGCAGTGATGATGCCGTAGAGCAGGCTGCCTCAACGTTGTCCTCGCAGAAGGTCCTGCAGATGAATCAGTCCCTCCGGGGCTTCATTGTCGCGAGGGACCTTAGCGAGAGGAGAATGTCTGCAAGCTTCACGTAAAGAAAGCAAAGCTGACGGACATGGGGTTTTCTTGTGCAAGCCAGTGAGAAGTACGTGGCGAGATGCTTGTGGCGATCTCACCCCAGCGTTTCTTCAGGACTTCTCAAGCTGAAATGCTGCCGCAGCAGCCTTCTCCCATATTTACAAAGGCCCCTTTTGGGGCCACTAAAGCGGTGCCTCGATGGAGCTCACATGTCACTTGCCGCCTGTGACCTCGCTTTGCAGTTGTTATAGCAGTACCATCCTTAAACGCCGACAGCAGCGTTCGGAGCGCGCAGGAAGCAAAGTTAAACAGTTAAACGAGCCAAAACTATCAGCAGCCGGATGGAGGGAGGTGGTGGCCCTCCCCGCCATTATAGTTTTCTCACAACAGCTCTGCCATCCCTTTATTTTATTTTTTTCATGCAACCCAGTTATATCAATGGAATTTTCGTGTAACTCGAATTCTTTTTCTATCTGGGGTTTTACGTGCCAAAACCAGTTCTGATTATGAGGCATGCCGTAGTGGAGGGCTCCGGATTAATTTTGACCACCTGGGGTCCTTTAACGTGCACTACAACGCAAGCACACAGGCGTTTTTGCATTTCGCCTCCATCAAAATGCGGCAGGCCGGGATTCGATCCCGCGACCTCATGCTCAGCAGCGCAATACTTTAGCTGAGTGAGCCACCCCGGCAGGTGGCACTTGAATGTTCAGTGGGTTCGACTGTAGTCTAATTTAACTCATTCAAGTTCATTTCAAGTTCATTTCTCGACTTCGATAAGAAGTGGTTCAGGGCCCCTTTAACACTTGGTAATGGTGTCAAAGATGTCTGTTGCATGGTACAAGACAGATGACAGACACCAGAGAGAAAACAGCAAAGTTCTAAATCTATTCGTTACAAAAGCTTGTCAAGCCACTATCATCACTATCAAGTGGCAACTCCTCACAGCAACTCTTAACACTTAGTAATGGGGCCAAAGATGTCTGTTGCATGTGCTAAGACAGATGACAGACGTCAGAAAGAAAACAGCACAGGTCCGAATAATACTTTTGCTGTAAGAGCTTATCCAGTCATTATCATTGTCTAAAAACAAAAACAAACACTCACCTGGGGCAAGATTTTGTCACCATCTTGCGTATTACCATGTGCAACTCATCCTGCGGGCATAAAAAGCACAAACTTAGCTAAATTCATGTAAAAACTATGCTTTTAAGGTATCAGTATCTGGTAAAACAAAGAATTAGAACATTACAATTTAACCTGTTGGCACCTGACTATGCTGATTTCACACACACACACAAAAAAAAACACGTTCAATGGGTTTCAAGGTCGCACAGCCGCCCTGGAGCTATGAGAGACCATTGTGCAGACTCCCTAACAAGCACTGAAAGCATGGTACACAACTGTTTTTTGCATTGCACTCCATTAAAATGTGGTTGGCATGGCTACTACAGAAGAAGCATACCTAATGTATTTGCTCATTGTACTGACATGAACTATGTACAAGTCATTGTTACCAAGCAATGTTACCAAGCAATGCCAGCAGAAATACAAATAATTTGGTATACTGAGTTCTCATTATCTTGTTTCCCACTTTTGCTTGTGCATTTTGGGGCAGCATGCGCACATAATAAACCTTAATGTCTTCCGTACGTGTTTAACAAGCTACATGACGAAATACATTCCTTTTCTTGGGAGTCCTGTGAAGAGTATTAAGCATGTCTTACCGTATTTATTGAAATATAAGGCGAGGTTTCTTCCTGGAATCCTTAGCCTCAATGTCACCCCCGCCTAATATGCGAATTTTGCCTTTAGGTGTGGCTTCACAGCATTGCAAATTTCTCCTTACAGTGTGGCTTTACGGCAGTGCCCACGGCTATGCCATGAAGCCACACCTAAGGGCAAAATTTGCACAACACTCGCACTCCACGTGAAGCTCTCTCCCACCCTATTTCATGGTCGCCATTTTGCGTTCTGACTGTGTTATTAATTTAGCATTTCAGGCAATCCGTGCCAAGTCTGAATAATCCGTCGACTACTCTATGTCGCCTTATATTAGTGTGCCTATGTCGCCTTATATTAGTGTGCATACCTAAGTTTTTTTTCTTAGGTACCCGAACTGCACCCTCGCCTTATAATCGTGACCGCGTTATAATCTAATAAATACGGTACTTAAAGTAAAGAGGAATCATGAACGTCTTGGGGAATTTCGCATGACTAGAAAAGAATAGTTCCTTCTATAGTTAGAAGCAGAAAAGGAAAAAAAAAAAAGGAACAACTTTTGGAAATTTCATCACTCTTTTAAGCATTATGGACACCAATAAACTTTACAGGTTAAGGTCCTCGATGCCAACTTTAGTAATCCATCAGGATCACAACCAGGCAAAAAGTAGGGTTTGCATTATAGGGGTCAGCGTATTTCCAATACAGTCCAAACGTTTTGGAATTAATACTGCAAATAGCATTTCAGGCAGCTCGATCCGTGCGGTACCGAAAGGGTGCGTAGCGTAAAACTGAATAACAGAAATCGGTGAGGGCTTCGTCCGTGCACAGGGAACCACGTAGTTGCCGCCTTGCATTGATGGCTGCTACAAATTTATCGATAATTTATGGACGACTTGGACGCCTAAAAACACGCTGCTGACGAAGACTTCTTAGCGTCGGTCCTCGCTTGCTGGTTAGTGTGCCCGACTTCCTATGTCGTAACACTGGGTCGATTACGATGGCCGACCATTAGTGTGCAGGCCTACAAAACTAAGTTTTTGCGACGGGCTTTCTTAGGTACCCCGTGCCCACCACTGACCGAACCGCCCTCGCCTTATAACGGCTTCGTGACCGCGCTCAAAGTATCAAGAATGCCTCTATTCGACCCTCTCAAAATAAGTTCGAGGTATCCTGTTCAGCAAAGGTTAGGCCTGGCGCCGTAGTTCGCGCACCCGCTACCGGCGGAGTACTGAAAATAAGCAAGTTATAATGAAGGAACTGCGTCAATTTGCCTTAGGATTTGACTATCGATTCGCAATAAGCTGAGCGCTAGAAATCTGTAGAATAGTATTCGCAACATAGATGGGTCTTCGTGTTGGCATGCTAGTTAGTACTCTTTAATCTGCACCCGAAAAGAGAAAAAAGCAAAAAGCCGCTTCGGTTATATACCAAACAACGTTTTTGGCACAAATTAAATCTTATCACTCTTTTAACGCGCTAATTAGTTGAATCAGACACCAATAAAGTTGCCTTTACACTGACTCGTCTTAACGCGGTGAGCCTCGTTTTGATGCTTTTCATGCACTTGACGCTAGTAATCGATGTAAACATCAGCTTTGCTAAATCACGTGGAAGGCTGCCACTCGGAAACATCATTTATGCGAAAGTCTATGTGTAAAAAGAATTTGCAAGTGCAAGAGTTTAGCCGCTACGGGGGAACTCAGCGTATTTCCAATACAGTCCATTTCTGCCAATTGCTAGGCTGATCTAACTACAAGTTCCTTTCCTCAAGTTACTCTCGCTGCAAAGATACTGGTAGTGGTAGTTCTTAGTGGACTGAAGGGTCACTATGGTTTGAACACAACTGTTTGCTTTCTACCTCATTTTTTTTCACCCAGGCAAACCAGCTTAATGACTGACACGAAGAGGGTAGAAAGTGAGATGAAAAAGAATAAGAAAGATCCACAAAGCAGCTAGCTTTTGCATTCCTCTCTATGGTGGTGTAAACGAATGAAAGTACAGCAAAACACCAGCCCTTCCCTAGTCGAGAAAATAGGGGTAAGTGAAGCTTGTGGAAAGACAACACTGTTGCAGGCATTCCACTTTAGTTTGCCCTGAACTAAGGATGGCAGCTCTTTGTTGACGTTTGGCCTCAACACTGTGCCCTCACAACTCGCAGTCCGCGGTTCTTTGCTGACGTTTCACCTGGGCTTCGGAAGCCCTTACGCTAGAATCGGACGACAAGTTCGCTTACCCCCCTTTTCTCAACAGTGGAAGGAGTGTTGATTTTGTCTCTTTGGGTCCCACGCGTGATAAGGATAGTTCAGGGGTGCGTTACAGCTCCCCAAACCCACATGGGTATGTGCCATTTAGCTTGGACCCTTTCTGCACTGTCACCAGGATAGGCCCACTTTTCAACGTGACACCACCACCACCACCACCACCACCGACAGTTGTGAGCCTATAAAGCTTCGCTTAAAAGACTACAAGGTCTTTCAGCATCGTGGGCATCAGCAGGGCAGGTGTGCTAGTGCTTTGAATTCAAATGGTGAGATCTATTTAAACCACCTTTTAATGTGTCCATGTTCAACAAGGCTGAAAGATGCTTGCACATGTCGAACATTTCTTCCAAATTTTAAACGCAGGATGAATTCAAGCAATTTCACGTCTCATCATGGTTAGATATGGACAGAAGTAGACTGCATTAAAATAATAATTGTACCTGAGACCTGAAATGGAGCCTTGCCAGCATTACTCTATAACGCCGCGAAAGATGCTATGACACAAGATATCACAGCAAACCACGAGGGGGTTACGAAGTTGCACTTTAGCACAGTACTATGTTGGGCGAGTTAGTGCATTGCTATCTGAGGTACTGTGGCGCAAGGTAAAAAAACACGACAAAGAAAGGAGACCGAAAGAGCAATCTTTCTGTCTCTTCTTTTTTCCTCGCATATACTATATAACTTTTTTCCACTTGTGCCACAGTACCTCGAAGAGTTCTACTCACCTGGTATGTTTCACCCTGTCGGCCACCACGATAGGCAATGAGTGCAATGATGAGAAAAAGCGTGCGGATCTGGCACAGTGAGAGGTTTCGAAGAATGTCCAGTGTGCTCTGTAGTGACAAAAAAAAAAAAAAAAAAACAAGAGGAGAGAATACTGTGATCTACATTCTAGACGCCATAAGACAGTACAGTCGTACCTCGGTATAATGAACTCACATCTGATATGAAAAGACCTTCCTTATATCCAACAGTTGTTATAAGTGAACACACCGATGTTGAAAGGAAAAAAAATCATGATCGTGTCTATGCAATATAAATACAAGCATGGTGCCTTTGATGGACCAGGAAAGGATCTCCTGTCAATTTTTATCACCTGTTGGTGACTTGCTGTGCCGACACATGGAACATGAGCAATGCTGAATTGCAAACACGCTTTGCACTGTCATATTACCCAACTATGAAATCTGCGTTTTCACACGAGAGCAACACATTATCGCCGTTGGTCACCGAAATTGTGGTCGCCATCCTTATTGTTGTCAGAGTAACATTAAAAATCTATATGGAGCCTTATAATGGGAAATTACCTGTAAAAATGTATTGCCAGATCATTGCACATAATAGACAACTCGTAAACAAATCAGCAAGAATGAAGTCGTTCATTCCAGAAATAAACAAGAAATTGGTACCGTACTTTCCGGTGTATAAGACCGCATTTTTTAAAAATTATTTCGGAGGTGTGACTTAGGTATGTACGTTTCTTTTTTCCGGAAAAACTGCTGTCAAAATCGGATTCTATGTACCGTATTTTCCGGATTACAAGTCGCACCTTTGTATAAGACGCACCCCTCTATTTAAGCATGTTTTCATGAAAAAATTCATACATAAGTCGCACCCTAGTATAAGACGCACCCCTTTTCCGCACGATCAGCACAACTAACCGTGACGCGGCATGCACTCCGTTTCAGATGCAATGTACTTACCTATTCCGGATCAACCGAATCCCCCTAACGCGTCAGTCAAGGTGCCACAAGTTACGGCAAGAATGCAGTTAATTCTTGTAAGCAGCAAAAAAGATTTATTATACATTGCGCGTTATTCAAAACCGTCAAAGGCCTCGTCCTCCGATGCGCTGTCGAACAGTTCGGCCACTTCACTAGGCAGGGCTGCAGAGACATCGTCATCTTCAGAGTTGCTGCTGTCACAATCGCTAGCAGGCGCTGAAGCAACAAGGCCAGCTTTTTGAAAGCCTGCAGTTATCGTCGACACAGAAACGGTAGCCCACGCTTCGTCGACCCACTTTGCCACCTCGCCATACGTCGCGTGTCTCATGCGTCCAGTGGCCGTAAAGCTATGTTCGCCCTCAGTCATCCAACTTTCCCACAAACGCCGCAGTACAGCTTTGAAGCTGCGGTTGACGGAGATGTCTAAAGGCTGCGGAATCTTCGTCATACCACCTGGAATGACTGCAGGCGTGCAGTTGACAGCCTTTACCTTCCGCAGTGTTGAGTCGGTAATATGCGCACGCATACTATCCATGACGAGCAGACTTTTTTTTACATGGAAAAAGCCGTCTGGTCGTTTAACAAAACACCTGTCAAGCCAAATGCTCATCATGCTTTCGTCCATCCATCCCTTTTCATTCGCTTGGATGAGGACACCTGAAGGGAAGCTGTCCTTTGGCAGTGTCTTCCGCTTAAATATGAGCATCGGTGGCAGTTTGGTTCCGTCGGCGCAGCATGCAAGGACAACCGTAAAATGCGATTTTTCATGTCCTGTTGTTCGCAGCAGCACCGACTTGTCACCCTTTTCCGCAACAGTTCGTCCCATCGGAATATCAAATGTCAATGGAATTTCGTCCATGTTGACAATGTGCTTCTCCGCGATCTCATTTTCCTCCACTTGCTTCTTCACGAACGCCTTGAAGTTATCCAACTTTTCGGCGAAGTCTTCGGGCAGCTTTTGGCAAAGCGTTGTGCGCGCTCTGATGCTCAAATAGTTGCGCCTCATAAATCTGAAGCACCAAGAAGTTCCACCGGCAAAACCAACAGCTCCCATCTCTTGAGCCCACGTGCACGCTTTCAGGCGCAACTGCACAGTTGACAATCCCCTGCCTTCCGCACGTTGTTCTAATACCCACGCGCGCAGGCGGGCTTCAAGTTCAGGCCATCGGGCTTTCAATCCTCGGTCAGCTTTCTTCGTGCTTCTCATAGCCCTCAGCTTCTCCTCCGACTTGCGCCAGTCGCGCACCATCTTTTCACTCACACCAAAGTGTCGCCCAGCGGCACGGTTACCATTTTCAAGCGCAAACTCAACCGCTGTCAACTTGAACTTTGCTGTGTAGCTCTTGCGCGATTGCCGAGGCGGCATGGTGGAACCAGAGAAACGAATACGCACTTGTGAAACGAGCCGCACAAAGCGAAGATGGCGACAGAACAGCCACAGACCGCACACACACGATGGGCAAAGAATGGCAAAGAATGGCAAAGAACATACTAAAAAGGCCAAAATAATATTAAAACAAAAAGAAAAATAACTTCGTGGCTCGCAAGTACGAAATTTATTGGTTGTTTTAGTAGCTTGTGCGAAGTACAGCAGCCATTACCCGGCGACCCCCTCGCCTCCCCCCTTTTATTTTTCAGTTGCGTTCGGTGTTTTGCGACCTGAATCTTCTTGTTCTGGCTTCAACTGCTCACTCAACAACCTGACATTCGTTGCCGCAATTTAAAAAAAAAATAAGGAAACAATTTCGAGAGTGAAAGGGGAAAAAAAGATATATAAGTCGCACCTTTGTATAAGTCGCACCAAAGAAAAACTCAGAAAAAAACCGCGTCTTATACTCCGGAAAATACGTAATTGGCCACGCGAAGCTCACTGGTTGACTTAATTACTACGGGTTCTGTGCGCGCTATCGAGGTGGCGGGTATGTTCTTCTCCTGATCAAGTTCCCGAGCACCGTGCGAGAAGGATGGAGCAGCAACAAAAGCGGCAGCAGGCCGACCACAATCGGCCGTCCCCGAATTCATCGCATCTGCAGATCGCTGTCAAGATACGGCGCGCGCCGCTACGCGAACTACGGAGTTGCTACCAGAGTACAAAATGCCCCCCCCCCTCCCTCCCGCGCTGCCTTCCCGCTTTCCTCCCTTGTGCGCGATTCCACTCACCGTCGGACGCTCTCACTCGCACACACAGCATATGGCGCGCGAGGACGATGTTATCGCCCTTGGACTTTACACGGAACATCGCAGCAACCACCACTGCAGAAATGCGCCTGGAGTGGAAATATATGGCACCCATACGCTTGCACGTGACCCCCGTTCACAGAGTGAAACGTCACTGTAATTTTTTTTAAGTTGCCTACCGAATGAACAGGTGCGTCTTATACAGCGGTGCAACTTGTATACGTTTTTGTTTTGTTTTTTCAGAAAAACTGTCGTTTTGAGTTGAGGGGGTGCGTCTTCTACAAAGGTGCGACTTATACACCAGAAAATACGGTATGTTAACGTTTGGTAACGTCTCTCCATAATGTAGTGTGAATCTATGCTCATCACGCACCAAACATGTCACGATGGGCGTTCGTAGCCTATCGAGAAAAATCACTTGAACTCCATTCGTTCAACAAACAGCGAGCCAAAATTGGAACATTTGAGGACAAAATACGAATGCTACAACCACCAATGCACCATGTTAACAAGTGGCCACAAACACAAATTTGAGTGCCTCGTTGTATAGAAGGTAAGCTTTTAAAAAAAGCTTGCACCAATCTTTTCGATTGCTGTTATAGCCATATAACAGGCTATAAATACACGTGTCTTTCCAGCGCTGACGAAATGGCTGCCATCTATGTTTTAGAACTTGAAGACTGAATCAACGCAGCCTTCAAAGCGGTGAAAATGTGCTGACATCTATCTAGTAAAACAAAAGAAGAGCAAAACAACTGCAGATTTTAAATGCTGGCACTACAACTATCTACGTAGTAGAAGAAAAACTAAGCGGACATGCTGAGTTCGTCCAAATCACTTTGAAAATGGTATTGTTGCCTTTGACGAGATATGCTTGTCCAAAGCAAAATTAACCAGGATTGCGTTGACGAGCTGAGTTCGTCCAAAACACTTACTGGCACTTTAATGTCACATGAAAAATTATTCGCTCTTTCTTTTGGAAATAGGTCACTCTAAACTATCTAAATCAGCCATAAAAGTCGTGACCCTGGGGCGCCACTTTTTCCGAAAAATGGACTCTCGAAGGGTTAAGGCTGAATGGACAAATGTTACCAAATTAAAGGCAAATAAGTGAAGGCAAACTCGGCATTGTTATCCTCTTCACTAAGACAAGCGTTCACATTCTATTCTGACTCCTGATTTTTCAGCTCAAATGTGCACCACAGTTAAAATTGTTTCTCAATGTCAAGCCTTGACATAAGCATGTTTTTAATGAATGAAAATGCACTCATGAAGCTGCAAAAAAATTTTTATAGGAACACATGTGGAGATGTTTTGATGGCTTCACAAGGCTGAAAACTAGCTGCAGTCAGTGACAGGTCAAGAATGCAGTGGCAGGTGCCTTGTCTATGTCTCTCTCTCCTTTCTAATCATTTGACCACATGGACCCACCTTCACTGTTCTCAAGACGCTATTTTGTCATGAAACCCTTCACCCTGCTGGAAAACATCTGATGCATCAGCTCCAAACGTCTATGAATGGATTAATCGGGTCATTTGGGTTTTCCTGGTACAGTTGACTTCTGTTAATTCTACCCTGATGGGACAGATCAAATCTATCGAATTATCCGGCGGGTTGAATTAAACAACATGCAGAAGAAACGCCAAAACACACTGCTGATTCACCGATTAACCCCCGAACCAAATGCGCGCCTACGTTCTGTGTCCAAACCAGAGATATAACTTCGAAATTATATTAAAGCTTTTAAACAAGGCAGAAAACTATAAAGCGCACCCAATTTCTCAGCAAGAAATATGAGCAAGGGTATGTGTTGCACAATGGCAGCCGGTTTTCTAAAGTGAACTTTGCTGGACGGTTTTTAAAAGTCAGATTTGCCACAATACATCCGTGTTATGCAGTAAAGCATACGAATGCCGCAAAGGCGGTTTTGGTTTTGTGTCTGATTGCACTGCGTGGGCTATCTCCGCCCCATTTTTTATTTCTTAAAAGGCACATGTTAGAATCGAGTAAATATTGGAATGAGACATTGTGACAGTGAGCTAAAGTTATTGCTTGAAAATATGTCTAGAGCAGGCTGATAATAGGTGCTTTAGATGGGAGATGAGATTTGTTCAACGCATACAGCATCTCCTAAACTCCGCCAAGACAGATGCTGCCACTAAAGGGATTGTTATTGGGGTCACTATTGGTCACTATTGGGGTCAGGCGCGTGCGTGTTGACTGGTCAAGTTCGAATTATCGAGCGAAGGCTAATTTTAACACGAAAATAATTAAAGCTTGGGCCCATAGAAATGCATGGGTGGCGGACAGGACTTTCGGTCGGGATTGAATTAACCGAGAAATTAAGTTAACCAGGATTGAATTAGCGAAAGTTGACTGCACATCTCGACGGTGATGCACACCCGCACACAATGAAAGCAGCTAGCGGGGGTGGTGGTGAGGTGAGGAGGTGGTGGTGGTGGTGAGTATCTCCTCACCACCACCCTCTCATTGTAACAACCAGTTCATTGGAACAACCGTCACGCTTCCTCTTTACATCAGTGGCATATGCAAAGAAACTGTTTCTTGAAGAGGAGGCATAAATGGCAAGCACACCATACTTTTTTCTTCTAGAGAGGGGGAACAAGTGTCTCCTGCATTCTTGATCTGTCCATGACTATAAAAGACACATCTAAAACAAAACAAATTAACGCAGTGAAAAAGAAAACATTCTCACTTTTTCCTATTTTTTATACATCTATCTTATTGTAATTTTCCTCTCCACTATCTTTTCTCTTAACCTGCATCTTTCTCAGGGCCGCGGGACAGTTCAGGTGTTCACTGAGAAGTGAGACAGTTACAATACCTGCGACCTTGCATTTCCTACCTCCTTTTATCCTTACTGTTCTTAATACAACGAGTTACTACTACTACTTGCTGCTCACGAAGTCTGTGCACTCTTATCCCAGTTGAAAAATTGAAGTAGCATTGCCAACCTTGAAGAAGCCACCATAAGGGGCCATGAGAATTGTGTGCTGACGAACAAGATCCAAGGCACAATCAAAAGCAGCATCCATCTGCGACGTGACACCACTGCCAAAATGGGTGACAAGATTCAGCACCACTTCCTGGAAGAAGAATGGCCATCTTAAACCATCATTAAGCCCAGCACTAGACCAATCAATTTTTGAGCCCCCTGTACATCCACAAAACACAAAAGAAATGCCAAGGCACAATGTACAAAGCAGGCATTGCCCAAAAGTGCAGTTGATTCAGTTCAGGCAA
Organism: Dermacentor silvarum; assembly: GCF_013339745.2. Classification (NCBI taxonomy): domain Eukaryota; kingdom Metazoa; phylum Arthropoda; class Arachnida; order Ixodida; family Ixodidae; genus Dermacentor; species Dermacentor silvarum. Next base: position 136,539,817 of record NC_051155.1, read on the forward strand.
ACTCAAATTAAATTTCCAGATCAGAAAAATGGTTTTCAGACCTTTGCTTAACTTCCTATGTATGCAGTGAACCTGAGGTAGATGTAGAGAACCGTCCTTTGAGATCAAGAGGTTTTCAAGGCACCTTCAAGCTTATCTTGAAGGTAGTGTACTGTAATACAAAACTAAGGATACTGACAGCATGATTATGTTACACAATAGACATTTAAAAAATGTTAACTTTCAAAACATTTTTTTTACACAATATAAACCTGTAAATCATACTCGGTGCAATAACTTCGGGGATAAGTGTAAATGACAATTACTATGAAAAGGCTTAGAAAGCTTCTAGGATTAAAGAGAAATTTGTGCAAGTTTCATTACTTCCTTTTTATCCATTGCTGTAATATATGCTGTCACATTCACAGGTGGCCACTTCGTCATGTTTACATGTTGAAAAAATGCAATTCACGTTTTGACAACTTTACCATTTCCAATTGTGGGAGAGACAATGAGTAAATTTATTTATATATATATATATACACAGGATGCCCCAACTATCATGCACCAATATTTAAATATATGCAAATGCCATGTAGCTGGACAGAACCAAGCTAATGTTTGCCGTCGCTTGGAGATACTTAGATTATTTTTTTGCATTACACATAATTACATAACTAGTCTTAATTATTCAACTTCTCAACTGTTACAATTGGATAAAAAGTGTTAATGAGAAAATTGTAGAGCAACATGAAAAACTCCCGATACAGCTTTCTGTTGCTTAATACGTCTACATAAATGTGTTTTTATGAGTGTGAAAGAAACCGGCGAATACACGCAAAATTGCCACGTGACTGGACGCTCGAGGCACTCCCACGCTCTCCAGATTGAGATGAAAAGCAAAGGGTCACTGTGTATGCCACACTGAAGAGAACCATGTGGGTTTGCTTCTCCAAACTCTGTACTAAGCCGAATCAAGTGCCACAACATTTCAAATAATAATCCAATATAAAATGCATGCACTCAAGTTATGACCATGAAAAAGTTACAATAAAAGTATTTTTAATAAAGCAATTTCATTATAACAAAGGTTTACTGCATAATGACTTAATATGACACAACACATAACCATATTTATGAACTTTGAAAGACAGAAACATGCAAAACATGCACTTGTAAGCTGTTTGTCATTCCATTCATTGCTTTTACTTAATTCTTTTTTATCATCCATGTGTGGCACAACCTGTGATAAAGATTAGGCTGTTGCAATTTGATGGCGTAATGTCATGGCTCTTTACATCCAACGTATATGAAGAAGTCTACTATAGAGCATCTAAAATACAGTTAAACCTCAATATAACGCACTTCAATACAAAATTCTTGATATTAGCGGCGAGAAGTTGGAGTGGCACCCTCTCGCGAATGAAGTCACGGCCAGGACGCCGCTAGCTCGGCGCACTCATTACCTTCGTGCATGCTCGGGGTATTGGTGGCTCGTGCCGTACTTGTTGAAGGTTTCGGCTTCTTTCAGCTGTCATGCCTGAACCGCAGTCCCTTCTTCAAACCGCGTGAGTCGGGAAAATTTGCTGCTCGGATATCGCAAGCCATGTAGCATTGAAGGGGTTTACTGGTCTTACAATGCATATGTCCGCCATGTCTGTCCATAGATATTGCGTAAAAAGAATGCAAATTCAGCACACGAAGTTATGTATGATGCTCCACTAAACACTTAACATTCCCTTAGTACTTAGCTATAAGAGACATTTTATTTTACATGAAAGAAAAATCTTGGTAATCGGTGTAAACATTATAAATCCCGTATTAGGACACTGCCCAGCAAAACTTTCATCATGGTTCTTATTACTCTGGTGAGTTGTTCTAGTCAAATGTGACCAATTTATTAATGCGTAAAAGGAAGGGTTAGGCATGCATTTTGTATGAAAATGTTTGCTACTACTTTCACCGTTTTCCGAAACAGGCACTCAGAAAACGCATTGCTCACTGCTGCTAATACGACGATGCGTCATGCATAGTATGTATATACTTCACGAATACCATAACAAAGAGCACCCAACCTGAAAGAAAATTTCGTGGTTAAGATGGAGAGCCAATCAATTGCGAGCGATGAAATGTTTCACAATGGCCCTCACTATAGCCTTTATCGACAAAATGGCATACCTCTTCCGCAATGGAAGCAACCGACTGTCGTTATGGCGAGGCAAACATTGTTCTCGAAACCCATCAGTTCACTACAACTTAAAATTGAAACCATGAAGTGGTTCCTTACAACACCAATTGCAATGCCTAAAGTATACTTGAGGCACTACAGCGCAGCTTAGGCTGCCTTGAAAAGGAAAATGCAAACCTTCTGCCTCACCATGTCTCGATCTTGTGTTGTTTAATTATATAAACTGAGAACTATTCACTTCGTCAGTACATAAAAGAGAACCTCACATACCCACCTCATAAAGAAGACGCCACAAGCCTCAGATCAATTCACTTGACTTTTGACCTCCACCGTGGAGTAATGATATCTACAACATGTCCCATACTACTAATGAATGAGGCTTTGGCTTCTTGCTGGCTGTAGCCATATGGTCCAAAAGGCATATTTCACAGCAGCCTGTATCAGCCTGTGTCAGTTCGCCAAACAGATTCGTCAAGCCTGTTCCTCAAGGAACAAGCACCAGTAAATTGCTCAAGTGGGTTGAATGTGTAGCACGGAAAAGGGAATAAATATTCGTACATTTCTTCCCGTGTGCTCCTGACAGCTGTAAGCCTCAATCAGCTCTACTTCAAATTACTCCACCTTAATATTAACCGGTGAAGAACGGCGTAATTTTGAGAAGCAGTAAAAATGCAAGTGGTGCTGGTGGAATCTAAAATGCAGTGTTGAGTACTCATGTTACTGCTGAGCGTTTCTGTGAAGAAATGCAAAAATTTGATATTATACCATGAACTACTCTTCGTGAGCAAACATGTTTTAGCGGGTTAAAATCAAGGTAGATGTTGTAGAAGTCATATATAGCCAGTGCTTGTGATATGCTTCTTGCAACACGGCAGGTATGGTATCGTAACTGTATTTTTATGTGCTATGTTTTTGCGTTTATGCTTTTATTATTCATGTGAGCTACCGCAGCAAAGTGTAGATCCGCAGATCAAAAACCCGCAATGAGCTGGTCTGAGCTCCTTCGGTTGGCACTGTAGCGTTGCCTTTGAGAAATATATTGTCATATAGGAAATAAGCTATTTGAATCAATCAATTTTTGTGAGCGTAGTCGTTTTAAAAATATATAAGAGAGGACCATCATAAGTATACAAGCATAGGGAATGAGAGTGAACAAGTGGAAACACTGCAGAAGGCGCCTGGACGCCGCTCGAACTGCAGCAGACAACAGGCGCGAGTTCGTGCCCCGACGTCACGCGAGCAGCTCTCGCAGCGCCCCTGTAGGTCATTCTCGGGGCTAATAATGAAGTATGTAACATTTTGTAACTTTTTGTCCACAGAACAGCATGTTCTTCGAACCTCAATACGTATAACGAAGTGTGTTTATACACAATTTCAATAGTATAACGAAATTTCATGCTACGAAGAAATACCAAGACAATAAATGGAAAATTTTGAAGATACAGATGACCAAATGGTTGAATTACATGTGGCTGCTTGCGAATGCACCTGTCAAATCACGCAAAGTGCAACTAAGAGCAAGTGCACAAGTGTCATGTTTCATATATCCCGCCCCGCACGCTGCATGCTTTAGGTGCGAGTGAAAGCATGCAAGGGTGAGCCGAGAAGGATGGTGGCTTGATGAGCGCCGTCTTCCCGCGCTAGCAAGAGGAAATTGGGGGACTGAGCTCATGGGAACACGATCAAGCAGGCGGGGGGGGGGGGGGGGAGCAAGTTGGCATGTCTCCTTTTCTAGCATGGCCGCAAGTTGTTACGGCCATGCTATATAACAACTATGTTATATTGAGGTTTAACTGTATATGCCTAAATCAGTATAGCACAACATATCCCACTAACTGCTTTATTGCAATGAGTGGATGCAAAGATTGAAACAGCAATACTGGTGTCACTTGTGATGCATATGATCAAGCTGTGTGGGCTTCTCATTTCAATATGCCGCTGTGTTCTCTTGTCTACTAGCACAACGATTTCTGTTACATAAATTTTTTATACTATAAAGAGTTTGTACTGGTATTTCTCTAGAAAGGTAATGCTAGCGTGAACAATTGCCACAATGGTGTTAAGGCTAAAAGTCCGTAATAACATGCCAAGGCTTTCTTCTTTATCTCAGAAGAACGACGGTCAAATCCGATGAATTGAGAGCAAGGAGTAAAAAAAAAAAGAAAAAGCTCGCATTATAGTTACGTTGTGGTTCCAAATATAACGAGGCAGCATGAGGTTAAGTAGAACTTGTGGCATATTTCTGCAGATATGCCCAATCAAGAGGAAAATGTTTCACACAGTTAACGCAAATGCTCAAGTTATGAAAAAAGCGCAACCATGCCTCTCTGGTGGTGCCTTCATAGCAGACGAACATGCGCTGGTACATGCGCTCTCCAAACTTGAGCACCTGTGGTTCCGGACACCAGAGAAGCACCTGAGCCAGGTGCATCATCGTGCGGCTGTACACTTTCATCACCTGTCAACAAACACGAGGTAGAGTTAAATCAATGTAACATACCCTAATGTAATAAAGATATATCACATAACGAATCATTTTTACTTTTCATAACTTCATGCCCATAAAACGTCATGAATTTTAGTTTCAATATAAGGAAGAGTACTTATCCACGATTTCAGTTAAGTGAAATTTCAATGCAACAATCGTGTTATGAGGTGAGGTCATCCTAAAACACGGGCTCTCCGACGTCACATTGCACAAAAGGTTAGGGGTCACACAAAGTTAATAATGAAACCAGGGAACGTAAAAAAATTGGGCTAGTTGGTTATGCATCATTCAAAGTGCCTCAAAGTTGTGCTGTTGTGTTTTGAATCGTGAAGCCAAGGAAAGCATAGGGGAAGTGAACAGTTTAATTGAAATGCAGAAAAAATTAAAAATTATTTCAATTAAACAGAACAATTAATTTCCGCTCTATTTTCCCTGGCTTCACTGTCTGTTGGTTTCACTTGGTTGCAACTAAAAAAAACTTTAGCCGCTTGTTTCCTCTTAAACGTCTTGCAAATGCAAACAATGATAGTCTATTTCTTTTGTAAATGAACAACTTTTATGGCAGATCCCTGTCCTACCACCAAATGTGACCAAAGCCTTTTTCTACTTTTGTTGCTTCAAATATTATAACTTTTTGAAATTACCATTCAAATTCCAATTATTAAGCTACAACTGATAAACTGAATAGCAATGTCTCCTACAGCAAGTAAAGAAATGAAATAAGGAGTCTTTGCAAGAACAATGACTACATCTAAAAACATGACTGCATGCACTCTATAAGTGTCATTATCCCCACGGTCCAGTGACCACACTGAGAAACCACAGCAGTTGTAAAAAGTTTGAAGGCCACTGTGTTCATGATCAATGGTTTCACTGGGTCACTGAAGGAATTTTCTGAGCTCCAAATGCAATCATCCTTGCTTTCCTGAGGTTCGGAGTGCTAGGATACCACAGGAGCTGTGCAACAAGATTTGCGAGAAATTTGAATTCCCGAGTACCTTTTGAACTTTGGTAGGGGCTGGATGCCGCATTTTTCCACGTATAAGCCGCACCCCCAAATACAACAGCCCAGAAATAAAAATAAAAAATCTGCGCACATAGCTCTCAGAAATAACTGCATAGCACAATGCTCAAATCTTTGCAAATGCAGTCTTCATTCGCAGATGCCCGACTCGTCCATGTTGCATCTTCTGCCAAGCGGCTCTGTTCCTCACCTCTTCAGAGATTCTGATAAAACTGGATTTACACTATAGACGTGATCGTGGACAAATCAGTCACAAGACATGTGATGTGAATTGGATCACTTCGCAGCTAGAATTCACGCAACAAAGGATACAGTGGGAACAGAGCACCCCTGACATGGGCAATGGCAACAGAGCAAACGCAAACAAGCCGAAAATCCTAATGGTGATTTGGCTCGCTGCCGTATCACGAAGCGCTTCACACGGTCCAAGGGAGTGGGAGTGGCCGGCACTGTGTGCACTATTCAATAACTACTAAACGTAAATTGGCGATCTGTAAAGATCAGAATGGGTGATCATGAAGAAGTGGAGAAGGAAGTTCAACATGCAGGAATTGGGAGAGGGTTGGGTTCCCTAGAAGATAATGAAACTTTGAATGGCAAAGGACCTTGCCTAGAAGTGTGGCTTCACAGCAGCGTGGCACATGCAGCCGTGAAGCCACATCTCAAGATGAAATTCGCATATAACCCACACGCCAATTTTACTGTTAAATTTATTAAATTTTTGGTGCGGGTTATACGTGCAAAACTACAGTACCTCTCAGCACTGCCACCTAGGTCTTACAGCAGAACAAGACAATGTTCAAGCACTCGGACAATGACAGGAAACTGACCTGAGAGTGCGAGTCAAAAGTTCGGTCAAGAAGGCTTCCTGTGAAATGGCCATTGCGCACTTTCTTGCGAAGCAGACTTTCCACAGACTTGGCTTCAGGTTTTGGTAAGAACTTGTGCAGCATGACAAGAAACAACACGTCAAGAGTCTGAGAAAGGAAAGAAAAAGAAAAATTAACAGGAACATGACGCATAGCAAGTATTAAAAAAATAGCATCTTGCTCTGGCTATACCACTGGCTTGTAGGCACTCGAATTTTTGCACAGAGGTAGTGTTTTGCAGTGGCTTCAGAATAATACTGTCTGTGGGCATCACTTGTCTCATACCCAATAAATCCAATGTGTGCACCATCGAAACAAAAACATTGATGCCACTCGAAACATGTGGATTCTACTGCAATGGAACAGTGGTGCGATCTGTCACAACTACAATGAACGCCATGTCTTTGCTGTAAGCTGTAACAGATGGCGCCTACTGTTTCGTTGAAGTGGAATAAAAAATTTTTGAGTGTCGACAACCACTTCGGATTTAGTGTAGACAAACCAGGCAAGTAATGCCCACAACCATCTTTAAACTGAACCCACTGCAAAATGTTAGCTCTGTGCAAAATTTGAGTGCAAACGAAGCAGCTGTTTAGATGGAGCAGCCCTGTATACTGACACTCCTATTTATGGCCCCTGAGTACACCAAAGTTCCAAGTTTTCAACTTTTAAAGGTATGTTTAAGACAACGATGTAAGCAGCAATAACTCACCTTGTGCTCTGCAGCAACCTTGACATTCTCAATAATCTGCGCAAAGGCAATGCATTTTGTCATTATTATCAAACTTTTTCAATAAATACCATTTGTTTCATATGCCACATTATAACTTGCACAAGCACATTCACTGCTTGTGCATAGATGCCACAATCTGCACAGAATGATGCTGCATGAGAAGGCATATTTTCTTTACATGCTGCATTCTCATCAGGAAAAAATTCACTGGCTCTGCCAGGGTATGACAGAACAAAATGATTCCAAATGCTTTGACATGACCGTGCAAAACAGCTCCTGTGCTTGGAATAAGTGCATATTCTAACAGATGCAACACTAACAGCTTGTGCTATTCTACCAAACAAGAGGTAATTAGGAACGCAGGCAAAAAGCTTCTTTCAGAGGACATGGTATGAAGCAGACAAGGTACACCGAAGCAAAATCAATTATTCATATGTGTTACTTTTGTTAGGGGTGCCCGAATATTGGCGATTTCAAGTACAAGTCAAGCAGGAAAGCAATACACAGCACTCTATGGGCATTTCACCAGGTTGTCAGTATAATACGGAACATACTGAAGGACTTCTGCTGTAAACAATGTCTGTGAAAAAAAAAAAAATGGTAATCTGGCATTTTCAGCATTGATTGAAATTGCACATGCTTCTGTAGTTCCAGCATATTCAAGTTAGTATGTCAAGCCATGTGTTCACCAAAACTTTAAATTTAGATCTAACCCACAATGCCTATTTTTATGTCTCCATGACATAACAAGCAAACAAGATCAAAATAAAAAATAAAGTGACACGAACCTTCATCCAAGCATCACGAAGAAACCTGCGCAGCTGCACAGCATTTGAAATTTCAGTGAGTGTTTGGAGCTCCTCGTCTTCCTCGGTACTGTGTACGCGTAGATAACAACAAACGTCATTTCTAACATCTATTTTAGGTTGTGCAAGAACAACAGCTGGCTATGCCTATCCATTGCAACCGAGCCAGTAATTTGCAAAAACAAATCAATCAACGTTAGCACTTCATAAAATTAAAAGAACCTATTTAGTATCACAGCACACCAACCAACTGCACACTACCATGCATGCACAAAAAGGTTTCAACGTGAAATCCTAAGTCCCATGATCACAGAAATGCAATGCTTTCTGTTGGCAACTTAATAAGCAGTGTGAATGGTGCATGACACATCAAGGCCCTTTCATTCTGGCTGCCAGTTCCCTCAAGCAAATTGCGTGTGATTCAATAGGCCAATCTCACCATAAGTTTCACCATGCAGCCAATATTGAAAGAATCAGTATTCAAAACATTAGTAAACAAAGAATCGAGCTAGACGACTTTTCACCTAACCTCTTCTAGCTGGTTGTTTGCAACACACTCATTTTGAGCTCCTACATCGTAATGGGACATTCTGACGTAATGTGTTCTTTCTTGTCTATCAAAACATGGAAGCTTGTCGCCACCTCTCGATTAGAAAACCCTCTGTAGATGGAATTTCTAACAAGTTTGAAAAGAATTTATGTGGCTGTATCCACTCAAATTTACAATTCATAGGTGTCCTCTCTGCTATGCTTACTGTCTTACAGGTTGCCATGAAACGCAAGACATTTCGCTTTCCAAGCCAAAGGGCATATTGTAAACAAAACATGCAGACGTAAAAAAAATTATATCACACCAAATGCCCAACTTTGTTTTTTGCAACTAACCCACAAACATCAACGTGGAGTAGCAAATGGTGTGAAAAACTAACAATAGTTTCAGGTGTCGTTCAAATGCTTTTCTCCAGGCAGAAATTCAGGCAGTTGAGAGATTAAATATAGTCAATATGGTCAACGTTGAAACATTATCAACACAAACAAGAAGGAGCTTCATGACTGAGGCCATTTTCTTGCTCATCCACCTTCTTCAACACCAAAATGCACATGGCCATGAATATCAGCATTACACCACACCTTCTCTACATCAAAAGCAACACTCAACACAACTATTAAAATATATGCTTGGATATCATTTCGATTTGCACATTCCTCCACTGAACCAGTATCAGATAAGCTGAGACATAACAGCTCTCTTATTTCCCACAAAGTGGAAGCGTGTCCCCCAGCCATTTACAAGAAAGCTCCAGGTTGATGAAAGAAGGCAAACCCAAAGATAACCTCTAGAAGTTGCATGTGAAAAATAAAGTATCCTGCCAAGTGTGATTACTAGATGAATGTAGCGTTGAAAAACATAACGTGGCTTATTTGACCGGGGCATCACGAAATGGTGGTGCCACAGCAGTGACAGATGGCACCACCGTCTTTGCAGCAAGATCAACATTTTTTGGGAAGTATCGCTGCAGACTGCTTTGGCTTTACTATGAATGAAATAGGCAAGCAATGCTTGCAAACAAGATATTAAACTGAACCAACTTCAAAATTGTACCCGTGTGCAAAGTTTGTGGGGGAAATGAGGTCGCGGTATAGCTCGAAGAGTCATGTATACCTGGCACTTCTAGTTATGCAATACGCAGTATATACGAAAAACAGAATAAGATGAAGCTGCATGATTAGTTCTATCAACTAAAACAAATGAATATGCAGAGGCATTACTAACAACATAAGCATGACAATACCTGAAATTTGTTGGTGTAGAAGTGACTGGCAGAATGTGACGAAGTTCAAGGTTGGCCCGTAGCTCAGACACCACCTGGAATGAAAGCAGATGCAACCCACAGCTCCTGTGAGCTGGTAGCTATTTCTCAGAAGCCATCATTTGAATATTCTATGTTTTTGTTTAAACATCAGTCGTCATGGCTGCAGTCTTCTGGTACCATTGGACCTCAAGAGCACTGTTACAATGAATTATCAGATGTAACTAACTAAACTTAAAATTTTGTTGGTCATGTTTACCATAAATGAGTAGCCTACTGCTATAATAAAACTGAAAATGCAAGATTCGAGACAATTTCAGTCACAGTATAGCTAATAATTGTTAACTTGCCGCTCAAAATACGCACGCCAGTAGCAAAAATGTCAAATAGTACTAAGCAATATCAACATGAAAGAGCATATTTTAAACACGTGCATGTTCTGGCCAATGGCTTGCCTGGCCTGCAGCAGCAAGTGCTTCTGCCGATCGTGAGTGATCACACGGTTGCATATTCAGTTAACATCTGTGCAAAGCGCATTTGTAATTTAGCACTGTTCACACATTGGCATGGCAAGCCACCGGCAAGCCATCTAAATCAGCAGGAGACCCTTCCCTGGCCAGTTAAATCACACTTGTGTTTCTTTTGCATAACCTCAATCATAACTTTTTTTTTGCTGATGAATGAGGCTAAATATTAAATATTATTACAGTTATTCCAATTGATTCAGAAAGAAAACAAAACATTTTTGTTCGTATTTGTTTAATTTATCAAATGGCACAGTCGCACCTCATTGTATTTTCCTTCAATTGAAAACTTTGAGGTTTCTACATTTTAGTATGGTAGAAAACTACACAGCCTTTTAAAACAGCTCCTATCCCTGCAACCTTCTGAGTAAGCACACATGATTGAACTCCTATGAGAATTATGGGCAATCATTTCACAACCACTTCATCGGCCATAAATTTGTATGCTCATTGTTAAACATTGTTAAAATCAGGCTGCACTGCATGCATTGTAGGCCAGCACTTTGGGCCCCTTCAAGCAGGACTAGGTACAAAACAAAATGTGCAAAATAAAAGTAATAAACATATCACAACAATAAGGTCAACTAACATAACAAAGAAAACAGGTTTTAATAAAAATCTCAAAGCATAATACCGTGAAGAGATTAGTGAAAACTAATTGCACACACTGCTAATGAAAGACTGTGTAGTGCTCAGCCTCAGAGCATTACAATTCAGCATGTTCCAAAATTCATTTACGTACAACCTAAAGGCCTCATGTGAAGCTGTGAGTACATGTCTATTATAGAGTTAAACTTAAATTTAATGAACTCAATGGTACCTGGAAACTATCTTGTTAGATTGCGATTTTCTTGAAATCACTTATTACACTCATGCAAATAACATTGTTTATTCAAGAGCAAGAAAAGATTGTGCTATTTTCACCTTCATGCACACTTACAAATAGCCAGGCTGTTGAAGTGCCTTGTCTTAATCTTAAGACAAATCCTAAGAGGTCAATGGCGTCGATCACCTCAACTCTGGCTAGCTGGCGTAAGCTAGCCACCCTAAAGTTTATTTTCCTTCTTTCGCACAATTTAGTAAATATAAATAAGGACGAATACTTGAAATCTCCAGACCGTCACTCGAGTAGAAATAACCACGAGAAATGTGGTTATTTCTACTTCCCCTTCCTCCCACGCTGTAATACATTTAAGTATTCATTCTTTCCTTTAGCTATCGAAATGTGGAATGACCTGCCGAATCAGGTTGTCAATGCTGAATCAGTTGACACATTTTTGTCACTTGCAGAATCTTATTTTGACTTACTGTATTAAGACGATAGTGTTCGGTGCGCAAAGAGAAGCAAAAATTATGCATCGCGCATGTATTGACACATTCTGTTCAAACGATTTTTCTCTTTCCTTCTTTGTGTGTCTTTCTTCATATTACCGCTCTCACACACTGCATAACCTTTTACTGCCGCATTCTTATTTTTTATCCTACACATGTTTTCAAATACTGGTATGCCCACTGAAATATTCAAATGTATAGTCCACTTATTATTTTGTTGTTGTCGTCCACGCTTACAATGTATTATGGCTTTTTTATTTTTTGGTCCCCGTTAACATGGAACCCTCTGTACCTTGTATGCCCTCTCCTGTATAGGCCTGAATAGGCCTACAGTATTGATTAATAAATAAATAAATAAATAAATAAATAAATAAATAAATAAATAAATAAATAAATAAATAAATAAATAAATAAAACTGAAACTCTGCATACCAGTATTTTCCCAAAAACTTTTTGATATTCCCCCCCGCCCCCACACTTCATTCAATAGGGTGAGAAATTGAGTTAACTTAGCCGCTTCGAGGTTTTCAATGCATTAGGCTCTACAAATCAGTGCCAGAGAGTTGGAAGTATTATTTTGTAAAATTGTGTTATGTTAAATCGAGGTTTATTGTATGTGCACAAAGAGGAACAAATATGTATACAGAAATGAACAAAAGCAAGCACTGCAGTAGAATCAAACAAGAAAACACTCCATAGGTGGTTAAGAGAACTTCTGCAAAGTGTCAACTATTCTGACCAAACTCTGCTTACCTGGGGAGCTTCCTGGACAGTGCAATTGGAAAGCACAAACTTAACAGTTGGGGGCAGCTGACTGAGCTTTAATGATTTCAGCACGGTCAACACACGAGTTCGCACCTGTTGAAAAGTAAACGCAAGGCATACTATCTTAAATGAAAATGCAGACACACTTTTATAGCTTTTATCCATGGTGAAAATATTGAAATGTATGAAGGATCTTTACAGCGCAGTGATACAGGGAGTTGTGTGTCAAAGGCAGAGCTATCGCATACTTTTCCAAATCATAGAGTGCCTGCAACCCAGTTCAAAATACCACACGGAAAGGGAAAAAAATCATGGAGGGGCTCTCAAAATAATAAAAAAAATGTTTTATACAGAGAAACGCCCGGAAAAGCACAAACTTCAATCAGGCTTACCCCCTCATCCCTCCCCCACAAAAAAGCTAGTCTGACATTAGAATCAAAATAACAGGAAAACAGACATAATTTGGGAAGTTACCTCAGAAATCACTTCTGGTTCCACGTAAAGGTTACTGAGGGCCTCAAGTACAGTAGGGCCAAGCTCCTTGTCATCAGTAAAGAGCTCACTGCAAGAATATGAATGGCGTCAGTTAACCAAGCATACCACTGAGTTGTCTGGCAATTCGTGAATAAAAAAAAAATGCACAAAGCAACAACAGTGCAATTTTTCACACTTGGAGAAGATTGAAAACAATGCTCGTCTTCTTTCTTGCATGACTCTCGCCGTCTCCAGTCGTTCGGCTTCTCTGCATGACACACCCGCGATGGCAGACATTGCTGTCATAGTTAGGCACGTATGACAAAACATGACAAGTGTTTTGATACTAGCCCTATCTGACGGCCTGGATAGCACAGGCACAAAAGGAAGTTACTTCTTCCTCTTATGAACACCAGCATGTGCAGACTGACTGTGTGCTCATTGATGCATAACAAGACTATCGTGCAAAAGGCTTCCAGCTCAGCTTCGAGATGTGGCACCAGCATCGGCGAACATGATCACTCAGGCAAACTTGCATTAATGGGAGCGCCCACTCGAATTATCTATGTTCTGGAATACAGCATGGGTGCATTTTTGTTCAGTAGTCCCGCGTGATGAGTCAAAATGCCTAGACTCCGCATGTTACATTCAGAAACTATTCCGTGTTATTCCGTCTGGCTGGCATTGTGTCTAAGGAGCAATAAATAGCCTTTGTTGTGTTGCCACTTATGTGTGTTGAGTCCTTTGTTCCTAAGAGCTAAACAACCTCAACAACATTCAAACATAAATATATATAAATATGCATTAATACAATGTGTGGCCTGACATGTTATTGCGGATGCAGTCAGGTTGCAATTGTGATTGTACTGGCAACACAGTTTGGGAGATTCTTATATATCAGTTAAACCTCGATAAGACAAAATTAATAAAACTGGCACTTCATTACAGTGGAATCCCGATGATACAAATCTCACCAGGTCACTAAAAATATTCGTATTAGCCGAAATTCGTATCATCGAAACACAATTAAAACTAGCTAAATTAAAGAGTCGGAGGCGAACTCACTCAGGCACACGTACGTAAAAAGCATTTACAGTATAGACCACTTATAACGTAACCGTTTATAGTGCAGAACTAGCTACAACGCGGCCTTTACCGACTGCCGTTTACCCCCCCATAGAACTCCATGTATACGCATACCGCTTACAGTGCAGCCGCGTGAGACGAAATACCGGTTATAATGCGGCTTCCGTGGGAAAATCTCGCCGACAAGAGCGGTAGCGAGCACCCTTCTCAACGCGGTACGCCCACCGATGGGAGAGGAGATCAACGAGGGCGATGCGGAGGAGGAGCATGAGACGTGGAGCATGAGTCCAAGGGCAATAAGATCGTCGCCGCGCGCCGTATGTGCGAGTGAAAGCGTGCGGAGGACGTGCGCCTTCACGGAGAGTGAATGCACAGCGGAGAGCAAACGCCACTTCCGCGAGAGGCCGTGGGGGTAAGGAAGGGGGGAGGGGTGACGCTGTGCTGTGGCACCAAATGCGTATCTTGCAAGGGTAACTGGCGACACAATCTCCCACACGAAAGGAGCAAAGCGGGAAGGGAGAAAGGGAGGGAGGGAGGGGGGGGCGGCTTCTACTCTGCCAACAAATGCGCTCGCGCCTGTGCCGGCTGTCAGTGTTGTCGCGCGCACCGTATCTTGAAAGCGATCTCCACACGGCTCTGAGCTTTGTATGCGCTGTGCTTACGCCGCTCAGTTTTTGTTGAAGCAATAGACCGCAAGAACCTGCGCTTGCTGCGGCGGCTGCGCTTCTGGGAAAAGCACAAAAGCGCCACCGCTTCAAACTCATCGCGCCCAGTCGCGGCCTCCGCGCTGTCTGGCGCCGCGTCCGCGCCTCCGCACTAAAAGAGAAAGGGAGAAAGCGCGTGAACATGCTCTGTTCTCTTTCGCAACCGTCGGTGGGGCGGCGTTTATTCGTATCAATCGACGCGGATCGAAAATCGATTCGTAACAACCGTTCTCTAGCACAATGCAAAGTAATGGGGCTCGGCCGGGACCACAGAAAAATTCATATCATCCAGAAATTCATATTAGCCATGATCGTATTATCGAGATTCCACTGTATATTGAAATTCGTTATATTGCAATTAGACGTCTTATGCAATTAAGTACAGTCGCCGACAAATTTTTCTTACACGGAAGGCACCACAAGATTTTCCAAAATTTTGTGCAATCGAAAGAAGAATATATGAATTTAAAAAAAAATTTTTCTTGTTGAACTTGAGAGTCGGCGACCAAATTTACGGTTTCATGCTGTGTCGATATCTTCACAATGGCAGCATGAAAGGAAGCCTGCGACGCTTTCGTGTCTGCCCTCGTGGCTGATTGTGTCACCTGCAGTGGGATGACGCTATCACGAAAGCACAAGCAGAAGGGAGCAAACACTTCGGCGGTCTCTCGCTTCAACGCATCTCTGAAACTCGTGTTTACGTGACCTCCACCATTAAACATGCGGTTTCTACATAGAACGGCTCCTTAGTAGGTGCCACCTTATCTGTCAATGCTAAATCCGGCAAAACTATATCAGGGGCCGCAACACCTCGGATGAAATTTGTGTGTCAACACAACCGTAAGGAGGGAATACAATGAAAGATCCAGAAACTTTAGGAAAACATAAATAAAAAAGTATGCATGTCCTTTTCTTTAAATAAATCTGAAGAATTCGTACCCGAGTTTTCGAGCTGCAGCAAGGTGTTCAGTGTCCTCCAGTATGTGCGGCAGAGCGAGCACAACATCTTTGCGCACATGCAGTGGAATCACAGGGAGGACCTCATCAAACACTTTGTTCATGAATGCCTAAAAAATGGAGGGGGGGGGGGGGAAGAAAGAAAGAAATCACACTTCAGAATAACTTGTTCTTGGGGGAGTTTGTGTTTACCTAACATGATCTTTGTAGCAGAAAAACTCGAAAATAAGAAATAACAGCGAGAGGGACGAGAGGAAAGAAAAGACGAGCGCGTTGAGTTGTGAATGTAGCGCTCGTCTTTCCTTTCTTCTCGTCCCTCTCACTGTTTTCTTTTATTTTCGACTTCTTGCGCTACAGAGATCATTTTAAAGGGGCCCTAAAGCACTTTTCATCAAAGTGGAGAAAGGCATTTGAAGTGAAAATAGGCTATTTCAGAAATACTTTGCCGCAAAAAGTACTTCAATGTGTTAAGCAGAAGCGTAGTTATTGGCAATCAAACACGGCCTCCACACGCTCCCGTTCCTTTTTCAATGCCTTGCACTGCGAAGGCTACGGCAGAGTAAGGCGTGGCCACAACGCTCCACCTTCGAAATTTCACCGTGGCGTGCAGTTGAAATTTCATTTTAGATGTTAACATAGACGGCACACGACTTCTGATTTTGGTGCCCACGACGCGCTAAACGTACGCCAAACGCGGTTGACCTCAGCAAGCAGCGGTGCATTTAGCCAGTGGACTTGTGGCGGCACCCCGTGGCGACCTCGGTGTAGCCGACCGCAGCGACCAATAGCAGATGTGTATGGGAATGCGCTTTATTACGAAATAAGGCATACAGGAAAGAGTTAGGATCACGGCTTCTCTTGTAAAGAGAGTATTTGAGAGAATGGTGACATGCACTCCGTTTGCCAGCTCCATGCACCGCATACGACAGCAAAACTTGACTGCGTAGCAGCGTATGCTACCCGCAGACTGTGTTATTTCACCAAGCTCGAGGGGTGGTTCAGGGCCCCCTTTAAGGAAATCACAGTTTCGCTCATTATGCGATGCATTGGTGTGATAGCTGGCACACTATTATGCACAGTAAGTGTTGCACTGTTCCGTGCGTTAACGAATAGAATAAATATTCACAGATGCACACGAGCAGTCTTTTTGTGAGAAGAGAACGTAGTTCAGTGAGAACCCTAGTCAGAGGTTTCATTTGTAGGGGTGCCACTATGTGAACCAACAGAAAAACAATGGCAATAGCTGTAGCTCCTTGTTGAATTGCTATGCATTCTACACAACTTACAGCAAGCATGCGATGGTTATCTTGAGATTAACTGTGCATTAACCTATGCAGCTTGCTTAATAATTATACTGTCACTCTACAACACTGCCAAACATCATCCTGCAACACCATCTCATGCCAGCGAATAAAGAGACAAACCTTGGTGCCCGCCAGGCCGTCGAGCCATTTAAACTGGTTGAGCACTTGGACGTGGAAGGTGTTCGCTGGCGACCTATAATAGATATATAAATACTGGTGTTTTATATGTCAAAACCACGATATGATTATGAGGCATGCTTTAGCAAAGGACTCCGGATTAATTGGGACAACCTCGGGTTGTTTAACATGCACCTAAATGTAAGTACACAAGCGTTTTTGCATTTCGTCCCTCATCAAGGTGTGGCCACTGCCCTGGGATGGAACCCCCATGTTGAGCATAGCAGCACATCACCATAGCCACCAAGCTGCCACTGGTGACCCGAACCATTTGCCAGCATAGACAGTAAACAGGAAATTTTAGTCTAATGTATGCGTGCTACCTTTCGCATGCTGCCATGTTAATGACAGCCATGGATGCAGCTGGGAGCAACATTGCTGCTGGCAATACCTCACGAGGTTTGTTTGGTTAGAAACATGATTGACCTGCTTCCAAGTTACACGGCTCATTTCAACATAAAACAAATGTATAGCTGTATTAATATTACATCACAGCTAGAACCTCAGCTCCAGCATGGAATTAAAGCGCAGTCCAATAAGCGCACACTTTCAGTTTAAAAGAAATCCGCGATATGGCTAATGGCACTGTGACTTCCAGCTTTACTTCATCATGGTGCTTTGTTCTTTAACATCTGTGTAACTCTAAATACCACATTTGCACTAATATAACAAAAAATTTTTTCCCTGAAATTTCCACCTCGGAACACTCTATTTGGTTCATGTCATGTATAACTGTAACGTGTATTTTTTTCTTTTTTTTCTTTTCGAAGGGACTGAAAGTCTCCCCTCACGTTACACAGTGGAATCTCGTTGATGCGATCTTCAAGGGAACTGGAAAATAAAACATATCATCCGAAAATCGTATTATTCGAACATAATCGTATATAAGAAAAAGAAATGGTATAATAAGAAAGAATGTATTATCCCGAAAAATGTATTATGCAGAATCGTCGAGATTCCACTATATTTGGGCTCACATTATTTACGTGCAAATACAGTACTAGGGATGTGCAAATACAGTTAAACCTGGATATAACGAAATTGACAAATTCCCGAAAAACTTCGTTATAAAGAGGATTTCGTTATATGCAGGTTCGGCACGAAAATTCGAAAAATAAACGTTTACCGTATTTACTCGATTTTAACGCGCCCTCAATTGTAACGCGCACCCGTTTTCCGTTTTCGTCGAAGCACCCGTCCTCGGAATGTCACACCAGGTACCGGATGCGTAGACGCGTGTCATTTCGCACAAGCGCGAGGCATCGGAAACGAAGAGCGAGCGTCACGATGGCGTCGTAGCGTCGTATAGTGTTACAGTAGAACCTCGCTGTTACGTTCCCGGGGGCTGCGTTTTCCCGGCTGTTACGTCGTTTTCGACCGGTCCCGGACAGCTCCCATAGAACTCAATGCGTCATGCAGCGAGCGGCAAGTTGCCGCGCGTCAGCGCCTTGCCGCGAGGCCACCGTGGCACGCGCTACTCGCCGCGCGGCAGCGCGATAAGATCTCCCGCGCTCTCCGAACGGGCGAGCAACACCGCGAGCGCTCCTTGTTTCATGCGAGAGACGACGATCGTCGGTTGAAAACCCGGCGCGGACCGGCGGCGTTCCGGTTGTGATGGCTACATGACGTCACCCTCGTCGCTCTTGATTGGTTCTTCATCTCGCGGCACGCGGCATTTGCCGCAGAACCCATTTCGCGCGGCACGCCGCAAGACCCCCGATTCCTGCCGCTTTTGCCGCGCGTTTCTGACGCGCGTTTTTGCTGCGTGTTTTTGCCGCTAGCGTGGCCGTACGTCCAAGGGCGATAACGCAGTCGCCGCGCGCCGTATGCTGTATGTGCGAGTGAAAACGTGGGAGGGAAGCCGACGACCGCATCTCGCGCGCGCAAGAAAAGCAGGGAGGAAGCGTGCTCTCTTCCGTTGCGCTCGAGGCAGCGGCGAGGGAGCGAGGGGGAGGGATAGCGGGGCAGCGCGCGGTCGCGCAGGCGGAATCTTGAAAGCGATCTGTGTTGGGGCAGAGTCTAGCAGTGTAGGTGCGTCGGCGGCTCGTAGCTTTCTGCGTGCTGTGTGTTCTCGGCGCTCAGTTTGCGTTGAAGCGATAAACAGCACGAAGGTCACTTCGGTCGCGCTTCCACACGCCGCCAGCGTTTGACAGGGCGTGTCCGCGCTCATCGAGTCTGATGTGCCACAGCGTGTACCAGCGCGTCGGCAACATCAGCTGGAAAAGGAGAGAGTGCGGGCTTGGCGGGCTAGGCCAGCTGCAGCAAGCGGCAGGATCAGATTTGAATGAAGGGAGGGGGAAAGGTCATGCCCGCGGCGGCAAGATCGCCGGGTCGAGGGATGCAGGGCCGCCTCGCACACGCACGCACGCACG
This sequence comes from Dermacentor silvarum, assembly GCF_013339745.2. NCBI lineage: Eukaryota > Metazoa > Arthropoda > Arachnida > Ixodida > Ixodidae > Dermacentor > Dermacentor silvarum. The sequence goes on from NC_051155.1 coordinate 136,559,410, forward strand.
CACACGTGCGCTCGCTTCGCATTCCATCGCGGCGCAGAAGGTACTTCCGGTTGCTGCTCGCGCAAAAATGACAAAATTTGGGGCGAAATCTCTGGGTAGTCGGAGGGGAAAATTCGTTATATCGAGGGGGTCTCCCGCTGCCACTTCGTTACGTAGAGGTCTCAAATACATGTGCTTCTATGGAGTAACGGCGGGGAATCGAAAAACTTCGGTATATCCAGGAATTCGTTATATGGAGGTTCGTTATAAGCAGGTTTAACTGTATTCAAAATTACAGATGCGAATCGAATAGTCTTGGCTATTTAATTCGATTCGGCAATCCACAATTTTAAATTGTCGAATGTTCATTTCTGTTCGAATATATGAAATAAGAATGCTTATTTGAGTCTACAGAGAGAAAGTAGACTGTTCTAAATGATTTTGCTGCAGAGCAACGCTTGCCATACAGATGCGCCAGTTCCCAAGTGTAAGCCCAGAAGACCCAACTTCTGTAATTCTCGGTAATATTCAGTAATAGGTACTAGAATATTACTGAATCGAATCGGGAATGTTTGACTAATTCTATTTGTGAATTGAATATCTACTATTCAATTTTTCAATACGTTCAATATGGAAACTCGCGCAGTGCCACAGGTAGCCTGCACTGCGGAACCCCTCGTGCTCTAGGCTGCCCAAGAGAGCATTTCACTTCGTTTTCAGCGCAAGAGGGGCGTCGAGCATGCTGCAGACGAGCCACCCCGGCTGACATGGTAGCAGACTGTCACTGCGAGCACTCCCCAATGTCAAACCGATTAGTAAGAGGCGATGGAAGGTTTGGTGGTAGAAAAGTAGAGAGACCACAAACAACGGAGGCGTACAAAAACGAAGTTCCCAATAGTGGTTCAGAATGCTTGATGTTGAGAATTCATTGTGCTTTTCTTTTCTTCTTTTTTTAAGAGATAGGTAGGACAATAAGCAAAATAAGAACAGAAGCTTGGTGGCGCAAGCCCCCACCCCATTTCAAAAGGGAGGCTCATAGCATCCATTCATCCATCTGATATGTGATCATACACACAGCGCCTAAACACCGCAATTCACAGAATGACGCCGCGTCTGCCGTGGCCGCCTCTATCGGCACAATATTCGTCTGGGTCGATGGGACTGATTGAAATGATATAGCGATGCGGACAGAGGAAACGGAAACAATAGCCATGTGTATTTCGTAAAGTGCAAAATCATGTGCGAAGATCGGGCTGATTAGTTGCCAAAAGGCACGCAGATCCTGTGGAATACGCGGCGATGAACATCACACCGCTTCAACAGCCATCAATCCAACTCGCACGCGCAATCTCGGGATCGATCACTGGGCCTCTTCGATTTTCTACTTCTGGCTACCCGCAGGCTGCAAGAGCCAGCCTAAGTGCCTTTGGTTTTCTCGAGTTGCTCCGCCCACCGTGCGACGCACTTCCACCGTGTGTTTGTTTTACTCAGGCTGGACGGCTCTGACTACTCAAAGGCTGCCAGAACCAGCCAGGACGATTTTGGTCTGGCTGCTCTCTGGAAATTCTCTGGCTAGCAGATGACAAAAAGCGATGAGTAATAGCCAACATTTTTATGGGGACTTTACGGATTGGAACATGGGCATTTGAGGACCTTTACCTCACTCATCCAACTGGCTGCAGTCACCTTCGGATTTCCTTACTTCTAGCGTTACCTCCCAACGTTCTGACACACTGCTCCGCCTTGCGAGGTTGTGCGATACGAGTGGCGGCGAACATTTGAAGTTTTTTTTTTTCTTTTTGGGTCTCGTGAAGGCCGGGGCTTCTTCATGCATGCATGCGTCGCACTTTCATGCGTGCATGTTATCTGCACCGTGTTTCGTACAGGTTGTAGACGCTCATTCCAAGCTGTTGCGGTTCCTTTTCGGTTCATCTTTCTCTGGTGGAATTCCTTTTCATATCTCTACCGTATATGCGGTGTTATCTTGTTTTTCTGCAGTTAGCGAAGGCGTCACAGCTATGGCAGCGTTCGCCCCATCTCTTTGTCGTATGTTCGGGTGACAAGCTCGAAACTAATGTGTTCTATAACTAGGCCGCTGATGTTAGTGGAATGCATTGGTTGAGTAATGGCCACACGTAGATTCGCTTATTGCTCTTATGATCGACCAATACGTTCACATGGTCACAGGCAGTTTCATGCGCCAGCCGCTGCCCCAGCTCATTTAGCACAGGAGCAGAAGAGAAGCACCATCAGCTGAAACAGACTTTCGAAGCCCAGGAAGGTCGTTACGAAATCTTATGCGTATAAGACGTACCCGATGTTCTGCTTTGTCGTGTCTTGTCAAATATATGATGACACAACACCAGCTCATCAATGTTGCCACGGTGGGTGACATGATCGCTGCGAGCAGGTATCCTCGACCGATCGCTCTTGGGGATTCCACGCGATTTCGCGTCTTGGCATCGGATGTGTCAAAGGTCGTTTGTTGTGCTGTGCAAAGTGAGGTTGGCCAAGTGCCCGACCTGTGCCGAGTCGCGCGAAATCTTGCGAAAGGGATCGCATCCTCGAATGCGATCGCTTGAGAATACCGCTTCAGCTCTTCGACAAACGTAACTATATATTTTCATTTTCAGGCTGGCAACACATAAACGAGTCGACTACGCCGAGCACCCGCTGCTGCCATGCTGGTAGCATGTTTATGTTTATCCTGCGGCCAGCTGTCCCAGTGTCCGATTTTGCAAACTTCGAGCAGCTTCGGGTTGTTGTGTGCTACTCTGGCATCATCTCGTAGCCATCATCGCCACAAAGCCTGTCTTGTGCAGCACTGCACTTTTTTTCTCACGCTTTCGTCATACCCTCCTCCTCCACTTTCCTCCTCACGCACTCTTTGCTATCGCCGTCTTTCATTACCCGCTGCACTCTGCATTTGCTTTCATCCTTCGCTGTGCTCACCGCAGGCACGGGCACCTAAGAGCTGCGCTCTAAAAATTCACCTCCAACCAACTTTTACTTGTTCACGAAAATTTCAGAGCACGGTGTAAGCACATTTAGGTGCTCACACTGCGGGTGCACAGAGTAGCTCTGCTGCGAGCCATTAGATGGCGCTGCAGTCAGCGGTCCAAGCTTAGCGGTGCTAGAGTGTACTAGACAATGGTCAAGTGGGCCGAACGGCGCTCTCCCGCTGAGGCGCTGCGTGTGGAAAAATTGTGCGAGGGCGCTACGAGCGAACTGGATTGGGGCAGAGACGCGCTCCGCGGCATATTCAACGTACTTTCGCTGCAGGCGCCGAGGCCGATTGCGCATAGTAGCTCTTAAAATAGTGCTTTATTTCAACTGAAAATTTATGTTTACACCATTTTGCCAAACATATATATTTGAGGCATGGATTATACAACGCGACGTCGTCAATTTTGCTGTCGTTGTCAAGCGCGTCGTCTGCTAGCGAGCGCGCGTTCGCTACGCGGACGCTGGCGGACGCCCAGTTTTTCTCGCAGAACGTCTGTGCAGTACATTTTTTTAATGTTTAGTTGCTTTGGTGCGCCCATGACTCTTGACGGCCGGTACCAAATGTAGTTTTAGCCAGGTGAACTGCTGTTTTTACCACTGTCTTCTAAAAGTAACTGGTATCTCTGCAACACGAAGCTACGTAAGAAAATTTTATTATTGATATCTTGTCATTTTACGCACGCTTCTTGTTGGTGGATGTTGATCAGGGACAATCATCGAAGAAAACAGCATTAGAGTGAAATAAACTAGGTTTATTAACTGCGTGGTGCGAAGAATGACCAATGTATTTCTAGATAATTAAATCAAAGGGTACATAGACATATATGTTCACGATATATATGTAAGGGAAAAAATAACAAATAGTCTAAATGCACAAATTGAAAAAGCGAGAACTCCCGATCGGAATAAGCGCACGTGTTTGCAGTAACACACTTATTAGGGAATACTGCACATAAAACTCTCATTCGCAGACATAATATTCAAACATCTTATATATATATATATATATATATATATATATATATATATATATATGCAAGTGTTGTTGATATACTGTACGACGCCGAATAGTCGTTTCCGTTCGTATGTAACACATAACAGCACTGTTGAAGTCTCAAAGGTGAGCGACCGATGGAAGTGAGGACTGTTATTCCGGATGATTGTGCTGCCGGAGAGTCGTGGTTGTTGTGCAGAGGCGCAGTTCCTGAGAGAATTAACGCATGGGTGTCAATAAGTCCCGCTTAACAAGTTCCTAGCTGTCATTGAATATAAACGCCCCGTTTTCGGGCAGCCTGTAAATCTGCTAACTTGATTCAGACAAGGCATCCTTTTTTTTTTTTTGACAGTCTCATCATGTTTGCAACCCATTAAAACTGGGTGCCCCATGTGGTACCACACTTCTTCAACGAACGCAACAGATCTGCACATCTCTACGTGAATGTGAGGCATGCCGTTCCTTTAATTGTTTCATCATGATCGGTATGATAATGCACCGAATAACAGAAAGCAGTCGTTTATAATGTACAAGCTGCTGAGTTGAGCGGTCATACATTTGGGAACGACATTACATTTATGTATTAAATATAGGATAAGCGCGTAACATGTTTTTCTAGGAAATCAGACTCGAGATTGTTTTATTTACCCCTAGAAAAAAGCCGAACAACGCAGCCACCTACTTTTTTCTGTTTTTTTAATTTAAACAGATTCTTTGGTTTTACGTAGCAAAACTACGATATCATTATAAGGCACCCGGTTTAGTTTTCACCACCTGGGTTCTTTAACGTACACCTAAATAGAAGTGCACGAGTCTTTCTTCATTTCGTTCCCATCGAATTCCGCGACCTGGATTGAACCCGCGAGCTCCAGTTTAGCAGCGTAACGCCGTATCTACTATATAGCCACTAATTAGGCTACCGCACAGGCTTTCTTTCTCTTCTTTTTTAAATTTTTGAAGTACCGACTGGAAAAAAAGTCGACGTTCGGCTTACGGCCAAATATTAGCATATAGAATGACTAACTAAAACCATTTTCGGCGCTCGATCGCGGTCCGACTGCAACAAATGACCCCGTACCAATTACTCCGCATTCTGTTACGTGAGGAAGGCGGAAACTTGAATGGGATGTTGCGCTGCAGTTTACTCTTTTTTTTTTTATCTATAACAACACTTCCCGTAAATCTGAGTACAGGCGCCGGATGGGGCAGCTATGCTTTACTTGTTTGAAGCGGCAAGCAAGAAGGTTACATATGTTGTTTCGTCTGCTTTTCACAAGACCTACTGATAGAAAGCTATATGCGCAACAATACGCACGAGAGATACATGCTGCTTGAACGCGAAAAACATTTGTTCTCCAAAGGGAACCGTACAATACCATAGTAGAATGAAAGCCGACACTGCGGCCGCAATGCAGGCGTAATTACCGAGCGGCATTAAAAAATAAAATAAAATAAAAAAAAGATAAAGAAAGGAATTTATTCTTAAGGCATAAATACATCTCATATGCAATTATGAACACCATTTGAACGATCTGAACGCAAATACGAGCGCGCGAAGTAGTACGAATGACCCTGCCGAGCTGTATCGTCAGCAGTTTCCAACGGCGCGACCTTGATGTGGCCCAATCCAGTTCGATCGCAGCGCCGCCCCAGTATTTTTCCACGTCGGGCGCCTCACTGCAAAGCATGCGCCGCCCCAGCCGCTCGTCCCACTCGACCGTATTCTATAGTACACTCTAGCGGTGCCGGCGGCTTGACATTGCTCTGCCTCCCCTAAATTCTCGTTCATAGTGGAGTAAAACTCAAAGCGCGAAAAAAAATTAGTTATTTCAGATTAAAACAATAAGTGTACCAGGCTTAATGCTTCGCTAACATGAAGGTTCCTTGTGCAGGGCGTGGATGACGTGAACACGGATCGATCGGGCAGCACTCAAAGCCCAGTCAAGTTACGCTCGCACGGACAATTTGTTTTGTCCGGTCTAGCCGTTCATCCAAGCATAAAAAAATAAAAGCGTTAGCTCACGTGCTACCCCTCGACTGCACTGGAAAATGTTGTATTTCATGCTTATCGCTGCTTTCATTCACACTAAGAAAACCGTTCAAGCATCGTTGCGCGAATTCAGTATGGCCGCGATATAAATGAAGAAATGAAACAGCGCAAGCTTGCGATATGCAACACACTAGAGCAAAGTGGCTGTTCATGGCTAGAACTTATGATGAGAATGCACATCAGCTATGTAAAAACTCTCAAATGGGAATTTATTAGGCGGGATGAAGGCAGGCACCTTATCTTGGATTACAGCATGACTAATGCAGTTTACTGGTGAAAACCTGAGCACATTCCTTTTTTATTCCAATTCCACTTCACATAGACCACGTATATTATTCATTTGGCTTTCGTCAATTGAGGACTGAGTGACTCTTGCAGGATCCAGAAAAAGAGGTGACTTTCTTTTTTTCTTAAATAGCATATGAGAATGTGCCAATGTAAGCGTATTGGACAAAGTACAGCCTGTCCACAAATACACTTACACCCACCACACAATAATCTCATAGACTTTTTATTTTTTATTTTGCAAAGACACAATACAAAAAAATTGTGCATGAAGCAGCTCGATCATTTTAATAGGAGATAACCATCCCAGAAACTTACACTCTCATACGCTCCCACAATGCAAAAATTGTGAATAAAAACATGCAAGCTTATTTGCATGTTTTTAAAAACTCCCTATGCAGCTTTCTATTGCTCAATACGCACTACGTAGAAGTGTTTCTCCGAGCGTGAAAGAAGCCTACTAATACATGCAAAGTGCCTCGGGCGGCCAGTCGCGCGGCAATTTTGCGTGTATTCGCGAGTTTCTTTCACGCTTGGAAAACACTTTTACGTATCACGTATTGAGCAACAGAAAGCTGTATCGGGAGTTTTCCATGTTCCTGTACAATTCTCTCGTTCACACTTTTTATCTAATTATAGCATGAAAAAAATGATTAATCAATTATGAAAATAATTATGTAATTAGGCAGAATGCAAGAAAAATAATCTGAGTATCTCCAAGCGACAGTAGACATTACCTTGGCTCTGTCCAGCTACGTGACATTTGCATATTTTAAAATCTTGGTGCATGATATTTAAGACACCCAGTATATATCTTATACATGCAGCCAAATTTGCACAAACTGCTGTGGCACACAGCAGTTTTTGTGGCACACAGGAGGTTCTCTCTTCCGCAGCGGCTTTCGAGGTTTATTTGACCTTGTGAGTTTCTTTGGACAGTTCGGAAATAAGGTGAGAACTGCCTTTGCAGACAGAACAGGGCTCTTTGGCGCGTGAAGTAGCACCCTTTTATCGAGCTCCGCGTAATATGCCGTCAATATCATATCCTCTGAAAAATGCTTGGCACAGACATGGTCAGTAGGTATTAGAGTTCAGTCTGACCTCAGATTTGCACAGGCGCCACTGCTCTAGACGACCGGTGTCGAACGGCGCTTTGAATAAAGGCACACGCTCCACACAAGTCCGGTATCCAGAATTGCAGTTCGGAACAAAGCACTTTCTACCCATTTCAAACGCCCCTCAGAAGGCCGCTACCACCTTTGTCGAGGGCCCGTGGCGACAATACCCAAGCACAAGCTCATGAAAAGCACGCGAACATAAAGCGTGCCTTCAAAACAGTGCAGCCGCACATGCAAGCAGGGAGACGCACCAGCGGTAGCACGCGCCTTGCCGCCGAGGCTGGGACCGCATTCCGCAGCGCCCTCTACGACAGCGCCGACCGAGCTGTAACCGAGCCGAACATAATCTGGACGCGAGCGGGCGGCGCTTTCATGCGCGTTGTGGGGAGAGTGTCAGCACCTCTTTTTATTATTCTTATACCGTGGTTCAGAGTGCTTACATCACCCACATTTATTTTTACAGAAAAATGCTTTCGTGAGACCTCATTTACGCAATTCCCAACTAGCCCAATATTTTTCCAAACGAATCGGCGAAGGTCACTTTTGAGGTCTGGGACGTTTTACGTGGAATGGCTCCATATTGAGGTTCTAAATGCGTGGTGTTTTATAGACAAGTTATAAAAAGTGAAATACTTCATTATATAGAGAATTTCGTTATATATAAGTTCATTATATTGAGGTTTAACTGCACAACCTACATAGTGTTCTACACTTTGACTGAACATGGCCATAAACTGCTCAGAAACTAAACATTTTCTCAGATACTGCAGTCCGTAAGCTTTTGATGCCGTCTGTACTTTCATTGGCCTTTTAAATTCAAGAAATACAAGTGAACAAGGCATGGTGATAAGGAAAAATTCAAGGTGATAAGCCACCCTGCCAAAAATTATTTGTTCTTAAACTTTTACTTACTCGTCAGTAACAGCTACTTCCACCATTTTTTCCATCAGCAGCTCAGTTAGACCCCACTGCAATGCAAAGAGGGAAAAGAGGATATATATAACATGCCAGAACATTGTATCAGAGGTGATAGTTTTGTTTTCTTTTTTACACAATTCGTCAGGCACTATCATTCTGACAACAGTCAGGTCATGCATAAACGACAGCTGAAGCATGCAAGCACGCATAAGGGAAAAAAAATATCAGGGGAATGAGCACAGGAAAGATGAGCAGTAGCTGCTTTTTAATCTTTGAGCCCAGTGCCAGAGTGCAACTTGTCGTTAAGTTGCACAGCATCCACGATCACACATATCCTGGTCTGGCACAGACGAAATTGGCATATGTTCCATCATGGGCGTGCACCTTCCCTTGTATACTACATTTTAGCAAATGCAAGGGATACTACAGGAATACACTGAGTTAATCTGGAATGCCAGATTACAACTGCAGCAATTTGGGCTTGTTGGTATACCATGGTATAAGATTGAGAATAGTGCAAGGACAAGGGAATAAAAAAATAAAAAAAAAAACGATTACCTTTTACAAACCTCGTAGTGTTTTTTTTTTTTTTTAAATGCCAAGGGATGACCCAGTTACACAGAAAATTGCAACTTATGGCGCTGCACAATTCTGCAATTCAAATTGCCTGTGACAAAGAAGGTCTCCTGTGTAGCTGCACTGACTAGCTCGGAGATCATCATGCGCTGTCAATTTCTACTGCCTGCTTAGAGTCAGAGAGAGCACATAAAGAGCTCCACACTCCAAGAAACATCACCGACAGAGCAGTGTCTAAATGTAGCACCAGCTAATTTAGTAAGAAAATTCAACAAAAGCTACTTTTTTCCTGCTGGTTGAAATTAAATTTAATTTTTTATCATTATTTTTATCAGTGGTCGACTACAAATAGCAAATTAGCTAACGGGAGACATTAAATAATGTTACATAAGCTAGTGAACTCGGACAATCCTTTTACTTGAAGTGCAGAGAAATAAATCGCATCTTAAATTCCTCCGCCAACTAATCTGCAAAAAGCTAGCCCTCGGCCCTTCACTGAATATAGTACACCTCATAATCATACTCAACACCACCGTCAGCATAGCATAAATCTGTATTTTGCCAAAACAAACAAATTTAAAGATTTTTTTTTGCACATACCAGTAATTGTTAGAATTCTTTAGAACTCAAATTATAGTGTGTTACTGTGCCTTGGTTGTATATATAACATTTTACTAATTACTTTTTGTTAATGTGTTTCTGTATTTTTATGCCTTCACTGCTTGGACCTCAAGTCTGCAGTATGTAATAATAAATAAATAAATAAATAAATAAATGTGACTTCGGGTCATATCACAGTGGTGGCACCAATCCTGTCCAACATTTACTTGATTGTCACACTTATGAAAGCTCTGTTCTTGGTAAAAGTGATGCTTTGGATGACATCCTTTGAGAAATAAATGATGTCATGGCTAAGCATGACTTAATATTTGCCGGTAGCCATCAGTTTAACTTTCCTAAATTCACAGCGTAGCAGAAAGAACTTATGATGGAGTAGTGCCAAAAACCCATCAAAAACATTTAACACACACATAGATTCCACAAAGCTGATAAAATGGTAAGCTAAGCGAAAGAGCTGAAATTGCAATAGAAATGAAAGATGCAAGACAAAAGCAAACCTGAAGCGGTTCCACACGAAGAAAAAGACGAAACACACTATCTCGCTGTTTTGGCGTGCCACTGAAAAGGTAAAAAAAAAAGAAAGAGAAGAAAACCTTATTGCACCCCGCTAAGGTTAGTTCCTCTGAAAAAATGGCAAGAGATGTTAAAATTTAATATAAATGGTTAGAAATTCATCACTTTCTCTGTTTCCACCATTTTTTTAATAATATGCACAATAACATGGGCTTCTGAACACAGAACTGTGGTGACTATGCTGATAATTGCATAACAGTTTATTGTAAACCTCTTTCCTCAATAAAATACTGCAGTGTTTCTTTGGCAAAAAAAAAGCCAAAGAGAAGCACCCTATTGCCACTTTAGAGGCCTAAAAGCAAAAGCACATAATGTATTATGCAGTGTTCATTCTTATCCCTTTACACACAACTTTTGTGGAATTTCACGAAGCAGTAAAGGACACTAAACAGAAACACTGAACTAGTTTACATTGATAAATTATTCTTGATGAACTCTACTTTTTTTTTATTTTGCGGTGATAGCTTGACTATAGAAACAAAAATGATGCTCAAAGTTTCATTTTTGAATTTCATGCTAAAGCCTTAGGGCCTGTACGTCAATGTGGCGTCACGAATTGCAAAGCTGTTTTTTTTTTTCTTTTTGCATTTTGGCTGTTATGTTAATTCAGTAAAAGTCGCTAAAACTTGCCAAGTTCAGTCTTTCGCTTTTTTATCATATAATGTTGTCCATTATTACAGATATACACATAACTAGGCCAGAGCAGACAGTGTCAAAATCCATGGCATCACAGCAAGGCTGGTCCATGAATTTGAAGAAGGCGTAGCTACCCTTCTTTCATTTTTGTGCATTTTCTGGCTTACCAAGCATCTTCTCGCTATAAGAGTGACCTTTTTTGGTATTGTGGAGGAGTAATTTACTAACACAGCTCAAGTCAGTTTCCTCTTAGGTGTCCCTTTAAAGGAATTAAGCAACGAGACACCCAGAAGAACTTTTACAAATGCAAGTAAAAACAAAGTAAAATTAAAAAGGATTGTTCACTTGAAAGTGAAGACATATAATTAAGTAATTTCCTGCTAAGCTTATTTGTACACAAAGTACACTAGTACCCCAGAACTATGCATGAAATCCTCCGCTACATAGTGAAGTTTATTACAGAGCTACTGAGAAAAATAGTTTATTTTTTAGTTTAATTTGCTAATTATTTTTGTTAATTAACACAGGTAATTTCTTTTTAACTCAACCGAGTCCCATGGCACTTTTCTTAATAAATTTGTAAAATCTCTTGGTTTATCACAAGGCACTGCCTCATGGACATCCTCCTGAATCTTTTTAATAACACCACGTATCAGCGCAGTCATCAGCAATCTAAAGTGGCCCTTGACTGCCTTCAAAGCCTTTCCATGATGGCACAACTTCGAGCGCAGAACTCTAGCGACTTGTTTTGAGTGCTAGCTTCTGTGAAATCTATCACTTGTCTTCTACGATGTTGATTTGAGCAGGCCTATGTTGCTCACTGCCTCTGACAATTTCCTTCGCTGGCTAAAATGGACCATGTGGAGGAGCACTTAATTGTGCGAAATTGTGCAGTGAAGCTCCGATACCCTTCTACGGAGACACCCCTGGATAATTCATGTAACATTAAAAATATCACTTGAAAATTCATTCTTAGGGGAAACTACAGCACAACTGCAGAAATATTTGTGCTAAAGATGATATCTATTTAGAGATGACATTGTTTTCACATGTAGCCGTGAAAGTGTGATTAACAATGGATTGCTTGCAGAATGAAAAGAGGTCAATATCAAATGCTACCTGGCGCTTTCCAACCTTTCAGGAGCAGTAACGAGAAAGAAAAGGCTGCATGCTTGAAGACACTGCTATGACAATACACTCACAAAGACATCTTTGCTGATAAGAAAATGTTTAGCCAACATATCAGCATCACTTGTTCAATCATTTCAACAAGCACTGGAAATGGCTCCTCCAGACTGCTTTTCGATCGCCCAAATTGAAAACTGCTCTCAGCAGTTGGTCTGAATCCTATGATTTTATTAAAGAAGTTTACCAGCATAGCTGCCACTATGCTGGTGCCACAGCTGGGTGTCACATCAAATGAATTATTCAACGGGCTGTAGTTTTTAAGGATTCTTTTTCTTTTAATGTATAATTATTTTTTTGTCAACCGTCTCACTGATTCACCAATCCCAGAGACAGCAGAAGCATGGCTTCATCTGAACTAATGACAAAGGCAAAAGGAGTAACATCGCAAAACTGCACAGTGAGTTATTAGGGACGGCGTGGTCGAGGCCTATGGATTAGTTCTGACCAGCTTTGGTTCTTTAACCCCTTACGTGTTTTATACTTTTGACCAAAAGTGACCTTGTGTTGTTTTTTATGGCTTATTTTCAAGCTTCACTCCATAGAAAACCCTTCTAAAGCTTTTTCAACCAATTTGCTTCAGAACCTCATTTTAGCTTTCCACTATGTAACATGTATGTACTTGTCATTGCCACAAGCGGTACGGTTAGAAACAAGGAAAAATGCTTCTTTTTACCCTGTTTCAAAATCAACTATTTTGCAAAGCAAAGTTCTTCCCCCAAGAAAGTTTTTCATGCATTCTTGCATGACAGCTCCCCTCAGGACAAGGATGGGGGCTGTCGGTGTCCACACTGCACCACTTTCAGGCTAAGTCAATGTCATCTCTGCTTTCCGAATCATCACTTTTGGTAGAAGGAGCGATGAGAAAACCACGATCATCCTCTTTGCACGAAGAACAAATTCTAATGCATTGCTTTCGCTCTAATATTCACTATCAGATTCGAGCATCGGTTTTCTTTCGCACACGCAACTCACGTGTAAGCTGTCAGTGGCAGACGGCATCGTTCTAAATCTGCCAAACGGTGAAAAAAGCGCGCGATTCTAAAACGCAGTCTTTGAATGCTGCCAAAGTGCTGCCATCTATGTAGCAGAAAATAAAGATCGAAATAAATGCGCCCCTCCAGCGCTGACAAAATGGTTACCATCTATGTTGTAGAACACAAAGCCTGAATCAATGCGGCCTTCGAGGCACTGAAAAAGTGCTGACATCTACTATATAGTAAAACAAAAAAGAGAGGAAACAACGTCAGTTTCGAATGCTGGCACTGCAGCCATCTATGCAGTAAAAGAAAAACTAAGTGGACATGCTGAGTTCATCCAAATCGCTTTGAAAACAGGTTATCTCAGCCCGTCCAAACAGAAATTCACCAGAATCGTGTAGGGATGGTCGATTAAATATTTTAATCGATTAACGATTAATCGTTCGTCGGTTTAGCCTATAATCGATTAATCGCTTTCGATGCGGGGCTTTTCGTCGATTAATCGATTAATCGACTTTTTTTTCCGGCGCTTTAAAAAGGCTGAAACACAGTTATCTACTCACGTAAGTACCCATTATAACGATTGAAAGGTGGAACCAGGATAAGAAATACAAGGGTATAACCTTTGATAAAGAATAATGTTTGACTTCTTGAAGGCCAACTATAATTGCCACTAGGGACTAGTGAAGGAATAAACAATATACAGGGTGTTCATATTTAAGTTTTACGGAATTTTTCAGAATTGCCTGTGGCAGGTAGCATAATTCTTATCGTTGAGCTGGGTTATTCGAAGAGGCGGACATTAGTAGCACGAAAAATTGAAATACATATTTGACTAATTAACAAACATTGAGTAATGAACTTCTTAGTTAATTACTTTACGAAACATATTACAATTTATGAATTGTAGCCGATGAGTTCGCAAGACCCACTTGAAAGGAATTTACAGGATGACACCAGTTTCGAGATATTATTTCTCAAAGTGTGGGACGAAATACATGGGCATTCCAGTTACTTTTGTACTTCAAGGCATTTTGGTAAAAATGTAAGTGCAACAACAGCGTTTCTTTACGGCGAGTTTGATGGTGCATATCTCCGAACTGGTGTCATTCTGGAAATTCAGTAAGTTCTTGATGAGGGCTAGTTGGTTCATAATTTGGAACTGAGGTTTGAACAGCGCGAAGAAAACAAGGACACGAAGAAACAAATACCACAAACAAGCGCTTGTTTGTGGTATTTGTTTCTTCGTGTCCTTGTTTTTTTTTTTCGTTGTTCAAACCTCAGTTCCAAAATCTGGAAATTAGTTCCTAGTGGATACGCCTGACAAGTGAATACGCCTGTTTTCTAATGTACCAGCAGGTGTTCATCAAGGCTCAGTCCTCGGTCCACTTCTCTTTTACAGCGAAAGCTGTATATGGCTAGGCGAAACGAAAAACCATTCGTCCCATGTTTCGATAAACGTCTCCATTGGCTGCGGCGTCATTACGTCGTTCTCTACGTCGCACCCAAGCGCGCGCGCCATTGGCAGCTAGCGCCGTTATTTACATCGTTAGCGAACGCGTTCCCGCCATTGCCACGTTGACGCTGCTCTGCCCGAAACGCCTCCTCCTCGGCTCGTCGTTGTCGCATGCGTTCGATATCTCGAGTTAGCTCGGCGTAGCATCCGCCCGCCATTGGCGCTTGCGTTCCACCTCGTGATTTCAACGTGGACGTTTCGTCGCAGCCGAAGCCAAAATGCCGCCCGAGAAACTCCCGCCGAAAGCGGGCATTGCCCCGGCGAACGCGTTCCCGCCATTGCCACGTTGACGCTGCTCTGGCCGCAACGCCGCCTCCTCGGCTCGCCGTTGTCGCATGCGTTCGATATCTCGAGTTAGCTCGGCGTCGTGGTTAGCAGCGTCCGCCCGCCATTGGCGCTTGCGTTCCACTAGAAACACAAACAAGCAGCCAATATTTGAGAAACTCTTCAATACATCGTCGGCATTAACCCACTGCTAAACATCGGGGCCGCACGTTTCAGCTTCTCTGGTTAACCATCTGTACGGAGTGCTTGGGCGATGTTTTTTAATCTATATTAACGATCTTCCGAACTGCGTTCTTTGTTCTTCCATAAAGCTATTCGCAGGTGACTGTGTTCTCTACCGTAAAATTCCTAATTCTTCCGATTCCCAAGAACTGCAGGACGACCTTAACCGCGTAACTGAGTGGTGTTCTAATTGGTGCATGCAAACAAATTAAAATAAATGCAAGGTCATGCGAATATCTCGTAACACTGTCATGCACACGTACTTTATTAATGGTGCACCTGTGACGTCAGTTACTTCTTACAAGCATCTCAGCCTTCACATATCAAATAACCTTTCTTAGCATTCGCATATTGGCTATGTTGCTAATAACGCTAACCGTATGGTTGGTTACTCGCGCCGTAATTTTAGCTCTGCCCCTTCGTCCCTGAAGCTAACTCTTTACAAAACTTTAGTTCGCTGCAAATTGGAGTATGCTTCAGCCATTTGGGATCCGACTCAGTCTTCATTAGTTTCTACACTAGAAAGTATTCAAAACCGCGGTGCACGCTTTGTCTTATCTAATTATTCTCGCTATGCAAGTATCTCATCAATGAAATGAACTCTTAACTTACCTGATCTTTCGTCACACCGCAAATGTTCCCGTCTTTCCCTTTTTCACAAAGTTTTTCATTTGAACCCCCTTCTAAAAGAAACCCTTCTTGCCCCTCCGTCTTATATTTCGTACTGAATAGTAAAAACCAGTCAAAAGACGAAGGACAGAGAATAGACGTGGCACACACGACGACTGGTTTTCCAGTCGTCGTGTGTGCCACGTCTCTTCTCTGTCCTTCGTCTTTTGACTGGTTTTTACTATTCAGTATGTACCAACTGACCCAGACAGCTACTCTACTTATATTTCGTCCCGCACTGACCACAGCCTCAAAATCGGGGTGACATTGTGCCGCACAAACCGGTACAGTGACTCATTCATCCCTAGGACAAGCACGGACTGGAATCGCGTTACCGCATCAGTCGCACTCATCACCGACTCTACCAACTTCAAGACCACTGTTCGAATGCATATTGTTAATATTTTTGGTTTGTATTTTTGCTGCATTATTTTTTGTTTTTGACTCCACTCCTTTCTGTAACGCGTTCGGGCCTGGAAAGTATGTGAAATAAATAAATAAATAACTTCACCGGCTGCAATTGGTAAATTTCAATATACGTCGTAAATTAATTAACTATGAAGTTAATTAGTAATATTTATTAATTAGTCGAATATGTGTTTCAATTTCTCGTAATAATGTCCGCCTCATCAATGATAACAATTATGCTACCTGCCACAAGCGATTTCTAAAAATTCCATAAAACTTAAAAAGGAACACCCTGTATGTTAAAAATGGCACTTACTGAGGAGGGTGGGCGTGGAGGAAGGAGAAATTAGAAGAGAGCATTGCAGCACGACTGACATCAAGAAGTAACGGCCCAACACGTGATCGCCACATCAGAGCGCGCGGTAGGTTTAATGCTGCCGGGTGCAGGGCAGCAGCGCAGCTGAACGGGTGCGCACCGATTTGAAACTACTGCGAACCAAACATTATCGGCCAATACGTTGTCTCTCAGGGTCACGTGTTGACCCTATACTGCGAGGTAAAGAGCGAAGGAAATGGCTTGTCGATGAGTTCGCTTTCCAAGACTTGCTGCCTCACGTAATGATCTCTCCTAGTTCATTTCTTCCTCCACGGGGGGCGGCCTCTCTCCGGCCCCAGGCAGCCTGTGTGACGTGTGCTTAAAGCGGGGAAACGCTTGGCAATCTCGGCAGGACTCGGGGAAAACAGTTGACAGTCGCTCTCGGTCTTCGCAGCCGCGCTGTCGTTGCTCGTGCTCTGCATTCTATAGTACGATTTCAAAATTTTCACGCCACTTTAGTCACTGTCTGGAAAACGATTAATCGAACTGCTTTCATCGATTAAACCGATTAAATTAAAGGTAGACATTGATGACGATTAATCGTTTTGCGGCGTACTTTTCGTCGATTAATCGATTAATCGTTCATCGATATTACCATCCCTAGGATCGTGGTGACAAGCTGAGCTCATCTGAAACAATTAAGGAGTTAATGCGCACCTAAATGAAAAAAAAAAACATCAGCGTTTTTGCATTTCACCCCCATCAAGACGCATCCCGCCGTGGCCGGCAGTCGAATCCGCAATTTCGTGCTAAGCAGCGGAACGCCGCAGCCACTAAACCATTGTGGCAGGTGAGGCAAGAAGAGCAAAAAATACAGAATATGGTTACAGAATATGGCCACAGGAATACGGCCTTCCATTCATGGCAGAAACACTGGATTCAACAAGTGGACTCAGGAGCAAACTATGTCAGAGGTAGCAAAACTTAACAGTTAACTTAGTTTAACAGCAATTACAAAAAGTGACATTTCCAATGCTTTCAGACATTCCAGGCAAAACTTGTAAACCAACCAAGCAAAGACAACCAGGTTTGTCTCCAGAAGCATGCAACCATGTGTAATCCATGAATGGGGCAATTTTTTTTGCTCACCTGTTGTCATCCAAATCCTGGTAAGTCACTGTAAGTGCTTTTTGCAACCTGAAATGAAGGCAAGGAATAACTTGTAATGTCATTGACCCTATGATACAACAAATGAATGAGCATGAAGTGGTTATGACTGAAACAAGGCTGACAAAGGATTGGTTGAAGGGCTTTTATGCTGCAAAGCAACACCTTAGCATGCAAGTACATTGTAGTGCAGCAGTTTGCAAACTTCCGGTCATTATGGAGGTTTTGACACATTCAAAGACCATACAAAGGTGCACCTGGAAGTGTTTCCTACTTTCATTTTTAATACAGAAGTATGCAAAGAACAGAAACCAACACAGGGCCATGACAACCTAATGCATGCTGCCGCAGCCATAATGGTTTTTAGGTGCCTTGCATTTTCCCACTCACATAGAATCAATGAGAAATGTATCATTGCATGCCAGAGACAAGATTGCTGATATAACATAAAAATGAAGGCAATGTAACTCCTATGTTGATTTCAACACCAATTATGTTTCATGTTTGCAATATGACCTCGAACAATGTGGACAATGGAGCTTCACACGGAAGGTCCCATTTCTAAATGCATACTTCAGCAGACACACTCTTTTGGCAAACAATGCTTACCAACGGCATATCAATAGGGCATTCCTTTAAAACAAAGTGAACTTTCATAAGACCTGCTCGGGCCTGCGGACAATAGTTTTGAGAAACAGTACTGTAAAGAGGCCCTCTGGATGAATTTTTATCAGTCTGAGTTCTTTAAAGAACACCAAAACCTCAGACATAGATGTTGTTTAATTTTCCCTTGTCATAAGCAGCTGCTACGAATGTAATCAAATATTATGCTGAGCAAAAGGCGTAGTCACTGAACAACCACAAGTCACTGAGGGAGATAAGCCATCGGTGGAAGTATTGTGAAGGCTTGAGCTTGTCTAGATAAAATAAAGGCAAGATTATTTATTTTAATCATAACTTAAATTGCATAACTTATTCATACTATTTTTACAGACGGAACACTCTAGTGAAAGGCTGTGGATTAATTTCGACCATTTCGAGGTTTTTAAGGGGCGCCTCACCAGGTCCACTTGGAAATTTTGCTTTTACACAGGAAGTGGTAAAGTGCCGTCTAGAAAGAATTTTACAAGAATTAAAAAAATTGGTTTGTTATTAGAGGAGATAGGAGCAACTGAAAACATTGCGTCGTTATGCTGCCAGGTGGCAACCTTCACTGCTCACATAGACACTCTCTCTCTTTGCTTCAAACTAGCATCTGTAAGCGACATGCCTTCCCTGCCTTCTCCCACACCAGAGCCGAGGGCCCCGTCATCTCTACGTCACGGGCCCACTTTCTTTTTTTCTTCTCTTCCTTTTTTATAGTGCCGTGCACTTGCAGTGTCATTTTTGCACATTCTACAGCGGATGATTTGCTGAAGTCATGTGCCACAAAAAGTGAAATTACAGGAGGTGCACCTGATGTTGAGACATTTGTTTGTGTGACATCGATGTTTGTGTGACATTCTGGCAGGAAGTGGGGCTCCCTCCCGAGGAAGTGTGCATGGGCCATCTTTCGATACTTTGTAGGCACAATCATCAAACTGTGATCAACGCACTGTGCTTGTCGGTTTGCAATACCCAAACATGGTGAGGGGCCCTTCAATATGACCTAAATCTATGAAGCAGAGAAAAATGTCACAGTTTCGCCCTAAGGGCGAAGCAATGAATGCGATAGCAACACAACAATGTCATACGAAGTAAGGTGAGCGGCTTTGGTAGCAATATGAACTGTAGTAAACATGAGCTGATTAAGTAAACAGGTGTGCTGCGGCGTAAGTAGACCGACATGAAGAGAGACTCGATGACCACGACAAGGCGCGTGTGAAACGGTGGTGTTGATGAGAAGCGCTTCCCGTGGGCAGCGCGCGTGCGAAGGGACACACCTGTAGGGCTGCACTGCCGATCCGGACAGCATTGCATGTGTAGCGTGCGTTGGAAAATGTGGCCCGACTATTACTAACTGAATGAACAAGCGTGGTGTGAGTGCGCACAAACAAACACGAATAGATCACACTGAATGACTGCAGACAACGACCTTCAAAACTCTGGCAGCAAGCGGATACGCCGCAGCGGCGAAGGTACGTGCGGTCTATCGCTTCAACAGAAGCTGAGCGGCGAATGCACGGCGCATAAAGGTCAGAGCCGTGTGGAGATAAGAGACGGTGCGAGCGAGCAACGAGCGCGGTTGTTGGCAGAGTGTAAGTGCGAGTATGTGATCTTTTTGGGTGAAAGCAACTAGTCAATAAACCCACATATGCTGCCTGAAGGCCTTCAGATAGCATATGTGGGTTTATTGATCAGTTGCCTTAACCCAAAAACATCCCGTACTCATGACGCCTGCGGCAGAAAGGATGTTCCACATCCGCCGCCTAGGTTTGTGAGTGGTGGCGCTGGCTAACACTCCCAGGGTTACTTCTAGTTGTAAGACATAAATACCCCAGAAAGTGGAAGGGAAAACGGCGCCGCAGTAGCTCAATGGTAAGAGCATCGCACGTGTAATGCGAAGACGTGGGATCGTTCCCCACCTGCGGCCAGTTGTTTTTTCATCCATTTTCATTTCCACAAATTTATCATTTCTTTAATTCAATTAGTAAGTATAAGTAATTTCCCCTATGTTGGCCTTGGTGTCATTGTTAGTTGGCTTATTATGATATGATTAACAAAAATCGGGCCCGTCAGTTCCCTTTCTTCTCGTTAACTATTTGGAAGTGTAATATAGGTCAGCATAGGCAAACACAACATATGAGCAACAATGAAGAGATGACAGAAAGCATCTAAAATGCAATTATCAGTAGCAACTACAAGGCACAAAAGATCCTAACTAAATTTTCACAGCTAATGCTCATACAATAAGCAGGAAACTTTACCTGTCTTTGTTATCCAAATACTCCTTGATTTCTTTCAGGACTTCTGCAACAACCTGAACAAACAGATGAAAACAAATTATATTGATGCAGAGGTAAGAGTGACAACCAGTATGTATAATCTGTTGCCGTAATAGCTACAAAAAAGGTGTTGTAATGAAAACATATATATATATATATATATATATATATATATATATATATATATATATATATATATATATATATATAGTGTGCTCACCTGAGGATATTCAGGATGTTCTTTTAAACTTTGAGTGAAATCCCTGCTGAATGTGGTAGAGTCAGCACCTAGAGTTTGACAAAGCATTGAAATTCTACAAGAAAACACATAATTCAAGTACATGTGTTTTTACTTCTACTTTATGATGCAGTATTACATGCGTACTGTATGCATAACCTTGTCAATGCAGTTTTTACTTTTGTGTAACCATGGGCTCAAGTGGGCGGTCCACAAATGCAAATAGCACCATTGCATTGCAATAAATGAATGAATACTTATTGGAGAAGCCTTGTCAGGTTTTATGCATTGTTTAAAGTTGCAGCAGAGACTTAAAAGAGTGGATAAGCTTTTTTTCAAGTTTTTCTTATGCCATAAGGCAGCCCTCGCGGAAAAAGATTATAGGTTCACGGTTATGGTGAAATTCTTAAAAATGTTAATAGAGAGCTTTAGCTTGTCCGTATACATATTACTCTTTACAGTACATACCAGGTTACCAGACGCATGGAGATGGACAGCCCCACAGGTGACACCATCTTGTGGTGCCGAGTTTAACCAGCGAGGACACAGCTATTACTGCAGTGAGCAAGCAGCCGCACTTCACTTAGCTGCTGGTGTATAACATCAACAGCCACATATTTGTTAAAGTGCTGTCCTTTATTTTCCTTCGACAAGAATGCCTATGCGATACAAATATGTTTCTAACGCTTTGTGGCTGGACAGACACCATAAGATATCACTGCCAGCGTTATTACTGCCGTCCACGCCTCTGCTAACCCAGTATTCTGTGAAGCAGATATATGGACAAGCTAAAACTTTCTGTTGATGGTGCTGCTAATCCAGACAGTTCTGGGTGAGTCCAGCTCATCTAAACGAAGCTGTGCCACATTGCGACTCATTTGGGTGCCATAGTAAACTTTTTAATAGAAGTTTTGTGACCTAAAAAGAAGAAGTTATGAAAACACTCTGCCAATGTGTAGAGACTACTCCTTAAACAGGTGGTTTCTCTATATTTTGCAGATTCTCCCCTTCTCAGAGACACAGGCAAAATATCAATCAGGTTAGATAGGTGAATTACTCTTTCACAATACTTCTGTTCTCCATTTTCTTCAGACCCAAGACATGCATTTAGCCCCTGTGTGTTTTGTGGACTTAATGTCCAAAAGCTGCATGTTGGCCAATGAGGGACAAAAAAGCAGCAGGCTCCTGAATAGTTTTAGCCACTCAGTGTTCTTTAAAATGCAGCTAAACACATGCTCATTTTTGCACCTCCATTGGAAGGCAGCTGCCATGACAGAGAATTGATCCTGGAACTTCATGCTTTGCAACACAATTCCAACGCTGTGAGCTTACATCTTCCCTGTCAACTATACTTCACATCTTTTCTGAAGTCACATATCCTGCCTTTTGCGTTATGTAGAATTTCCTGCAAGGAAATCCTGTGTTCACGTTGTCTCCTTGGTGCATGCTATATGCCCTGTCTTGTATTTGAGCTTGTAAATAAGCTGAGCCTCTTCAAGAACAGTCTCAACATAAAAAAACCTAAGTCCAACAAAATCACATGGTTATGGTGTTATACTCACTCAAGGTGTTGTGCTTTCTTCCGGAATTAAGGATAAGACCAGCCTTCTTGGCAAGAGAACAGAGGTAGGTTCCTTTTTTGTACTCATCGTTGTCGTCAAATACCTTGATAGACGTGAACGACCGACCTAAAATATATACAAGATATTAATAGAAAAACGTGAAAGAATTAAAGGATTAATTTACGCGAGTGTGGTTCATATTTGTAAAAGAATGAAGACCCACATACTTGACAAAAACACTAATCTGCATGGCCACGCTTGCGACATGATCTGTGTACTAGTGCACAATGTTAGCTTACGATTAATTACCTTTTAATAGACTAACAGTTTCCCAGTTTCCCTGTCACACAGTAAAGATTTTAATAGCAAAAACATAGCTTCCATCGCCGCCTTCTCTGTACTCGCATATTTTTACACTGGTTTCATATTTTTAGTAACATGGCTTACCAGCAATTCTCCCCCGCAAACGCACTTTGCTAAACAGTTCTTGCACATATTTACGGTGGGTTTATGGTATAATTTATGAAAACTACTGAAACAAGTGTACAAAGTGCTCAAATGATGTTACGCATGATTTCAAACGTGGTTTCAAGTAGTGCTGGCTTCCTGTCACCCAGTCTCAAGCATCACTCGAGAATTTAAGGCTGCGTAACCTTAATTCGTTCAACTTTACCCATAGGTGGAAGTGTGACTGATGAAAACCACTAATACGAAACAAATGCACCACATGAAATGGAGGTTTAAATCAAGTTCGCTGAAAGACCATAGCTCTACACAGCACATGATGGGCACTTAAACTAAGCACGACTTTAGGAAGCGAGATTTGACTGTCTCTATGTAGCGAGACCTCCCATAAACTGACGCCTGCGTTCATCCTATCATGAAGGCGCGCATGTTTGGAACAAGGCCCATTCAGCGAAGTATCGCGAAGAAAGCCTGAAATTTCGAAGTGCATCGAAACTAACCGCGTTGAGACCGCACCGACACCTCCGACATGTGATCCCCGTGCATGACTCGTCGCTCGCCCTGTGAAGGTCCATTTTTTTCTGGAAGAAAGTGAGACATAAGTAAACATTCGACGGGAACTTGCTAGGACTGGTAAGTAAAGCTTTAGTAAGGATAACAAGATATTCACGTTTGAGAACTTTCGAAGGAAAGCGCGCCGTTTTCGACATCGTCCTCTGCGATATCGCAGACACGTCAAAACCTGCCTAACAGGCAACTTAGTGCACCTGGTGGCAAATGTGAAAACAGTTTTACGCGCCCGTGCGGGAGCTCATTTTTGACATAGCTTTAAGCATAAGTAGGACTTGTGGTAGGACATATCATCATCAATCAACCTGGCTTTGGCTGTACGTTCCCGCCGCAGCCAAGAGCCGCGTAGAGCCGAAAGAATACGAAAGTAGTAAAAAGTTGTTTCGGAAAAGTCAAGCTGTAAAAGCGGCTGCAGTAAATTACTGCAGTTTTTTCATGTTGACAGTTTGCACAGCACTCTCCCAGTATCCCTGTCGTGATGTAAGGGCGTCCGATGCGGACACAAAATTTGCTGAAAGTTCTTTTCTCCTTATCTGTAAGTGCATGCGACGGTGTGTTCGTTGGTTCGCTTGTGCTCTATGCGAAGTTTTGGTCTCTTTTTTTCAACATGCCTGACATTGCCTCCTCCTCCTTCTTCTCCTTGTAGACGTTCGTGCCAACGACAATGCGTGTGCATGCCAAATGTCGGGGTGCGACTTATCCTGGAACGAACGTGCAGCGCTTATACGTACCAGATAACAAGGTGCCCTGGACTGCGGAGTGGCCCGATTACAAGCCACCTGAGTTCAGTATACCCGCCCTCTCGTCCAAGCCTTGGGCAGACCCCGAACTAGGGTAGAAAACGCTATTTTCGCGTTGTCACGCGCTGTTTGAAAACTATTTAAAGAACGTAGTTCAAGCTAATCGTTCTCGTGCGATAGTTTTTTGGACGTTCTCTTATTTATTTTTCTTGTTGATACATATGCCGGTTCGGTGAACTTTTGTTTGAAGATCCTGTTAAGCATGCTAATTGCTAATCACCTAACTAAACCAAATGCGACTAAGCTGCCCAGCACGAAATAAGAAGAAAAAAGGTATATAAACTAAATATAATTGTAAAGCACAGCTTGAGTATAGCAGGGCTAATGAGGAGACAAAAGATTGAGTTACTACAGACTAATGAAAATTATGGAGGAAAATAAAGGAAGAAGAAAAGCACTGATTTTACCGTTTACCAAGAAAACCGCATGGAACCTAAAAAGATCTTTTGAATAACTAAGCAGACATTCCCGTCACTGTGTCAAACAGTGAAGGCAACTGAAAAGAGTGGAATGGCTAAAAAAGTGGCAATTTGACGAAGTGGTGTTTAGGATCCTCTCTCATATATGTTGGAATATCATAGACAAGAAAATTGAAAAAAAGATGTATGGTCCTGTCTTAATTGCAAGACTAAACATGATAAGAAGAAGCATGGTTAGTCTTGCAATTGATAAGAAGAAACATGGAAGAAACATAAGAAGAAACATAGGAGCCATCCAAAACCGAGCTAGTCAATTCATTTCCCGCAATTACAATAGGCAGTCAAGCATAACTCGAATTAAACTTGACCTTTCGCTTCCTGCACTAAGTAGTCGTCGTGACGTGGCATTGCTGTCCTTGTTCCATAAATATGTTCATCAAATGAAGTCATCGTCTTTGCTGCTGGAACGTGCAAGTTGCATATCACAACGACTGAATAATGATAAGTTTCACTCGCATCTACAGAAACACGGATGCATTTAATTTGTTGGCTTTGCCACGAGCCATCCGCTTGTGGAATTCCCTCCCTGACAGCACTGTCATGCAAACGGACCGAGATAAATTTAGGAAACTCCTGAACTTGCAGTTCCTGTCCTAAAAATGTGTCATTCTGAATGTCATGCTCTTTATTTTTATGTAACGTCACGCTGACTTTTGTTTCCCTTTCAAACTTTTCTTATGCGATGTTTGATTATGTGCGTGAACAATATGCTTGGTAAAATTTATTCGGTATTTTGTACACCACCCTGAACTGTTATTTCTGTTTATCTGCGTATTGTTAGTATTGTTTTTTTTTTTTTTTTCATACTTTGAAATCCACATTTTCTTACACGATGTTCGATATGTGCGCGAGCAATATGCATGATAACATTTAGCCGATGTTTTGTACGCTACCGCATCTTCTTCATTTGTAACCCTGTTTTGCGACGATGATTTCTACTCATTTTTGTGGTCCTCGAGTCTCGGAATTCACGTGTAAAACTGTCTTGCAGTGATGCCCCCCTTACTCAATGCTCCTCATGGGGCCTGTCAGGTATTTTGAAATAAATAAATTTAAAAAAAAATAAATAGGAAGGGTGCCAGGCTATACCTTTCAGTAGTAGCGGCACCAGGAATTTTCTGTTAGGCGAGCAGAACAGTATTCTTCATTTTTGTTGTGTATGCAGGATGGCAAACCATTATTTGGCACTTCATATAATGCTAGGAGGGGGCTGATGTGGTGGGCAGGAGGAAGTATTGGTGCTGCCGATATCTCACAGTTGCCTAGTTGTGGCACAATAAGTGACCACTGATTATCACCGGTCTCATGCTTGTTTGTTCCTTTTCATATATAAAGTTCATGCATGTACGTAGATTTCAGTGCATGCTAAAGATACTGCAATGGTCAAAACTGATTCAGAGCCCTCCACTATACACACTGCGGCATCTCTCATAACCCTCTGTGGAGTTTCAATGTGTTAAACCCCGCAATGTAAGTTTTTTTTTTTCTGCAGGTACACAAGAAATGGATTAATCGGGATGACATGATACAGTAGCTCACTCATCCCTCTGAGAGCTGCAGCTGCTGCATGTGGGCGCAATCCGAAGAAATATGCGCAGTGCTTTTTTAATTTTTTACGAGCAATATCATCATACTGAACCACATTGCTACACGATATCAGCAAAACTTGCTCAGTGTTATGTTGTCACGATAATAATGTTGATGACGCCAGGTCCACCATATAGAGACCAACTTTAGTATCAAATTAAAATATAAATGTTTCTCAACCTTCATACTTGCCAAGTGCCATTTTCTTAAGTGCGAGGAACGTGTGGTAGAGTTTCGGCAACTTCAACGAAAATATGTGTCAGTGTTTCTTTAAATGCCAAAGCTGGAAGATTGAGACTTTTGTACACTGAGCAGCAGCCAATGCCCCAGGTTGTCATTTCTACTTAGCGTGGAAGCTTGGGTGTGTTTTTGATTCATTGGAAAAAAAAAAAGAACGTAATGCAAGATAGACAGGGACACGAAAGAGTGACACGCACACACCGGTGCTGGTCTGCGGCACAGAACATGAAAAAGTTTGTTTTATGTTGCCGTTTTATGCTGCAATGTCTGTTTCTTCATTTTCTTTGTAGCTGAAATGACTGGAATATTAAAAAAAAAATTTGCTTTAGGTTTCATTTTTTGGGTATAAAGGAACTGTCAGATGTTGCTGCAGTCACTGTGAAGTATGAATTTCTGGAGCAGGTTACAGTATCAGATGCTCTGATCTCTGTGTTGTCAAAGGAGGCGAGGCATTGTTAAGTTTTATACCAGGCTAGAAAAGAATGAAAAATGTCTGCTCGATCTGCATGGCAAATCCTTTTATAGGTAACAGTTAACTGAGCACAGGGAAAAGGCAAGGAAATGCCTAAGTGCCCGTAGTTTTTTCTTTCACCCCCCCCTCCCTAAGAGGGACCTTGTCCAGAGCAAACAGAGCCATTAATTAAGGTGATGACGGAAGTGACATTATGGGTGCAGTTCGTTTAAATAATTATTGAATCGTCATTTGACCACTGCATTCTTAATGTGCCTGTATTTAAACTTTCTCATTATGTTTCAACATAACGGCATTATCTGTTTCTACCATTAGCCCTATTTGAGCCATTGTAGTTCTGTAGCAGTGTGAGTGATTGCTATGTGTTATTTGTTTGGTTATTTCAGTACTTGGAATGGACATCACTTGAGGGATGGAATTGAGGTGGACGGAGTGAAAAGCTTAAGGGAAAAAAAACTATGGCATGTTAATTGTACTTCAACTGCTGAGTCAGCAGACAAATGCAATGTGGTTTCATTGGCTTGCAAATTCTTCTCTTATGTGTTTTCTGCCACTAAAGCTTCAACCTTATTTTGAAAGTATACTCAATTCCTAGATGAAGTTGAGCTGATTAAGAAGCAGTTGATAGCAGAAATGAGAAATGCTTGCAGTTCTCTCAAAGAAAATGCTGTGATGATATTTTGGATATTTCACCCTACAGAGCCAACTTCTCACCTTGCTGGAATGCCTTGGATGGCAGTGTTGATAGACGGAGCCATGAAGGAATATACGCCGTTGTCGACGGCAAGCCTCTGAATCCTCATGGCAGGACAGGACTGTCTGGACGAGGACGATTAGGGCGGTGGGGACCCAATCACGCTGGTGATCCGATTGTGACAAGGTCAGCTATGTATAGAACAGCGAAGCTGTAGAATCATTTGCAGTGGAGGGACTAATGTTCATGTACATAACAAAAACCTTCGGCATTTGCACCTGCATGTCATTTATGTTGCCACATTGCTTGTGTGGCTCTAAAATGGTAAATTTAGCCTAACCTTTATTGGAGAACCTCATAATCATGTTTAGGTACTTTATGAAGATGATTCACTTGGACTTAGCAAGAAATCAGATCACCAAGGAATTTTAAGACTCTCCCATGCAAGGTTTTACATAAACGAAGATGCTGTAGTTGTATGCAAGGTGGCACCTTGCTATGTGATCACACCCACTTTCCGAATTTTACTGACATAATTTGATGGTTGTCGGATATCACCAATAGCAGTAGCTTAAGATGACTGTAAGATCCCTTCATTTTGGGGCCCGTTAATTTTGACAATGTTGTTATTCGAAAAATCACCAAAATTTGATGGCACATGAAAATTTTTGAACAAATAGTATTCAATTCAGTTTATTTTTCTTATACGAGAGAGAGGAGCAAAGGTTAACATGTTCTTTAACATGCCTGCAAAGCGTGGTGTGATGTGTAGTGTGCGACACGGTGCGGTGGTTGGAGACAAGTAGCAGACGCTCACCTGCCTCGGGCAGCAGCAGTTGACGATCGGGCAGAGTGGCGATGCCCAGGAAGGCAGGCGGCTTGGCGACACGGGCAGACTGCGGCGGCGTTCTGGCCGGGCAGCTGGTCATGGAACTCGCGCCCGTAGCCCGACAGCTCTCGTTCTGCCCACGGGCGCAGACGCTCGCCGGCCTCGGGCAGTAGTTCCCGAACGGATGGAGTGGCGACGCCCAGGAATGGGTTAGCGGGAGGCCCTGGTCGGGTGAAGTACTGGTGGCTCGGGTCCAGAACCCGACGGCCCGTCTTCAATCCCCAGTCCGGTGGCCGATCTTCTCCTGGTGCCGCTTCTGGAACTCTTCTCCCCTTCTGCCAGCGTGCCTTGTTTTTCTGCCACTCTGGCCGATTTGTCGTTTCCTCATTAGCTGCTTGAGGTTTCGTGTTGTCTTGCGATTGGATGTCTTTCTTTTGTTTTCTTCTTGTGCCGCGTGTTCACGTGCACTTCGACATTGTTGTCTTTAGCCAACACGGAATTCCCCTCGGCGCACGCTCTCCTTGTCGTCTGCTACTTGTTTCCAACCACCACACCGTGTCGCGCACTACACATCACATAAGCCCCTTTTTTTACAAAGTTTTACAGAGGAAAAACTGCCATTCAGTGCGCGACAAGCTCACACTTTTTCTAACCACGACATATTGTGTGTTCACGATGTTGCACAGGCAGGCAAAGTTCACTGAGCAAACTCGTCATAACAGCGTAGCACTCATCATTATACAAACATTCTCCATATAGTCCTTTAAGTCCCGAACGAGTTCATGGGGCATATAAAGCGCGACACTCACAAAAAAAGCACTTCAAATAATTCAAAGTTGCAGTCCTCTATTCACAACAAATATGATGTTTCTGTCCAAGGTCAACATCCTGAGAAAGCAACCGGCTATTCATCAGCTTCTTAAGTTATCCCGTCCCAGATAAGACGAACAGCGCGTCTTTTCTGCGTTTGAGATGATAGCACGGGAGCCGTTTTGCCATGACATTGAAAATGCATGCATGTAGGCCCCTGATTGATCTGGCTAAGGTGCTTTATTGCTTTGCTAGCCTCGACCAGGTTGCCATTATCACCTGAACAGCCTTCCCCGACATAACATGAATGCAAAGTCACTCTGCTGACATCTATGAGTTCACCTTCTGACATGTCATTGCCGTATTCTGCAGCCGAACCACAGTGTAATGTATCAATAACCGCAAGCAAGCTATCACACAGAACTTGCCTACATTCGTCATCACCAGGTGCTGACGCAATCGGCGACTTACTTTGCCAGTCACTAGTCTCGTTCTCGGAGTCTTTACTAGACTCTTCGCCAAGGAGCTCTGTATTTGTCTTCTTGTTGAGCAGCTCTGTAATCGTGTCCATTTTACAGTGGCCTATGTGGCCTTCGGGGTTGCAGGCAGGCGAACTTATCCTCACTTGGGGTGAGCTATTCGAGTGGTCCTCAAACCTATTGAGGCCACTTATCACCACCACAAGTGGTACACCGGAAGAGTGGGGGAGCATTTCATCGCTCGCCTCGCACTCTTCGAGGCCATTGGCTTTGCGAACCTTTGCCCAATCAGTCGGGCTTTCTAGAGTTCTCTGTGCCTCTTTATTGGGTGTGCTTTTTCCTGCAATGGTTTGCATGCGTACGTCCTTGCCGGTGGTGTCCTTTTCGAGGTCACTGCCACTGCGCACCATTACCCAGTCAATCGGGCTTTCTGAAGGCATTTGTGCCTCTTTATCCAAGGTGCTTTTACTAGCACAGATGCGCATGCGTGCCTCGATTTCATTAGACGCTGCCTGCTGCCTGCGCCCCGCGCTGTTCTCAGCCTCCTTGAGGTTAATGTCAAGACCTAGGCTGGCCCGTTCCTTGTTTACTTCTCTGTTGCCTTCTTATTTCGTGCCTTTTTCTAACAAGAGACCGTGATGGTGGTCGGGGCAATCACTAGACAGATGTCGAACTGCTGAGTCTGGAGTCCGCGTCAAACGCTTGCTCAATAGAGCTTGTATACGACTCCAGCTCAAATTGGTGATGTAGCGACAGGACAGAGCCGTTCGTTTGGATTTTATTGTTAATTCTAACGGCTCGGAACCATGGCTAGCACGCGAGAAATGTTAGCTTTAGCTGAACGCATGGGGCTGGAAGGAGCCGAATTAAAAGCGTGGTTAGATGAGCGGGAGGCGCGAGCACGAGAAGAATGCGCTGCGGAGCGAGAAGCGAAAAAAGATCAGCTTGAGTGCGAGACACATGTTTTGCAGTTGCGTCTCAAAGTCGCGGAGGCTGAAAGGGCACGCTCACTGAGAGAGATTCGCGAGGGAGTCGTATACAAGCTCTATTGAGCAAGCGGTTGATTTGATCCGAGTGTGTTCCTGTGTCTCTTTCCTACGTAGTAGTTCTTGTTAAGTTTAGGCCATGGGGAGCAAAATTTCAAGATAGACTTTGCATGGTGGATGGAGACACAGCAGCACTATGCATAATGTTCGCTGGTTTGCACTACATGAAACAAAAAAGAGGTGGACCACGCCGGGCGTTCACCGTGTTGCTACGAGCATATATCTAACGTACAAAGCACATAGCTGTTTATGGTACCATTTTGGATTGATAATAGTGTGATAACATTTAAATATGCACATATGCTTACTCTAGAATTAAAAAATGAAAAAATAAAGACAAAAGAAAGAAAGTACGACAAAAGAAAGAAAGTAACCAACCTCGGGAATCTGACTCGCACTTCTTAAGTGGGAGGCAGAGACGGTACCCTTGCTCTAAAGTTTGACTTCCTTTTTTTTTTCTTACAACGTATTTATTGCATCATGTATAATATAACATAAAAGGGTTTGAACGTGAGCTTGTTGGTATGAATCTATTGAAGAAAACATCGCTAAAAAATATGGGCGAGAAAGGAAGAATACAGGATGAGTGCTGATTGCCTACAATTAGTTTTATTGTGCCTGCACTAAGATTTGTCTTGGAAAGGAAGGAAAAGCGGGGGAGAGCAAGATTCCCAGTCGTGCATGGGTCTGAAGGAAAACCCAACAAATACATCAAGATTTCTTCTGGAGAAATCTGTACTCCTTGTCGGTGAGGACAAGTGAAGGAGTGCTGATGCGTGACGGGCCTTTGCACTTCATCGAAAAGGTTTCAAAGATTTCATGGGCACAATTCTCTCGATATCTGCGCAGAACCTTTATGTCTTGAAGCAACGGGACGCACCCACAGTTGGCGCACTGAATAGCCAGATTGCTCCCATTCTTATTTTTTACATCGTATGCATGCTCCCGCAAATGGTCATTGAGGCACAGTGCTATTGGCCAATAGTCCTGCACATACATAAAATCAATTGTTGCCAGTCAGTGCTCGTCCTGTCTTCCCTTCTCGTCTGTGTTTTTAGTGCTGTTTTCTTCAATGGATGTATAATACAAATATGCGAGAAACGTGCAAGCACTAGCCAACACATCTCATATTGATGGCCTAGAAAGGACCCATAAATCACGTTGTACATGCCATGCACCACAGAAAAACTACAACTAGTTTTTACCTTTATAAGTTGCCTGTCATTGCGCTAAAGTTTAACCACGGTGTAAGATATATGCTCTTTAGGTGGGGACACTTCTCGGCTTGCTTGCGAGACGCGATCGACCAGATAAAGTAGCAACGGCACGCGACCATCGGCCCGGTGATGGCAGCGGATACCTATCGGCAGGACGACACAACTTCAGTTAGAACGCAAGCGAGAGCTTGCGAGGACGAGAAACACGCTGAACTCTCTGCTGCGTCGAGGCGATGCCCTCTCCCCCATGCTCTCCCCTCACCACGGTGACCTAATTTCGCGCATCACTCAATCATTTCGGATGTTCCGCAAAGTCGCGGTTGCTATAGCAACGGTTCATACCGATACGTATCCGATACGTATCCGCTGCCATCACCGGACCGATCGACGCACGCCGTTGCTACTTTATCTGGTCGATCACGTCTCGCGAGGGTCCACACCTAAAGAGTATATATCTTACACCGTGAGTTTAACTCAAGATGGTAGCTTTTTGACTTTTGCATGTTCACTTGCTCTTGAAACTTTCTTTCTTAATGTCGGCTTGTTGAGATATTTTTCCGCTACCATTCTAGACAAATTATACACAAAACTTGGCTCTCAGACAAATGCAGAACCTGCGGTTGCTGCTAAAGGCACCTTTCTTTTCAAAACTGCGGTTGATCGCTGTGTTGATCAAGGAGGTTCTTGTTGGCATTGACGTGCAGCACTCGCGTCTTCTATAGCATACAGTCGCTGCAGTTTACTCCCTGCACTCAACTGCAGTGCAAGACTAGTGTAATACAGCATTGGTACCATTCATGTTCCTCCTGACAAACAAGACATTGCTGTACCTATATTTCCATTGAGAACTCCTCCACGCTCCATTGGATGCCATTGCCACAGCTGTAGCAGACAATCTACATTCTCAAGCAGAAGTGAGCCACTGCTTTGAAGAAACGTATACAGTTATTGCATTTGTGTATTTCTTTTTTAGAGCACACAAATTTCTACACATACGCGTACTACTAAAAATAAACTTCATGAAGCGACAATTTTGTACATTCCCAGTGTCGTTGCATGGGTGGCGAATCGGATCGCTTGCCCGAGTGACATCACTCACTCACACTACGCAGCGTGGTAAGGGGTGACTGAAAACTCAGGAGCGACGCCACTGCGATCAGTAGCAATGCATATCTTTGAAACCCTGTAATAAATTACACGGCTTTACGTGGAGCACTAGGTCTGTCTCTTAATGATCAGAAGGGCCTAGACAACTGACTTAGTACGTTTGTACACAATTGTCAAAATCGTTTCAGGGCCCCTTTAATGCCATTGCGTTGTCAGCTTACATGAAGATGGGCCAAGTTGACGAATTTGACGAATTGTTGCATTAAAGTATCAAATGAGGGTTTCCCGAAACTGGGAATACTCATAATGTAGCTCCTTAACTTCTAGAATGTGCTATTTATAGTAGTGTTGTGTAATGTTCTAGTAGTGTGGTTGTAGTACTTTTACTTTGAAGAATATGGTGAAAAATGGGACAACGTATCTTTTAGCATTCTTATACAATGCCTTCACCGTGGTTTGGTTGGCAGGTATAACTGGCATAATGTACTCTACTACACAGTATAGGTTAGCATTTTTGGTGGGTAGAAGCTCATCAGTGTCTGCCACTAGTTTCTGTTGCATCGCGCCAGGTTGCTAATTTCAAGAAACTAACATAACTGGTAATAATAGCTTTGCTTTTGAAAGGTCTGCTTGAGTCTCTGTACATAATCTGAAGAACAAAGATCGAGAGGTCCTTTTGTCACATTACTATTCATGAAGCAAGTTTTTGTCCTTCCCCTCCTTCTCTACCTGTAGGTGGAAAAGAGATGCTGAAGGCACGAAGGTTATAAACCAGTGCAGCCAACTGCCAGTGCTGCAGTTCGTGGCCATTGCAAGGAGAGACTCAGGCGAGTGGGCTATTCCTGGGGTAAGTAGTTGTTAGTCTAGTGTTCTCCTTCATTGATACAATCTGTATTTATAGACAGCATTATAGAGACAGTTGACCCAGACAAGTGAGCGTGGTCAGAATTTATAAGCAGTGCCTTTAGGACCCACTACACACGAGTGTCATATCAAAAATTAACTGTGCAGTGCATGCAGTGCATTAATCAAGCTCCACTCACCTGTTTTCAAGCAGCATAGCTGCAGAGCTGCTGTACATACGTAAGCACCATTTTGATTTGATAACACAGTATTCAGCTGTGTTAGTCCTTTTCCAGATACAATTGCAGACAATGCTTGCTCGCTGATATGAACTGTAAAACCTGTAAAACTTGCTTTAAGCTCAGCTTCAGCATCATGATTTGGCAAGAGCGCCGTTGCTCACACTAGACTTGGAATGGGCCAACAGTTGACTTCTCTCTCCAGGGAATGGTGGATCCTGGAGAAATGGTGAATGCCACACTGCGGAGAGAATTCTACGAAGAGGCCATGAACAGCCTGTCTCTGAGTGAGAAAGACAAACAGGCACTGGAGAGATCTCTCGAGTCATTCTTCAGTAAGGGCGTTGAGGTAAGTTCTGTACTGAGCCAAACTTCACTTTTGTGTCACAAAGCATCTCGCCACACTTCTCAGCCTACGTGGTAGCGGTGTCTTGCTCCGAGTACCCACTGACGATCCTTTGTTCAGTGCCTAAACCTGCTTCTATGTGTCAACTTTCACTCTCTTCATCTCAGCATGGCCTTTTCCTGTTCTTGGGCTCCTCCTTTCTTGCCAATTTCTGGGCCACCAGCAATAAATTGTTCACAGCAAAAAATTCCTTTTCAGAGGCAGTTTTGCAGCAGCTTGAATCCTGGTATGACCCTGGTAGGGGTGTGCAAATAGCAATTTTTGAGTCTGAATCGAATACGAATTGAATGGTGCCAGAAGCAAATGGATTAAAGAATACTTTTTAAATAATGTTGTATTAATGAGCAGCCATTTTCGCAATTGATGTAAGACGATGTTCACATCCTAGTATTCTTAAGGTTAGTAAATTTCTGTCAACCAATTTCACGTGATGAAGCATTGTTTATAAAAAGCACAATTGACCCTTTATTGACGAGTGTTGCCTACAGGCAACATAACAGAAAAAAACATTTTTTATTTTTTTTGCCGAGTTTCAGTATTGAGTACGAAGTTTCTGGCTGAGTGTCTTCGGCCTACACTGAATGACAGGCAGCAAGCATCATTTGTTGGTTTAGAACAGGTACATGGAACGAGGAAGAAGTTTGGCACGCGACTCACTGTCTTTTGAAAGCAAGGTCAGAGCAGACAGGCCAATGCAAGATATCCAGCTGCAGTGGTGTCACACATGTGATGTAAAATAGTGGCTTAGCCAGAAATTATGTTCAGAGGGGGCCCACGTTGCAGCGCGGTCTCCTCCGTATAGAATTTGTCGAGGGATCAAATATATGAATAATAACTGCATTGCCATTCCCAAAACCATTGTATGTTAGATGCAATACCAGCATATTAGATGCTGCAAACGAATTATTCAACGCTACGTCCTGTCAAGTAAAATATGTATTTTTTCATAAGAGAATATATTCATATGTCCCAAAAATTGTGGCAGAAATAACAGATTTTTTTTTTTGTCTACTTATTAAGTAAAGAAAATATCGCACAAACTTTAGAACTATATCATTTCGAAACCAGCAAAGCAGTGCATGCAGCTGATACGAAAAACGTAAAGGCCATGAAAAGAACAAGTTGAGAACAAATATTTTGATGAATCTTTGTCATTCAAGAACCTTGTTTACATTTTTGTACATGTGCAACGGCCAGGGAAAAACCTCAATGACGCTGTCCTTCGTTGCAATAGATTGCGCAGGAGCAGCTGTTACCGGTCGTGTATTGTAATTACACCAAGATTATAGTCTCAACAGTGAGTACATATAAAAAGCTGGAGTTCTGCAAAATATATATTAGAAATGCGAATATAGCATGGAATATACAAATGCGAAGATGCAACTTGATAAAGGGCAAAAAAATGTCGCTGGAAACAAAGTTCACTGCTTGTATACACAAAACCTCGCAACAAGATATTTAAATATATGTATAAGTCTGCCACTGTATATAATGCTTCAAACAAGAGAAATAAACATGTTGCACAGTCACAGATAGTAAACTTTACGCATAGAAAGACAGATGATCCAGGCAAGAACAAAACTGTGATCGCAGAAACCGTGATATGTACTTGGGCCATGCGGCGGTCGCGACAGCACCATATGGGTAGAAAATAGCGAAATAATGCAGAAATCAGTACAAAGATGTGTAATTTAAATGCCTGCAGTGCGGCAACAAATATTCTGGACCCATAAGTAAAGAAGGATATTGCTTCGGTTCAAAAATGAAGTAAACGCAGGTAGCTAAAAAAGAAAGAAAAGGCCGAACGAAAGCCACAGATGATGAGGCAAGTTGAACTACCCAATATCCGAGTGTGTTTGTTGGGAAACGCCGCGTGGGCCCGGCTATCAGTGAGCAAGGTCGGTAAAAATTGGTAATTGATGTCCTCGTAATTTTCGTATTCGCATGTTAATTTTGATTATAATGCTAACTGTTACAATAAATGGCAAAAATTTCTGCGGTTTTTAAAGCTAATGAACAGTCATACGTTTTCATAATTACGAGTTTATGGACCTGAAGGAACAGAGCTTTTTACTTTCATTGATTTTTGCTGCTTCGCCATCTAAAGGACAAACTTCACTCGGCAGGGAAGTTTAGCGAAGCGGTCAGTGACTTCGGACACGTTGATGCCGACGTCTCTGTGGGCGTATAGAAGCGCCAGCCTAAACTATGCGTTCCTCAGACATTGTGGAGCGCAAGCAGTTTTTTAGTAATCTCATGTTAAAAAATATTCTCTCTGCGCTGGCATTGGTCACTGGAAGGGTGTCTAGAATCTGGTACACATTTACATAGAACCTGCAGTCCCAATGAGAGAGGGCATTTATATCGGTGCCAAAACCTAGAAACACTCCTTCGATGTCGTTGGCATCCTTGTTTAGGTACCTTGCACAAACAGTAAGCTGTTTGATTCCAGCAATATCCGTCGTTTCGTCAGCAAGTATGGAGAAGCAGCCTGCAGTATTTACTTTTGCATCTAGGCTTTCTTTGATAATTTCACCACAAATTTTATAATTTAGTTTTGTACATCTGGGCTTAAATACAAGACATTACTGGGGCAACTTTCTAAATGGTTCTTCAGATGTGCATCTCCACAATCAGGTCGCATGTGAAGAAGCGCTCTGAAAATACCAGTATTTTCAGCGGGGGCTTTGCTTAAATCCATACGACCATTGTCCCTATGACCACGGAGAGCCAGAACTTGTCGCCCGCAAAAAAGAACTGCCTCAACAATAGGCCGTTAACTTTCTTCTGTTTTCGCTTAATTTACTTTGCCTGCCCTGGTCCAGTTGATCGATAACATTGGGCGTGCTTCCTGAAAATGTTTGGAGAAAATTATTAGCTGCCAGCTGACAGTCACGGTGATATTTAGTATTTTCATGTGTGTGCAAGATTTCAAGCGCGTGCTTTCATTTCTGGAACGGCTTAGACACGAGGGCTCCAGTGCGCGCCATGTTGGCCCAAGTTTATAAGAACATTAAGCCCATAATGTTCCAGAATTGAAAATCTAAAGCACGGCTTTGTAAATCTCAGTGCACCTTTCGCATCATAAATTTATGAGAACATTAAACCCATAAAGTTTTAGAATTGAAATCCATGCGCTCCGTAGATTCTGCGGCCGATGCGAGCCGCAACGTGCCTGCTCGCTATCGAAAAGCCCTTAAAGTTTGTGCTCGGATGGGGCTCCTTGCGTTATGTGACTCCAGGTGCACTGAGGGCGTTGCGATGAAATCCAGCCCGAGTTCGCAATGTTCATGCCGAAATATCTTTTCGAGCGTGAAAAAGACATGATAAGCAAAATACAGAATGATTCCCGGCGCCGGTGGTTGTTTTAGTCGGCGGTGCATGCCATCACAAAAAAATTTGGGCGGGGGGGGGGGGGGGCAGGGTGAATTTGCTTTCATTCATCAGGGGCGAGGGCACCCCTGATGTAAAGCAAATGAAATCTACACCTATGGTTCACATATAATGAGAGCTGTCATTACAAATTGACAACAAAGCCTTAGGTGGCTTATGGTGAAGCCCACTTCCAGCTTCCTGCCTGGGGTTTTCCCCCTATTGCTGAAAAAATTTCTGCAAAAATGTTTTTGTTTTTGTTGATTATGCTTATTCTTGATTTGTTTTGTGCATTTAGATAGAAAATAAACATTTTTTCTGGTTATTTATATGTCTTGTTCTTACAAGAATTAAGAACAAATTATTCGCATACACAGGACTCTTGAGAAAGTCCAAATGATCGCTGTAGTCAGACTCGAGTCTGGCTCCCTGAGCGATATAGTAGCCTGCTCCACTGTGTAAGTTCTCAATTGTTACAACTATAGTACTATGCCCGCGGGTTTTAGAATTGTCATACTTTTGCCCCAATTTTATATTTGATTGCGCAGAGTTGACGCTTTAAAATCATCATCATCAGCCTATATTTATGTCCACTGCAGGACGAAGGCCTCTCCCTGCGATCTCCAATTACCCCTGTCTTGCGCCAGCCGATTCCAACTTGCGCCTGTGAATTTCCTAACTTCATCACTCCACCTAGTTTTCTGGCATCCTCAACTGCGCTTCCCTTCTCTTGGTATCCATTCTGTAACTCTAATGGTCCAGCGGTTATCCATCCTATGCATTACATGGCCTGCCCAGCTCCACTTTTTCCGCTTAATGTCAACTAGAATATCGGCTATTCCCGTTTGTTCTCTGATCCACACCGCTCTCTTCCTGTCTCTTAACGTTAGTCCTAAGATTTTTCGTTCCATCGCTCTTTGTGCGGTCCTTAACTTGTTCTCGAGCTTCTTTGTTAACCTCCAAGTTTCTGCCCCATATGTTAGCACCGGTAGAATGCAGTGATTGTACACTTCTTTTCAACGACAGTGGTAATCTCCCAGTCAGGATTTGGTAATGCCTGCCGTATGCACTGCAGCCCAATTTTGTTATTCTATAAATTTTTATAAATTCTATAAATTTGAAACTATTACAAAAATTTTATTATATATGAATAGTGACTATTCGGTTCAAAGATCTGATTGAATAGGACATTGTTCGATTTGTTATTCTAATGTTTTGAATATTCGCGCAACCCTAAGCCTTAGTGTCGTAGAACCATCCCAACTAATGTGCATTGGGCATGGAAGGCTAGTGTATCTTTTATGCGGTTAATTTTTACAGAAGAGAGGCTGTGCACAGGTGCAGAATTAATATGGCATCGTTGTCAACAGATGCAGAGGAGGTTACAGATTCGTAAATACTGGTACTCACTGCTCTTTTTTTTTTTTAAGAAGAATTTTATTTATTCATTCACGAAAATAAAAGCACAGTAACAGGATATATAGAAGGAGGTCCCAAAGCTCAAGGCTGTAAGGGGACCTCCTGACTTGCTTAGGATCTGCATGACTTCAAGAAAAGACAGCATTGGCTAGCATCCTTCCAGGACCCCTCTAACGTGGTCTCAGTTGCATAGGACTGCTGCGATACTTAATGTGCTTAAATTTAAGACCAACTTGTCAAAGGTGCTACAAGGCAAATCATCCTCGAAGGTACCTTGTGATCAACTCGGTTGCCTTGCTTGTGCTTCGTATTCTCTGGTGCCGTTTGCTGCCTTACTAATGAACGAACTAGCCCAAAATATTTCTTTATTTCAATTGAAAAAATAATAATACTTTATTTCCTCAATACTTTCCTTGGTTTCATTGTCTGTATGCTTCATATGGGTCTAACAAACAAACAAAATTGCCCCTTGGATCCCTTTATTCTTCTCACTTAAGCACCTTTGTGGTGCACTGCATGTGCAAGGTGCGGCATGATGAAAGTCGCATGGTGTAATATTCACTTATTAGATGCTGTGTCTAGGTCATAGCCAAGAAGCTCTGCATTTTATTTTTAAATTTTTTTCATCCATATCTAGGAACCAAAACTGCAGATGTTTCCTCAGCACATGGTGAAAAGTGTAGGGGCTGTGCATGTTACGCAAGGCTTAAAAAAGGTTGGTAATGCTTGGTGTGAAGGCATTACCAACCATAGCATGTCTTACCAGGTATTGCATACCAAAGCTCAGATGCTGTTTGCTGATAACACTGCGATTCCCTGCCTTCTGTGCGTCATGGCATCTTATGAAATGGGAAAAGGACTTGCCTCATTGTCGTGTAGGCATACAGAATTGTGTGCCATTTGAGCTTGGTGATGTACCATTGAGATGGCGCAGTACTTCTTAACTTAAAGGGACACTAAAGCAAAACAATAAATCAACTTAGACGATAAAGTTTTCTTCAGAAACTCTGCTGTGGTTAATTACACTGCAACAGGCCAATTATTAGAAGAGAAAATGAAGGTCAATGTTATATGTTTTGAATTTCGTACGGAAACCCCAACGTCAGCACTTCAGTGTGATGTCACGACATCTAAAGTAATTTTTCGTATTTGGGCAGCGTTGGCTCAGTAAAAGTTTGCGAAACTTGCCATATTCAGTCTTGGGCTCCTTTAGAACACAATGTAGTCAATCTTTACCGCTGAAGAATTAACTGAGACCTAGAAGACGCTGTCAAAATGCATGACGTCACAGTGAGCTGGTGCGGGCTTCTCGTGGTAAGAGTGGTGTTTTTGGTATTGTGGAAGGGTAATAATATTAATACTGATACTGATAGAGATGATAAATACTGTTACAGATGAAATCATTCTTCTCTTTAGTGTCCCTTTTATGAGGTCTGTTGAATTTAAAAGAAAGATCTTGCGATAGTAGTGTGCAGATTTCTTTATTTACATCATCAGTACTTTTTTCTAAAAATTGCTGAAATTTTGAAAACAACAACAATAAGGACTGAGAGATCAGGTTTACAATTCTGTAACTAAGTGGTAATAGAAAACAATATCACAACTCTGCAAACTGCGCCTATTGGGACATCTAAAACAGACAAAATTAATTCATTATTATTGATACTTGTTAAAATTTCTGTAGACAATGTAACATTTTCACTTACCAATCTTTTAAAATATATTTCTCCACTTCAGATGCTCAAGTAGATGGAATCGTGACTTCTGTTTTTGGTTGTGTTATGGAGTTGTAAACTCCCTGCATCAATTTTTGAAATTTGCCACTCTATGGCAATTTTTGTAAAATATTTGAAGCTGTAGCTAGAAATTCTACTTTCCACAATTGGTAAAACTTACCTTTCTCTCTAAAATGCAACAAGGTCCATTCAAACTGGCTCAGCATTTGTCTAACAAGAGCATTTCTGCATTTTACAAGCATGTGAATAGCAAAACTGGAGTTGGCCTCAAGCTAAGGATTCTTCTTAATCCATGGCTGAATGCATGCGTGAACAACCACTGTACAGCTGCATTCAGCAAGACTTGCAATGATGAGAGTGTACCTTATGAACTAGGAACCTGTAGTCAGTCCCAGATCTTTCTCGGTGTAGCTGGGACAATCAGTCCCAGCACCACCGAGAAAGATCACCACATTCACACGCAGAGAACACGCTAGTGCACTCGTCCTGAGCAGTTGGATCCACCTGCCACCCCTCGGGACCATCAGCACCATGGCTGGCCAGCTCCAATAAATTGTGGCTGTGGGGGCTTCTTCTCCTCGGCTGCCTCCGCAAACCCTTTGCTAGATACTTTAACCTCTTTAATAGTAGCTGGTGAGATTTACATCACAGTGCAACACTAGAGCTATGAGGGATGCCATAGTGGAACGACGCTGCAACAGGAACCGGGGTCATATTATGGATCTGTCACTTTCAGTAGGTGGCACCTGGCGGGTGCCCATCAATCAAGTGGGGCATTACGCCGGTTGCTATGTCGTGCAAAAGTGCAAGTATCCTGGAGAGTGATCGGTTAAGCATACAGCCGGAGAACGACATTTCAGCAGAACCACACAACACCACAGGCACTACTTTGAAACTTTAGCTTCTCTCACACAGTCGCTAACTGAAAATCCTAGCTGCCCTGTCTGCACTACTCTGACCACATATTGCATGTTGTCGAATGTAGTGACAGCATCTTGAGCAAGCACAAGACATGCGGTGTCTTTGAGAATGCAGCTTCGAATGGCCGCAGAAATTAGCACTCATTTATATTCACCTCGGTTGCATAGCCTTGTCTTCATCGAACTCACCGTCACCTATCTGTCACATTTCTTCCAAAGTAGCAGCTTCTTTGCC
Source organism: Dermacentor silvarum (assembly GCF_013339745.2). NCBI lineage: Eukaryota > Metazoa > Arthropoda > Arachnida > Ixodida > Ixodidae > Dermacentor > Dermacentor silvarum. The sequence continues at coordinate 136,601,603 of NC_051155.1, forward strand.
AGCACAGGTGAAAACACCTGGAACTCTAGTTGCTGACTTGGGAGATTGCTGCCTTTCTGAATGTCCTTGGCATCAGAAAAGACCGTATGGCTTGTAACGGTGGCATGTCAAGGAGAAAGGAACACTGCTAGGCGTCAGACATAATCGGCACAGATGAGTTTGTCCAAGAGGTGCAGGCCATCATGAGTGAGAACCCTTGTAAGGTCAATAATGGCCATCCAAGCAGTCACAGGCGGTAAAGTCGGGACATAAGGCACCACCGCCTACATGATGGCTTCACATGCTCCCACATGGCTTGCACAACCAGAGAGTCACTAGGTGTGAGCATCTTCCACCGTATTATACACATTGTAGCTTTTAAGTTTCCAAGATTTGAACCCGCTAGACTACTGTATCTGAGTGGTCATAGAGAGGGGAACTAACAAACAGCCACACAATACAAAATACTCTCATGAAGGTTTTGTGAAAAAACAACATGCACGTCCTGGTCTGAGCGCACAGCCATTTTCAAATCTGTATTTTTTCAGTCACTTTTGTTGAATGTGATTTTACTAAGCATGTTTTCAAAACAGATAGAAACAAACAGTATGTAAAATTAAGTGAAAATGTATTTATTTTGTATGAAACATCATTATTTTTCCCTAACTCATATTTTCATATATCTTATGGACCTGGTATACCTAAAACAAACCATTAATGGAACAGCACGAACAGGGAACGTTTTCTCCAATGATCACTTCAGCGATACTATTGCCTTGGCCACACCTTGGCGATAGTTTCGCCAAAAGTGATCGTCGCAGAATACGTCCCCAGATCGAAGACAAGGGGGCACACAGGAACTTGTGGGTGTGCCCTTGTCTTCGCTCTATGCTGTTCCATCATAGATTCTAGTCAATTTGCGCAGTTATCTACAGTTGTTAATGTGCACTGTGTCCCTTCTGTTTCTTTCGCCGTTCCGTGTGCTTCTGCGTTACTGTGTAAATAATGCCATGCCAACTAGCCCACCAGTCTGTCCCTTTGGAACCATTTATCTCTGTTGCTAAATGTTCTATTATTTTCAGGGCTCATGTGGTAACCTCATCCTTAAGATACTTGTGTGTGCACCTTTGCTAGTATTCCATCTGATGATTGCATAGCTCTATCATAAATACCTACCAGCTTGCCCAGCTACAGTTAGACAGTGATATAATGAATACGGATGCTATCCAGCAAATGAAATTCTTCATCCTTATATCAGCATATAATGAATATGTGCTTTTAATGGATAGTGTATATATCCAAGGTATTTTCTTGTCGTATGTGGCTTCATTATAATGTCATTTTGCTGTAGTATCTCTATTGCTGTGCGTTCCATCTGGGGTAGACAGTACTAAATCTGCGCATGTTGTGCCCTAGCTTTGCCCAATTTATTAAACATTAGCAACATTATTGCAGACATTTTCAATCGTACTAGAATGGCAACTGTATGTGCTAAACAAAGAAGTGCTAGAACAGCCATGAGATGCGTACAGTTTGGTGAACACAAAAAAAACCGAGCTGTTCTTTGAATTGTTGATTTATTTAGTGAAGCCATTCTGTTGGAGCTTTGTTTGCTTATTAGATATGTCACGCATTTAACGCAGGTTTATAAAGGCTACGTAGATGACCCACGGAACACAGACAATGCCTGGATGGAGACAGTTGCCTGCAATTTTCACGATGAAAGTGGCGATGTTACGGGCAAGTTCTCCCTTGAAGCTGGCGATGATGCGGCTAAAGTCAAGTGGACAGATATCAACAAGGAGCTTTGCCTTTATGCTAGCCACTCAGACTTTGTGCACAAGGTGGTCCAACGACTCGAGGCTCACTGGTGATGCGATTTGTGAACCCATCACTGCCCAACACCAATGAGAGTGTGTATTCATGTTCATATGTATTATAACCTTTTCCAACCTCGAACAAGGTGTGTTACAAGTCAGCAAAGCCTTTGTGTTTTTATTCTGACTGAAACCAAAAATATTGTTGAGGAACACTCAGAGCAAAGCCTTATGCACTACCCTAAACAGCAATAGCTGGCCGGTCAACATTGACAACTGACAATGACAGAGATTCAAGCACCCACTCTCCAGTTCTGCTTTGACTTCTACAATGACAACTTGACGATTGTGGCAATCTACACCTCCGTTCAGGAAGAGCTTCTAAAAGCTGTTGCTGTAAAAGCACAGATTGGCCGTTTTATCCAAAAACGAACACACTTAAAAGGAACAATAAAGAAAAACCAAGAAAAAGTTTAAAGTGATAAAGTGTTTCAAAACAATGCTTTATTTAATTTTGCAGTAATAGGTTGAAGACTAGAACTGAAAATAAAGGTCACAGTTCTATTTATTTCATTTTGCACTGAAACCAAAGTATCAGTACATCAGTGTGATGTCAAGGATCTTGTAAGTACAAGGGACAGTCAAATGAAAACCGCAAATGCGTAACAAAAAAACGAAAGATGGCCCCAGTAGACTGTACGTTGGCAGACATGTTCCTAACAGTGCGCCGGATTTTCACAGGGTGGAAGCATCGTGCAGTTGCCAAGCACTGGCACAGGAAAAGTGTAAAAATGGCCAACCCACTAGCAGATTGCTCCAGGGAGAAACAACATTCTGTTGTTCAGTTTCTGCATAGTAAAGGTGTGAAGCCTATCAAAATTAATTGCAGAATGAAGGTCCAGTATGGTGGTGCATGTGTGTCACCGCTGCAAGTCTACGAATGGAGTCACAAATTCGCAAACGGTGTGATGTCCGTGGCTGATGCTCCTCATCTGGCTCAGACACACCCTGTCGTGACTCCAGAAAACATTGTAGCCATTGAAGCCATCGTGATGGAAAACCACCGAGTGACACTGGATGATACTGCAGCAAGTGCAAACATCAGTCATGGTTCAGCATTACCACATTGTGTATGATGTGCTCGGATTCCACAAAGTGTCTGCAAGATGGGTGCCCCAGCAGCTGGCTCCTGAATTGAGACAGCAACACGTTGATGCATGTGTACAACTTCTGTGGCATGTTGAACAAGAAGGGGATGCCTTCCTTGCAAGAATCATCACTGGGGACGAAACCTGGGTTCACTACCACGAACAAGAAACCAAGGGAGCAAGCAAGGAATAGCGCCGTTCGTCGTCACTTTAACCAAAGAAGTTCCACAGGGAAGGTCATGCTGACCCTCTTTTTGGACAGAAAGGGCGTCATCTTGGATCACTACATGTTTCAAGGAACCACTATCACTAGTGAATCATACTCTGACCTCGTAAAAAATTATCTTCGGCCTGCAATCAAATCGAAATGCCGTGGATCGCTGTCTGAAGGTGTTTTGTTGCAACATGGCAATGAACAGTTGCAACATAACAGACCTGAAGTTTGTTGTCGTAAACGTTATCCGAACTTGCTAAGTTAAGTCTTTAGCTCTTTTACAATGCAATGCAGTCTATACTGACAAAAACTTAACCAAGCCTGAGTAGACACTGTCAAAATTCATGAAATCGTGGTTGGCTGGTGCGGGAACTTCAAGGCGGCATCAGCACCAGTCATTCATTTTTGCTCCTTTTCTCGCTCCCCAAGCGTCCTCTCAAGGTAAGAGTTTTCTTTTTTGGATATTTTAGAAGGATAATTTAGTTATACAGCTCGAACTATTTTTCTCTTTAGCGTCCCTTAAACAAAGTTTGCATGCGCTGCATAAAGCAAACTTGGGCCTTGTATGCTTAATGTAGTCTGGTAGACTAGTTCTGCCTAGCATGCATAGAGTCTCAACACCAGAAACATGGTTTCCCAACAGAATAATGTAGACAAAGCTGTGCCAATTCTCACGACTGCCACATAAAACTGCTCCTGTGCTTCAACGCAAACTGAGCAGCGAGAACGCAGCATGCACAGAGGTAAGAGTTGTCAGCACGCCTAGACTCTGCCGCGCAGCAGCAAGCAAAGTGACCTTCATGCTATCTATTGCTTCAACACAAACTCGGCGGCGAGAGCGCAGCACGCACAAAGGTATAAGCCATCGAAGCGCATAGACTCTGCCCTCAACTCAGATCGCTTGGAATATGCAGTTGCTGTGGGAGTACAACGCCGCCCCCCCCCCCCCCTCTCTCCCCTCCCTCCGGAACCTAGCACGCGACGGAAGACGGCGCACTTCCTTCCCGCTTTCCTACCTTGCACGCGCAAGATTGAGCCACGATCGTCGGCTCCCCTTATATGCTTTCACTCGCACATACAGCATACGGCACGCGGTGACGGTGTTATCGCCCTTGGACTTTTTTATGGAACATCGTGGCGATGCCGACGGAAAAAATGCGCCTGGAGTGTTCATATAATTGCTGCTATTGTAATAAAATGAGCTGCCAGAGTTTAGCGCCCTAAGTGCGGCCTGCACCTGTGGAACATACACAAAGTAGCACCTAGTTGCAATACAATCAAAAGCGATGCGCTCTTCAGAAAGATAAAGGGACCCATTTCATTTCGTTGTAATAAAACATTCTGTTAACATGCACAATTCTGCATGAACCTTCTTTAGCACTGAAATTATTGTGTGTCAATTCATGTGGATTTGTTAAGATGTATACATGTTCTGGTCATTTGTTACTGACAATTTTCATTGTTGGTAGACCCAAGTGGCCAGTGGCAGGCTTTTTGTTGTGTGATGCATTGGGAATAAAGGGGGGAAAAGCGATGCGTGAGCATGCAGAGATTGATTTTTAAAAAAATTAACATCTCTCGTTGTGCTCTTTAGTTTCTTGTATTTTGTTTTGTTACACATTTGTGTTGGCCAGAAAACTGATAGGGGAATTGCCACAGCCATCAAAGTAGGAGAGACACGATTCTGTGTGTGATACAATGGACACATACTCCTACCAAATAAGAAGCCATCTTTCCAGTTCGCTACACGTCGTATCTGATGTCACATCACACCACAAGTCTCTTGCTTAAAACTATCTCATCTTCATATAACCTGCCATTCTAGGTCTTTCTTGAATGCCATTCTTGAATCACTTGCTTTTAGAGAATCACATTGGCGCACGTCTCCTTCCTTAGCGCAACCGTGGCTGCGCATGAGCTGCCTGCGCGCCCTAGCTGTCTTAGAAGTAATCTGCCTGCGTGTGCAAGGGTTGGGCGTGCCAAGATGGCATGGCATCATGTGCACTGTCTTCCCGGATGTTTAGTACTGGAGGTTGCGTAATCTCGAGTTTTGAAGAATCGTTGAAGGCAAGAGGCAGACAAAGCATTTGCTCCTCATTGCCGGCACCTTTCATGATAGCGTCGTCTCACTGCGGGTACGTGACACTATCAGCCGTAAGGGCCGAGTGGACGCGAATGTGTGGCTGGCTTCGCTTCGTATCACGATGTGAAGATATCGTCAACACAGTGTGAAATCGTATCTTTCATCGCCCACTCTCAAATTCAACAAAATGAGTTTCTTTTCCGATTTAAATCCGCTTTTTCGGAATGCCCGATAATGCGGAAAATATTGCGGCTCCTTCTGTGTAAAAAACATACATTGGCTACTGTACCTACTTATTTGCATAAAAGGTCAAATTTCATTACAGCAAAATTTCAATATAGTGAAGCAAGTTGCAGATTTTACCAGCTTCATTATACTATTGAGTTTTAACTAATTTATGGAAGGGGAAGTCTTAGTGGGTTTTGAACCGTTCACTTGGCCCTGATTATGCATCTTAGGTAAACAGCGACAGCCAAATATATCCATAGAAAAAGTGCAATCAAGCTGTAGAGTCGGGTAATATTTCAACTGTATAGTACAAGTTGAAAAAGATTTGGTCACAAGTTGTGTTAGAAAATAAAATTGCAATAAAGAAATTGAGCAGGTCTTGATGAACAGACAGCTAAACGCCATCGTGTAAACGACAACTAAACTAGTAAATACAGTATATTAATTTTGCAATATTGAATGACTGCAGTTGCAGGCAGTATGCAAGGCATAGCTTTCCTGCCTGTGAAGCCACTGAAGCTGTTGAAAGGAACACCAAAACATTTGACCTAACAGGGCACGACACATGGCAGTGGGCATCTGCGAAATTTCACTTCAAGGCAATGACCTCAGTTGACAAGTCAGTGGGTAGGATGAAGGAATTGCCTGCAGTTTTCACTTTAATACCCTCGTCATCAATGGTCAAATGTTCATCAGCATTCTTGCATTCATCAGCGTCCTGTGCCACCCATGGGCCCAGAAAACCACTGCTGCTTTTATGCCCTTTGATGTTGTGACGCAGTCAGCTGGAGAGCAGATTCTGAGAGGAAAGTCTTACGTTATAATATTGGCTGCGACGTCTTTTTTTATTCCGACTTTGATATTTTATGTCAATCGCTGTAATGTGAAAAGAGCCTAGTGGGACATATCCATGGGTAATCAGCAATGACATCTGCTAGCTGAAGGACACTTTTACTCATTGTACATGTGATGGCGTGGCAGTGATTAAAGCACATTACATGTACAGTTGGTGTCACCCTTGTGTAAAGTGCGGGAATGGAGGCCTCTGGGGTGCTCCAAAGGCAGCCAGCAACGTCTAACGCTAGCTGTTGGGTCCGACATCTATGGGCAGGTGCTGGGAAAATTTGGGCCCAGTAACTACAGTTAGACATCGCTGGCTGGCTTCGGAGCGCCCCGGTAGCCTCCGTTCTAGCACTCTACATAAGGGTGACACGGACTGTATGTGCTGTATTGTCATACATGCACCAGATTGATGCCACACACAAATTTGTGTTGGAGACCATGCAACATGATAGTACCCTCCAGTACACTACACAGTCATAACAAGAAACAAAATGAGTTTCAATATCAACATTTTTATTTATCATCAGTTTGTACAAAATACACATCTCTAAACATTTTTTGAAGTGAATATTCTTAACTGCCTAAAACAAGCTGCAGTGCCTGACACTGCCATTTTCCTTCCCGTGGAACTCGCGTGACAAGACCTGCCCTCACGAAACATGACGGGTGCTTTCTTCGTAGCCACAGCCCTTGCACAATTAACTTTTGGTATTTAGACTGGACAGGCCACAGCCAGGTGAGGCAGCACAAGTAGCTCGGTGGCCACAGTATTGTACAGTGCACCAGGAACGGCTCGTGCTGGGAGCAAGGGGAGACGAAATGTGCGGTTATTATTAACAGTCTCTAGCAACTACTATCGCCTTGCAAGTGATTGTGAGCTTGAGCCTTTGGCACTCTCGAGCTTCTCAAAGTGTTTCCGGGCGTTCTTGATGTTGATCAGGGTGGCCGCTGGTGCTGTGAGAGAGAAGTGAACAAGCGCTGCCTTGACGACCAGAAAAATTATTACACTCTAAAAGGCAGACTGTGCAGACAAATTTAGGCGGGTCACTTTTGACATTGGTTGTAGTACAATATTGGTTCTAGTTCAATACTGGTTCTAGTTCAATATAAACAAGTCTTGCTGTACTGTACAAAACACTGAGTGCTACTGCACAGTAATGCACTAGATACTGGTGTCACTACTTTACACTTGAAGGGGCCCTGAACCACTTTTTCTCGAAGTCAAGAAATGCGTTTGGAGTTAAAATAGACTATTTCAAAAATACTTTACCGCAAAAAAGTACTTCAATGCATTCAGCAGAAGTTGAGTTATTGGCAATCAAACGTCCTCTATGTGGTGCTTCCACTCCTTCAATTACTTGCACTGCGAAGGCAGGGCGTGCCCACAACGCTCCGCCTACTGAATGTCACTGTGGCGCACAGTTCAAATTTGATTTTGGATGATCATGTAAAAGCCACTACTTCCAATTTTGACACCTACGACACACCATGCGGCTACGCTACGTAGAACCCTGCGGCTACATGCAACTGTAGTGTGCATGCGCAACGTTTGCTTTGTGCACGACAGGGCTTGAGTGCGCACTTGCGATCATATGCTCCAGTCTGGCCATGCTACGTGGTGTGGACCAGCTTTTTCCTACACTAGCTTGACTGACGGATAGTAGCCACATCCAACTTGCGCATTTTGAAGCGTTATCAAGAGCTCAATACGAACAGAAGTCAGCTAAGGCATGTAACCAGGAGCGGCCAGGACTGAGCATGCGCTGGCAAGCGTGCATATGGTCTGACCTTAAGTTTCCCGTGGTTCGAGGCTACCATAAAATTCCGAGCAAACACTCACACCCTTGCAAGAGCCGCCCTCCTAACTTACTGCTAATTTCAAATTTCCGCGCTGTTCTGGGGAAGCGCCTCTCCGCGCCCAGGCAACACTGGCCTGCCACATCCAGTCCACGAAAATAATGGCAAATTCAGCAAATCTCACCGGTGCGCACTGCGGTGCCCCGATGCGCCGTTTTTCATCCAATCATAGTTGCGCCCCGGTGCGCACACGTGTGAACTACGGCCGGCAGTTCGCGGACCGCCGGCCGACGGCAAGATCTGTCTGTCATACAGTACAGAAGATTTCCCTGTTGCACAGCGACATGACCACGCAGCGACAGAGGAGTGGTTGCGGCTACAATCTGGCGTCGCTGGCAGCTTCACCGCCAATCACTCGCCACCGATATCTTCGCTAGGCCTCTTTCGGTTCACTTCGAATCTGCAGCAGACGGCACTTCAGAACAAACTGCCGCCGCTCCCAAGCAGCAATGTTTTGTTACCGTTGTTGCCGCTTTACCCTCTCCTCGCAATAATTTCACACGATGAATCAAACATGCTGATATTTGCAGCAGCGCCAGCTGCAATGCGAGCGTGGCCAAGCCGCTGTTCGCTGTCTGCCATCTGTAGCCACACACTGCAGCTGAGCCAGTAGCGCACCCAGGATCTCTGCCAGGGGGGGGTTGACAGTTTGCCAATACCATCTAAACAGCACTAATTTCAATTTCATCACGGGAAATTGTCAAAAAATGCGCTTTTTGCGAGTGTGCAGACGATTGCGCGTCTTACATCTTAGATGCAGTACTCAAATGCACAAGGCAAGGGGTTAAACAAAAGAGGGGGTCAGGTCGGCCTCAGGGGTGCGCCACTGAGCTGAGCTCAACTTGTATCGGAACTCACATTAGTGCGATACGTTTGACCGTGGACATGGTTAATAAAGTGAACATTACGCGCCAATTTACTCTAGCGGACATCATTTTACCTGGAATAAAAGCTGCATAACCAATGTTCGAGTCGCCGATCGCAGCGACGTGCCAGTGCAGCATCGATGCGCTATTTCTGCAGTTCTTTCGATGGTTTTGAGAGTGATAAACAGCACTAACAAATCTTTAGCTTAATAAAGTGCATGTTAAATAAAATTTTTATTCCATTCCCACTGTGCTTTCTTTTTTTCTTTCTGGCGGGATTATTTTGTCGTCGCCATCTTGAATTTTGGTGCCGTTCCGGGATAGCGGCCCTCCTAACTTTGCCGGTAATTTCGACTTGCTTGTGGGGGGCGCTTGCTCGGCATTTTACGGTAGTTGAGTGTTCAAGACTAGTCAAAACTGGCAAGAACCGACGGCTACGGCATCGATAAGCGGGGTGGCCAAAGTTTAATTCCCACATGGGCAACCGTTGCTAAGCATGAGCAGACGATAATCCACTTGTTCTAGAAGTACGTAATTATTATCGAAATTCGAAAGCAGGTTTTTGCTTACTTCAGCCTGTTTCAACTGCGTCAATAGAGGAGGAAAGAAAAATTTCATTGATAGGAAAGATAGAAGTCGACCTGAGCTAATGCACTCTAGTCTGTTACTCTGCACTGGGGGAGAGGGGACGGGAGTGAAAGTACTGGAATGGATGATGATAAGAGAAGTGGTGAGTGCTTATGTACATTATACGGTGGCCCTACTAGAGCAACTTGTCTAGCTTCTTGTCATGCAGAAAGTGCAACAGCGCTTTAGTAGTCTGCATTGAAGTTGCAGTGTCAGGCCATGGGCCTAGAATAGCGTAACTGCGTCAAAAAATATACACAGTCACAGTAGGAAAAAGCACACTGATCAAAGCACCCTTCTTGATTGATGTCAGCTATTGGCCAATAGCAGCCGCGTATGGGAATCTGCTACATTACGAAATAAACCATCCAGAAAAGAGTGAGTAGCAGACTTCTGTTGACAAGAGTGTTTGAAAAAAAGGTGACTTGGCACTCAGCTCGTGAGCTTCACGTGGTGCGCACGACTGCAAAATTTGGCTGAGATGTTCACAGCAGCATATGCTATCCGCGGACTGTGTTCTTTAACCAAGCCCGAGGGGTGGTTCAGGATACCCTTTAAAGCAAAATATCAAAAATTTGTTTGTTAGAACCACATATCAGATAATTATCTTGGTGTACTTTTCATAAGATTGCTTTCCTTTTTGTCTTTTCTTTTTTGCTCAGGGTCACTGAATCCTACTTATACTCCCCACTACTTATGCCATCTACACAAGCAACACTATACAATCAGTTGTTAAAGGGGCCCTGAAACAATTTTTGAACATTCAAAAAAGTTGCCGATCTGTTACCAAGGCTTCTGTGAACATGTGAGCCACACATTGCACTGCACACAGCAGGGAATTTACAGACGGCTCATGTCAAAAGCAGTGAACAGTCGCTTGCTCTCGCACCCACAATGTCATCATTGAAAGCAGTTGGTCCGCCAATGCTATTGGCTGATTTTGTGATCGAAAGAACATCCTTGGTAATACCGAGTCAAATAAATTAAAAATATATATGTCTGCAATTTCAAAAAGAGAGCAACATCATTTATCTTTGCACTGCGCGCAGCTGTTACGCATGGCCTCCGAGAAGGCAGCGACGTGCTGCGCAGTATAGTCTATCGCGGCCGCCACAGGGCGATGAGCCCTTCTGCCGCTGCAACACTCAATGTTTGGCCAGGGCACTGCCCTCTTGGCTTCTCCGATGTGTAGCTTCCAGCACGCTTGCAGAGAAAAAAGAGAGAGAAATCCGGGTATCTATGCAATAACTCCACGTATAGTTGAAGGATTGGAAAAATTTTTGCACCACGAGAGTCGTGGGACAACATACTACTTTAATAGTGAGGCCAGTCTATGATTAGTTAGAAAAGTATTTCAAGGCCCCTTTAATAGCACCAAAGGGCTGTCCCTCCTCTTAATGTTGACAACCTGTGAATGGCTGTGCAAATAAAGGAATGAGAAAACTGCAAACTTACGCATGCTAGGATCAGCCATGATCACCATAATGTACGTGTTTGGGGTGAAGACATCGATGAAGGCAGCAAAATTGCTATTTCGCACTTCCATGCTTTGGAACTGGGCAGCCAGCTTGCTGCAGCTCAACTTGAACTGCTTGATAATGTTGGAGACCTTCTCAAAGCGGTGAACATCATGATGTGGCTTCCGCTGGCAGTGGCTGATTATCTGTTCCGAGGAAGAGGCACAGTTCACAGGAAACGTTAAGGACACCGGAAGGTACTGACAGAGACCAAGAAAATTATTGAGAAACTGCTGCCGGTACTTCAGGCACGACTTTAAAAACTTAAGTTTTTACCCAATCACCGAGGCCTAGTGCCATATCATGCATTTGGAAGCACCTTCTCAGAAGTTACGGATCACTGAACGAGTGTGGCTCATTCGAGCTGGGAATGCAGAGAAGTATAATCGCACAGGTCTCGCCCATGGACTATATGCCTGTCAGATAATGCCACAGCATTTAGCGCTGGTCATTTGTTCCAATGCCGAACGCCTTAAAGCCTAATTCTTTACTGCATCATCAATTTACTTATCTGCTGAAGCGCAGAAGTTGTGGCAGAACGCGATGACAGTATGCTAAAGCATTACTCGCGTGGCACTTTACCCCAGTTCTGTGGAGAGGTGGTGCATGCTATGTGGGCCTAACATATCAGACGAAGCTAAAAGGCTCAATTTCTGCAGTACGCTTTATTACAGTGGCTAACAACGCATTGCGCACGCCTTCGACTCTGGTTTGTCCGAAAGGCAGTCTACGAGTGTGAGAAATTACATTCTAAATAATCGTTGCGCAGTCCTAGGAGTTCAAATTTGCGGTACTTTTTTTCTATTCAAATGCATGCGACTCTGCCTATCAGTTCGAATAATTTCTCGTAGATTTCGAATTACGAGGATTTCACTGTATAACTACAAATTTTACTACCATATAGATTCGTGTAAGGGCCGCAACCCCAACTTGGCAGCCCAAAATTTGGAAAAAGAATTTTCATTGGAGAAGCAATCGCGTTTGGTGCCCCAATGCCGTGTGCGCGGATCGGCCAATTTTCGTGCGCCGCGTACTTCCACATGCCTCTACTACATGGCGGGAGCTGTGCGTTGACCTCTGAGGCAATGGTACATCCGGGGATCCAGGGTGTGCAGTAGTCGCTGGATGCGCCAGCACTATTTTGACCAAGAGGTTTGGTCCCTTGTAGGGGTGCACCTCATCAAAATTGTGAAAAAAAAAAAAAAAAACATGTGCGGCCCTTACACGAGTCTATACGGCATGTACTACTACCGCCATCAACCCCAACCCCAGTCCATGTGTAAGTGCACAAGCCAAGTAAAATTTAAGATGTTCTCACAATATCTAAATTAAAAAAAAAAAAAACTTTAATAGAAACTCGTGTTTAGAACTGCATCCACAACTAAGACATATCAAAAGCCAGCAAGCTACAAAATTTACAGAGCATAAAGCCAATATCATTCATGGCCAATATGTGCTACAGCCCCTTTGCTATGCCACTTCAATTGTGCTGGTTCAGAATAAGTTACTCAAATCAAATCAAATTTCTAAGTAATGCTAACAGCAATGGCGTGTCATATTACAAGAGCTTGCTTACAAGAACCATCACATCTATCTGCACACTCACAAGGAAAGTCGCACGCTCGAACAGGAGGACCTCATTGGCGTCGATGATGTTGGTGAACTGTTGCAAGTTGCTTTCCAGCTGCTGGACATTGGGTATGAGGGTGTACACAATTGATGACCAGGCCTGCATACACACAATCATGGTCACACACATGCCAAGGCGACTCCTCTGCAAAGCATAAACTCGTTCTGCGGAACACACAACAACGTTGCAGTTTCACCCAAAGGGCAAAATACTGACAGTGATGGCAAAATATCAGAATAGTGCATGAAGTAAGGCTCGTAGATTTATTGGTAGTATAAATGGCTGTAAATATTCATTTACTAGCTAAACACATGTGGTGTCACATGCCCAAAGATGCACATGAACAGAGTTCATTTGATGACCACGAGTGTCATAATGCTGGTGTGGTGAGTAGTGCCGGCAGTGGGAAGCATGCACGCGTGTGCCAAAGCAAACATTCAGTGCTGCCATTTCACCATTTCAACTGAACTGCAGCTCTGACGCTCGGCATATAAAAAGACCTCCGACACTGGGCGCAGGGGAAGACAGCGTGCACCAAGGCACCAGCTTTCTTAGCTCACCCTCGCATGTTCGCCCTGGCACCTGCAGCAGATTACGTGACCTAGAAGATGCAGCCCGCAGGCCACGCATGTGCCATCATACCTGAGACAATTGCTATCGCAATAAAAGGAACAGTCTATTTCAACGAGTGGTCACTGCCTTTTATTTAACCTGCAGTGCATTCTTCCAGCAAACCAGTGCCACAGGCATTGGTAGGTTTCAGGTGGACAAGGTCATTGAGAACATGATAACTGTTTAGTGGGTGAAACTTGGAAAGTGGCAAGACTCATACGCTTGACTGGTAGTCATATGCAATGCCATGAACTGCGTGCAGCCATCATTAGGCAACACCATACATTCCAGCTTGTTTGGTTAGTGCAACAATTAAAAAAATAAAACATGCGCTGCAGAGGAAAAAAAAACTAAAAACAGATTTAGAGAAACCTGATACTACTACATATACTGCATGTGCAACATGCATGAGCATGTAATATATTATCCATCCCTTGTAAACACAAGAAAGAAAAGAAAAAAACACTGTAGATGTTGTCATCGTAGGCAAATGCCATTATTTAGTTCGTTCAGCAAATTCATGGATAGTGTTGCAAGATTTCATAAAAAAATGTATGTAGCCAATAGACAGTTTGCATACAAAAATTAGGTATTGCAACAGCGTCTGCTCGTGTTATACAATACCATGAACTGCCAAGCAAACTTGTGCATAGTGTTTGGGTTGCACTGTCACCATGCTATGCAAATTATTCAAAAATACAAGTGCACTAACTACTATCATCATTGTGTAATACACGTGGAAGAAGATAAAGACAACACAGAAGTCAATATGAAGTTTAATTTCTCTGTCAACTATTCAAACCGAACTGCATAATCAAGTTTACAAGAGAGGTACCGGCAACAAATTTGTGTGGTACGTGTCTTTCTTTAGTGCAATAGAAAGGTTACTGGTCAGAGTGTCCAATCCTGCAGTGGTAACGCGGAAAACACTGTAGAACATTTTTATCAGAATTTTTCAATCTGCAGTGGCGATTGTGATCATGAAACCTTACACTAGAAACATGCTAGAAACGGTGATAGGTGAATGCGATAGCGACTGCACATCTGCATTGGTGGGGAGCAGTAGGATACGCCAGCAGTGCTATTCATGTAGCAACGGCACTCATTTACGGTACAATTAGTGGCTGACATTTTTATCTCACAGGCAGGGCTTGAAAGTCTCATAGGGTGGCGACCAGTATAGCCCACGCACACCACTCACACATGCTATATATATATATATAGAATAGAAGCAGGAATAAGCAAAAAATAAATGTCAACTTCAAGCAGTGAAGTGAAGCCAACTTTCTCTAGAACTAAAAAAAAGATAGAGGTGTTCTGCAAATATATTATTGAGTCTATTTCGGCCATTTATTTAATGTGCTGATTCAATCAAGTATTTATGAAAAATTGGCATTTTGGAAAAGTTTTATCAAATCTAACTCGGGAGGTAAAGGGTACAAGATGTGTGAACTCAAAGCGAATAAGTCTAGCTGCAAGAACATTAGTTGTCTTGCTTCAGTGACGACTGACCTCATGCACTACAACAATATATTTTATGGTTTCACACCTGCTTACCTACAAAACTGGACCAAATGCATGAGTCTTTGGTATAACACAGCACTCGTAATACACAACTAAATGAATGATGATGATGATATGTGGTGTTTTATGGCGCAAGGGCCAGTAATGGCCAAAGAGCGCCAAGCGATGGTGTTATGTGTTCGATGATACAAATAATCACAAAGGGGAAACGTGGCTGACTGTGAAAATATAACGCGGCTGTATAGAGGCCTAAAACCAGTAGCAACATGTAAACATAACAAATTAATGAGAATGGCTCGTGAGGTGTACTGTGAACCAAAAAGCTATACTCGGATGGAGTAAAATACTAAAATGTATAAATACCAGTAGCACTACTGCCTCACCGAGGCCCTTAAGTGCAAGAGCCTGGAGGCAGATGCTCCACAAAGCACTACTATCGCAGCAGGGGCCTCGGGCGAGAGGCGATGCTACGATACTTGTGGGCCAATAATTTGCAATGCACCAACATCCTGTAAAAAGTTAAAAACTGATTTACTGGGGAAAAAAACGGGTCTCTACCAAGGAACATTCTCGGATGAAAAGGAATATGCTGTCGGTAGGCTAGAGGGAAGTGTTTTTTTCCTTTCAGATTCCACTTTCCGACACTCCAGCAAGACGTGGAGGACGGTCAGTGTCTCGCCACACTTACAGCAGGTAGGAGGTTCGCTGCCGGTCAACAGATAAGAGTGTGTGCCATAGGTATAAAAATTAGCTCGCAACCTAGAGAAGCCAAGGTGAACCTTCACTAATTCGCAAGCAAGTAGCTTCACACTCAGGTGGCTCATGAAACAGTAAGATGTGGCAAGAATCTTAGTCAAACGAGAATGGTGACCGTCATGTGCAGTGCCTCGGAGAAATGCATGTAGCACTACAGAAGCCAAGGTTCACTAATTCGCGAGCAAGTAGCTTCATGCTCAGGTGGCTCATGAAACAGTATGATGTGGCAAGACTCTTAGTCGAACAAGAGTGGTGACCGTCATGTGCAGTGCCACGTGGCTGACTGTGAAGATATAATGCGGCTGTATTGTCGTACTGCATGCAGCAGTACGACAATATCTCCTTTCCTGTTTTTTTCTCATGCCACAACTGATTAATTGCAATTGAATAATTAATAGAAAAATTGGAGAGTTAGAATTACCCTACACAAGGCGCTACTACTAATTAGACCACCTCCAGCGCTTGTCGATAGGTGCCGCAATGCTACAGTTGACCTGCCGAGGGGGCCGAGCCCCTCAAAAAATGGAAGGGAGGCCAGGCCCCCCTGCCCCCCCCCCCCCCCTCTGACATTAAGCACTACTCACAGGGAGACCACAGAACTCGCGGTACTCACCCGCTAACCCACACGCGCAAAAAAGCACTCGCGTCCGTCGGCAGGCAATGAGGGACCCCACAGCTCTGCCATTCTACTCATTGCTGCAAAGGCAGCATCGCTCGTTGGCGTGAGTTTTTTTACAGCTCGTAATACGCATAGAATAAAGTGCAAATGTCTATGTAATATACAGTTAAACCTGCTTATAACGAACCTCCATATAACGAATTCCTGGATATACCAGTTTTTCGATTCCCCGCCGTTACTCCATAGAAGCACATGTATTTGAGACCTCTACGTAACGAAGTGGCAGCGGGAGACCCCCTCGATATAACGAATTTCCCCCTCCGACCACCTAGAGATTTCGCCCCAAATTTTGTCATTTTTGCGCGAGCAGCAACCGGAAGCACCTTCTCCGCCGCGATGGCATGCAAAGCGAGCGCACGTGTGCGTTTGTGCGTGTGCGAGGCGGCCCTGCATCCCTCGACCCGGCGATCTTGCCGCCGCGGGCGTGACCTTTCCCCTTCCCTTCATTCAAATCTGATCCTGCCGCTTGCTGCAGCTGGCCTAGCCCGCCAAGCCGGCACTCTCTCCTTTTCCAGCTGATGTTGCCGACGCGCTGGTACACGCTGTGGCAGATCAGACTCGATGAGCGCGGACACGCGCTGTCAAACGCTGGCGGCGTGTGGAAGCGCCGCTGGAGAAGCGAGCGAAGTGACCTTCATGCTGTTGTCTATCGCTTCAACGCAAACTGAGCGCCGAGAACACACAGCACGCAGAAAGCTACGAGCCGCCGACGCACCTACACTGCTAGACTCTGCCCCAACGCAGATCGCTTTCAAGATACGGCCTGGGCGACCGCGCGCCGCCTCGCTAACCCTCCCCCCTCGCTCCCTCGCCGGTGCCTCGAGCGCAACGGAAGAAGGCGTGCTTCCTCCCTGCTTTTCTTGCGCGCGCGAGATTTAGACGCGGTCGTCGGCTCCCCTCACACGTTTTCACTCGCACATACAGCATACGGCGCGCGGCGACTGCGTTATCGCCCTTGGACTTTAGGGTACGGCCACGCTAGCGGCAAAAACACGCAGCAAAAACGGGCGTCAGAAACGCTCGGCAACGCGTCATGCTGAGCGCGGCAAAAGCGGCAGGAATCGGGGGTCGTGCGGCGTGGCGCGCGAAATGGGTTCTGCGGCAAATGCCGCGTGCCGCGAGATGAAGAACCAATCAAGAGCGACGAGGGTGACATCACGGAGCCATCACAACCGGAACGCCGCCGGTCTGCGCCGGGTTTTCAATCGACGATCGTCGTCTCTCGCATGAAACAACGAGCGCTCGCGGTGTTGCTCGCCCGTTCGGAGAGTGCGGGAGATCTTAACGCGCTGCCGAGCGGCGAGACGCGCGTGCCACGGTGGCTTCGCGGCAAGGCGCTGACGCGCGGCAACTTGCCGCTCGCTGCATGACGCGCGCGTTTTTTGCCGCTAGCGTGGCCGTACCCTTAATACGAAATATCTATGAGCCAAAACCAATGTTAGGGCCACAACGCGTCACGGACACCATCTTTATATAGCAAATACGGATCTCAAGGGCCATACTTTTGCTGGCGGAAACCGAAAATACGTCATAGTTGTCGCCCCCGGCACTTTGGGCGGCCAATGCCATCGACAAGCCACCAAGCCAAGCGACATGAAAAGTCAAAATGGCCGCTCGGGCCGGCGCGGGTTGGCAGTTCGCAACGTATGATGCGGGAACGGTCCCACAGTTGCGACGCAACAGCGGGGTTACCAATGCATTGAGTTCTAAGGGAGCTGTGCCGGGAACGGTCGAAAACGATATAACAGCCAGAAAAACGCAGCCCCCGGGAACGTAACAGTGAGGTTCTACTGTAACACTATACGACGCTACGACGCCACCGTGACGCTCGGTCTTCGTTTCCGATGCCTCGCGCTTGTGCGAAACGACACGCGTCCACGCATCCGGTACCTGGTGTGACATTCCGAGGATGAGTGCTTCGACGAAAATGGAAAACGGGTGCGCGTTACAATTGAGGGCGCGTTAGAATCGAGTAAATACGGTAAACGTTTATTTTTCGAATTTTCGTGCCGAACCTGCATATAACGAAATCCTCTTTATAACGAAGTTTTTCGGGAATTTGTCAATTTCGTTATATCCAGGTTTAACTGTAAATCTATGGATTTTAAACAATCAGTATGGTGCACTTCGTGACAGCCGACTTACGTACAGTAATCTGACTGCATGCATCTCAAGTACCAAGATGTCTCCACCAGTTCGCGCCAGCGTATCATTTTTCATGACTTTCAGTGCCGATTTAAAATTATAATTCCTACTTAAATCACGAACAGCATGCTCGATTAGAACACTATAAATCATGGTCTTTTCATTTCCACCAACATCTTGCAACATGTTCTGCATGCTTGTCAGTCCATTTAATTGTCAAAATAAGAGACATGATACACTTAAATTTTAAAAAAATTTTAATCGGGACAGAATAGCAACATTCTCTTCCGATTTCTAGTGCAGTGGCTAAGTCACTGATAATTATTGATGTAGCCCCCAAAGAAACATATTAACCCATGTTGCAGAAAATGCGGTGTCAGCATCCACCAGTGGCAGTGTGTTCTGTGAGAAAAAAATCATCCCGAACCACTACCAAACAGGCGGTGTAGAGGCGTTACTCCGTGTGGTGCAGAGGTATTACTGAACTAATTGTATTTCTCAAAATAAAATGTGTAAGAAAATTTGTGAAGTCCGATTTACACACAACCTACAGACGTGATAGCATCGGATCATAATTTGAATATACGAGAAAACATCATTCTGTTACGTGGAAACTCAAACATATACAGGGGTATGAACCAGTGATGAGTCACTGCTTGCAGCCTCTGCCTTACGGGGTATGAGCCATTGCACTGCCCTGCACTGCCGCCGGGATGTGCCTACCATTGTCTTCTATCGGGCCCAGTGTCACAGAAAATCCGGTGTCAGCGTCGACGGCGCCCGATAAGGCTATCACGTTCCAGTCTTCAAGGCAAAGCCTAAGTGTCCTCCGAGTTTTTTTCATGCATTGTTGCCTTTGTTCTAATCAAATGTTAATGCAAACTATGTTGTACCTGCTTTTAATGCTGGAGCTCCATTCTTATAACTTCTAAATTGATTAAACTTGCACTCCTTGTGTACAGTAGAATCTCGATAAACGGAAATTGCTTAAAAGTAATTGTTGATTAAATGGAACAGTCGCCTGTAATTTGGTTGGTTTTGTATTAAGATAATGTAAAAAAACTTTCGGTAATCGAAACTAAAATTTCCGCGTCACAGTGTAAACGGAACCGAAAATGAAACTTCTTTTCAGACCCATCGTCATGAGCACCAGTTTTTTCCAGCTCCGGCTGTTTCGTTTTTGTTTTTAGCCTCGTAAGCCTCACCTCGAATACAACACCGAAGTTCTTGCTCTAGTCGTTCAGTCTCGGTTCAAGTGGCCGAGGTTACAAGGCTTAGACCCCGCCGCCTCGTTTGTGCCGCCGTGGTGCCATTCGTGCTTCATTGCCGCGTTGGCGTCCTTTAACTTCGTTGGCTCGTAAGCGCTCCCGAAGTTGAGGCCTAGCCTGTTGTTTCAATGGCGGCACAGAAGCATGCACACCATGCGCTTATGTTAGAAAAGAAGATGGACATCATTCTTGACTTCGAAAGCGGCTCTTACACAAGTCGGTGCTCGCGACAAAGCATGGCGTCCCGAAAAGCAGCTTAACGAGGATCCTGCACGACAAGGAGAAGCTACAGGATGCCTTCGAAAGTTCACGATTCGGGCCCCAGTGGAAGCGTCTGCGACAAGGTGACCACGAAGGACTGGAGAAGTGTCTCGTGTTGTGGCTTAGGAGAGCCTGGAGCCAGAAAATTCCCATCAACGGACCACTAATCCGTACCAAGGCAGAAGAGTTTGTCCTTCAACTCGGGATAACAGACTTCTTGTGCAGCGAGGGCTGGCTGACAAGGGAAACGGCCTCGTTTTCCGCACAATTGCAGGAGAAACCGCAGCAGCTGATGTGACAGTGTGTCTCCACTAGCGTGCAAGGTGGCTTCGGGAGATCATGCGTCAGTTCTAGGACGATGACATCTACAACATAGATGAAACGGCGCTTTTTTTAAGCTCCTGCCAACGAAATCGATCACTTTCAAAGGTGAGAAATGCACAGGTGGCAAACTCTGCAAAGAAAGAGTAACTGTTCTTGTAGGAATGAACATGTTGTGCAGAGACAAGTTGAAGCTGCTTGTGATCGGGAAATCCAAAAATCGTCACTGTTTAAACCCTTTGAGGGTTGAATTTTTTCGCCAAATGCGACCCCCCCCCCCCCCCCCGGGTAGATTTTTTTTATTGCTGATTTAAATTCCTCGAAAGAACTTATTTCGGGAAAAAAAATGGTCGTAATTTTTTTAGGGTGATCATAAAGTGACGAAAAAATTGTGTTGCAAAATACACCATGTTTATTCATGAATGAGAAGATAAGCAAGCGCATTGAAAAATGGTTGTGTGCACGTCCGGAAACCAAAACAAGTGAGAAGTCTTCGTCTTATCGCCAACAAGGTGCGATAGAGCTTTTCAAGTCTCCAAAAAAGGAAACGCAAAAACGGCAGCATCATTTGCGCATATACGCGCCTGCCCAGGAACAGGTGTAATTGCGCTGCTGTGAGTGATAAACGATCGAGTAACAAGCGGTCACCCTTTAAGAGATTTAAAACCAGATAGCCATCAGTTTAGCACATGCAACAAGCGGGAGCCACCGCAGGAGAAAACCAAAACTTGCCGCCGCCGCGCGCGCCCAGATGCGCTAGCGATAGCCGACGCGTCGTTGCCATAAAACAAAAAATAAATAAATTTTAAAAAAACACGGAGAGGCATCGGCACAAGTAAAAAATTCCATGTGTTCCCGTCGAGTGGCAGCACATGCCAAGCCAAAGAAATCATCGAAAGATGCGCGCTTTTTAAATGTACAAGCGATGGCGTACATGTACGTTGACCATTTGACCATTTCATTCATATTCATTGACCATTTTGAAGGTGTTCGCGGCGGGCGTATATGTATGTCTTTGACCCTGAAAGGGTTAAGGGCATAACTAACATGCCCGTGATTTACGAGTCGAACTCAAAAGGCATGGATGAAGCAAGCCCTCTTCAGCAAATGGCTGCACACTGAGGATGCGTGATTTTCGCGGCAGAAGAGGAAAGTACTTTTCCTTGTTGATAACTGCCCTGGACATGGGACTGTAACAGGACTGAAGTCGATTCAGTTGGAGTTTCTTCCAGCCAACACCACGGCACTGTTGCAACCCATGAATCAGGGAGTTATCCAAGCCCTGAAAGCCCGCTTCCGCAAGGGTCTCCTGCAGAGGATGCTGGTCTGTATGCACCAGAATAAGGAATACAAGGTGGACATTCTAGGCGCCATTCACCTTATTGCCGATGCCTGGAGGCAGCTGACAGCATTGCATTAGGCATGCCAGATTTTTTTCAAGTGACCAGACATCCAACTTGCAGGATTTGCCTGAATGAGACAATGAGGATGCCCTTGAGCGGCAGGAGGTAATAGAGCAGAGTGCTTTAAAGGAAATCCCTCTGGACTTCAATGAGTATGTGCACATCGGCAGTGATTTTGCGACTTGCCCTGAGAACACAGTGGAGAGCGTTGTTGCTGAGGTGTGTGATGAAGAGGAAGATGAGCCGGAAGAGGAATCTGAAGGGGTAGCTACTGTGGAGCCTACCACATTTCAAGGAGCAGAATCAGCTGTGCAGTATCTCAAAAATTTTGTTTCAGGAGGAACCGGGATGTGAAATGTTTGTCCAAAGCTTAAGTGCCATGGAAAAAACTATCCTAAAGATGCAGTTGCAAGGACTCAAACAAAACAGAATTGGTGCATTTTTTAGTGCACGGTGACTAATTATTGTCAAATAAACTTTGTGAGTGCAGTGCCAATACCTCTTGTAGTTTTCTTGCTTTCTGAAAAACTATCAGGTACATTCACCTTCTAGTGCTTAGAGTTCCATAAAATGGTATTAAAAGAGTGTACGCACATAAATCTGCACTTTTGCACATATCTCTCAGTAAATGGAACTCCTGTCAAATGGAACTAATTTTTTCGGTCCCTTAAAGTTCCATTTATCAAGAGTCTACTGTATTTTGATGTGCTCAATGCAAATATGACTATTTTTCTCGCACATTATGTAATCATTTAAGTGTACTAATGATTTCATGTTTTTGGATTGCAAGTGGCTTAGTTGGCAAACAGTGAGTAGTATGAAAATATTTGTATATAGTAAAACCTCGTTAATTCGGAAAATCGGATAATTCGGACTCATCCCGTGGTCCCGGCAGGCGTATGCATTACTTCACGCAATAAAACTCTCGTTAATAAGGACGTATTTGGCTGCATGTTGGTTAATTCGGCCGACTCTCTGAGCTCGGCGAGCGCAGAGCGTCGAGCTCAGAGAGTCATAACTGTACGATCATGCGATGCATAACAGCAAAAATAAAGCCCCTCTAAAAAGGTGCTAATGTCCAACCGAAAAGCGACGGAGTCCACATTGCCACAGTCATGAGCGGAAATCATACGTGAATGACAGCAAACCGGAACACTTCGTCCCTATTTGTGCCTTTAAAGGTTATTCTTGCATTTACCTCCGCGCATAACACCGCGTCAGTCCCATGCCTTCAAAACTGCATAGTCACCATCCATAGTCACGACGATAGTGACCGCAGTTGTTGCAGCAAACGGTAGTTGCGTTTTGGCACTGTACGTGCGTCGGCTGCATGCCTTCAGAACCCCAAGATCGCCGTCCATAATCGCATCGATAGCGGCCGCAGTTTCATTTGCAGCGGTTGCGGCAAGCAGTAGTTTTGTTTCGACTCAGTGGAAAGCTGTTGAGGATGAAGAGCACTGGCTACATCGCGATGGATGGACAATCTGTTGGAGACCAGCTCGGCAAAAAATAATCGGCATGTCCACGCGGTAATGAAAAGCGTCTCAGATGAAGATGTGCGCCACAGCTACACTAAGAAGGAAGCCTCGAGACCTTCGCCGCTGTGAGCACTAATCAGTCACGAAATGACGAGCATTGCAGCTTCCGCATTTCTTTTGTGCAAAATAGAGACAGGGTTTGCTGATTCATTCAGGAAATAAAAGCGTGTTGACGTAGTAAGCATTTGTTCATTGTTTTCTTGATAGTACCTTCAATAATTCGACATTCGGTTAATTCAGACATTTTTTTCAGCCCCATAAAATCCAAATTAACGAGGT
Organism: Dermacentor silvarum; assembly: GCF_013339745.2. NCBI lineage: Eukaryota > Metazoa > Arthropoda > Arachnida > Ixodida > Ixodidae > Dermacentor > Dermacentor silvarum. The sequence goes on from NC_051155.1 coordinate 136,625,198, forward strand.
TTTACTGTACCACAATTGCCTGAAGTTTACAGAATATGCAATAAAGCATAAACGAACATTCTTGACCAGTTTGGACAAGGCTAAGGCACAACAAACACTGAAAAGTAAAATTTCATTTCAAATTTCGAAAAATATAAGAAATTTTCCAGGTAATCACAAACCCCAGCCTTGTCTTTTTGCACTTTACTTTTCAGACAAAAAGCTACCACAGCGCTACCGGGAGTAAAAGTGATACCGATCCTCCAAAACTGAGAAGTGATCATAATCATGATTGGGTTCTGAGAAAGAAATTTTAACTACACGATGCATCGTGGAAAAATAATTTTATACGAATTCAACTCATCAAAATACACAAACCCTGCAAATTTCACTTGATATATATTTATATTAATAAAGAAAGTAGTTCGTTATCAATGTGGACCATACTTCTCTCTCTTCATATGAATATATTACATTCTTTCAAATTCATGCAACCCATCCAACGTAGGGCAGCTTCAAAAAATCATTACTAACATGGCTATACACTGTCAAATTTAAATTGTGGGGTTTGACGTCCAGCAGCCTTACAGTGGGCTATGATGGACACCATAGTGGAAGGTTCCAGATGAATTTTGACCACCTGGGGCTCTTTAACATGCACCCAAAGCACAGTACGCAAGCGTTATTGCGTTCCACCCTTATTAAAATGCAGCTGCCACGTCAGGAATCAAACCTGTGACCTCAGGCTGAGCAGCACGATGCCAGAGCCACAAAGCCAGCATGGCAGCTCACCATGTCCAACTGCAGTGCTACTAGTCAGTCACAAGAAGGATGCCAACAGAATTCAGGCCCACCTTGTAAAGTGTTTCGTCCCATATTGATGTCTTGAAGCAAACACACTCCAAAGGCTTGGACAACCTGTTCAGGTCCTCTTGTCTCAGACGGAATATCTGCAAAAGGAAGAGGCACAGTGAATGAACAATGCACACAGCAGCTTATCTCTGGAAATTCAAGTTTCACACACTTGCATTCTTGTGCACTTGGCAAAACTAGGAGGTCTAAGTGACATTCTTTGTTAAGTACCAGTTACTTCTTCAATCGCATGGGCCATGGTAGAATACTGTGCCATGATTTTGGTATTATGCAGGTCAATCTGCACCAGGACTGCTGACCACAACATTGACAGCTTATGTGCCATGCACATAAATTGCTGCAATGTTTCAATGCACTTAAGAAAAAGCACTCACTCCATCTATGGTCCATTTATGCTAGTATTCATGCATTCCTCTCTATTCCTTCATTAAAATTAAATTATGGGGTTTTACGTGCCAAAACCACGATCTGATTATGAGGCACGCCGTAGTGGGGGACTCCGGAAATTTGGACCACCTGGGGTTCTTTAACGTACACCTAAATCTAAGTACACGGGTGTTTTCGCATTTCGCCCCCATCGAAATGCAGCCGCCGTGGCCGGGATTCGATCCCGCGACCTCATGCTCAGCAGCCCAACACCATAGCCGCTGAGCAACCACGGCGGGTTATTCCTTCATGGCACGGTTTCTTTGACTGCAGTTACGAACAATGATATCAAAGCACCGAACCAACTCCGATTTCTGTGGAAATGCAGTCCTGAAACCAGCAATAAGGCATGTCACAGCATTCAGTCTGGAATGCACTTGAAAGCAACGCAACGGGAATAATTCACAGCAAAGGTTCAAGTGCTCACAGCTTTCTGTCAATGCCAGTGGAAATGAATAAAATCTCGTTAATATCAGAGAATAATTTCAAAATTACAACACTTTGAATGGCTGAACTCTCCAAGTTTTATTAATCAACAATAAAAGTAAGTGAATGCTTGTCATCCAGATTTCAAAAAATTTTCTCCAAATGTTTTTCTAGGTTTACGATGGTCTCCAGTATTGAAACAACCTAATGGATGATGAAAAACAGACTTCACTAAATTCGAGTGCATGGAAGAAACACTACATATGAAGGTACAAAAGTCCACTTTTGTGGTACAATGAGCCAGTGCACTCTCCCAGCTGCCAAGATGCTGTCACCAAGTTAATTCAAAGCAAGCAAACATGAATGTCCAATTGTTATGCTGAAGTCACTCCTATCTGATGACAATGACCTAAGAGCTCTTGTTTCGCACATGCTAATGTACACCGCCATTATTTTTCAGAAATAGCCATTTTTCTCAGAAATAAACTTCAACGGGCCCAAGAAGAACATCGGCAGAAGGAGGCTTTTGAAAAGCTGCATGTCTTCACGCATAGCAGCTGACTCTGAGTAAGACTGCTGGTGTGCTAGGCATCAAAACAGAAAGACAAACACACCCTATCCCTCTGTTCCTCAGGCACAAGGTCCATCTTGTGAACGAGACAGAAGATCTTGGCCTCAGCTGAATTCTGCAGTATTGCCTCCAAGCATGACTGGTAGTAATGAAGGTCCTTTTCCAGTTCCCTTGACTCCACGTCAAACACATATATCAGAACCTGCAGGGCACAATGAATTATTGCACAGTGCATGCTTCCCTGGCTGGCAGTGCAACCAAGGATGACAGGCACATACAAATGCGCCTTGGACAAAGACAGTCTGTCATCATTGTAATGTACAGGGTCGACCACATCTAAGGTGAACACCTCATTAGTATTCAAGACATCATAGAAGCTGATGTTCAGTACATAATTCGAAAAATCATTATTGTGTTTATCAACACCATGATTACACATCGTATAACGAACATTTCACTCGTGAAGTAGAATAAACGCTGTAGTTTTACCGGCTTGAATACTAAGGATTTGTTCACCTTAGATGTGGTCGACCCTGTACATGAGCATATCCATGCCACATGGGAACAGAAAATGACATTAGCTTGCTAATACCTTAAATTTTATTGTCATTTGCCTGATGCCACAGGGGAAAATCTAATGTCACTGACCTTAATGTCATTCGTTACCTAATGTGATCGCCAGAACTCATTTGACTGAGAAATGCGTACTCTCGTCGCCATAGCTTGCAAAGCGCAGTGTAACAAGTATTTGAAGTAATATGGCAGCGCACTTCGATACAAGGACGTAACACGGTGAACAAAGACGAGTGCTGTTTACATCATGATTAACCAACTAGCACACCAGTATGTCTTAAAAGTATTTGAAACAGCCTCTATCATCTCAAAATTAACTATACGTAAATTTCTACTACAACGCTTTTATCAGGAGTTGTAATTGATGAACTACCTCAAGCCAGCGTTGTAACAGCTTTGACGCGGCAGGTGCCATTTTGATTTTGGCCTTCAGATTTAACATGTAATGGCCGAAGTTGCTATGGTCGGTAGCAATGTTGTAAAAGGCAGCAACAAACGCAAGCTAACGGCACCATGGTATGCTTATTTTTACATTTTACTATTCATGAAGGCGAGGTAACTTGTAAATGTCATATTTATTTTTTGATTAGTACCCTAAAATTGCTCACTTCAAAAGGCGCTTTTATCGACGTCATTGTGTCAAATGTTATTAAATTTGGGCATGTGGCAGTTCTGCTGCCAAAAATGTCATTAGGGAACCTAAGGCACTAGGTTAAATGTCATTTTTAGTGCCCGTGTGGCACGGGTATAAATATACTGCAGGACAGCGACCACTTGTAATTCTCCCAGATTACTTCTGTCCTGCGCCAGCCACATCAAAATACTATGTGTCTCGATCTAAAAATAGAAATAATATGGCACAAACACTGCTTTAACCAGTCCATCTATTATTACCTGTGAGTTTTCTAGTCTCATTGCCCTATCTGATTTTCTGCTGGCATTATCCCTACCAAGCCCAACATTTTTCTTTCCTAGACATTTAGGCAACTAAACCCATGAACTAGTTCATCTCTATGCATCATATATCCTACTAAGCTTCTTCATCTGAATTTCAGCTCGATTATCACCCACCCACATTCATTCTCTAACCCACAATGGCATCTTTGTACATGTTAGCATTACTATATATACTGAGAAAGACCGGCCCTCACGTAAAACCCACAAATCCCACTTTTGAGACAAAAAATTTTGAAAAAATAAGAAATGTTCACCAAAGTTACCTGCTACAATGCATAAATCACAAACATGTGTGCTAAGAGTTTTCCAAGTTACAGGAATATATAACAGCACAGACGGCACAGAGGACGAGCATTTTTTGGAGCGTGCCAATGACATACCTGCCAAGTTCGGAGAAACTAAATCCGAGAGATCTTCCGACCGAGGGGGGGGGGGGGGGTCAGTCAATAACATGCCCCCCCTAATGTCGATATTGTCAAGTACTCCTAGATGAGCTTCATTAAAATTTTATTTACAGATATACAAATGACCACATGAACATCAAGGTCCCACTTTTGAAAGCATTTCATTGTTGCTAATTTTGCCTTCCAAAATTCTTAATAATTTTAATTCTCGGGTCTTACGTCCCACAACCACCATCTGATTATGAGGCACGTCGTAGTGGGCGACTCCGGATTAATTTGGACCACCTGGGGGTTCTTTAACGTGCACCCAATGGACGGCACATGGGCGCTTTTGCATTTCGCCGCCAACGAAATGCGGCCGCCACGGCGGAGATTTGATTCCGCAAGCTCGTGCTTAGCAGCACAATGCCAAAGCCACTAAGCAACCACGGCGGGTGTTCAAAAATTATTCGGATAATGATTGATTGTAAGAAATTCCTTTTTTTTTAACATTTTGCGAGGTTGACGTTTCCCAGCGACTTGAACGAGCGACACATGGACGAGCGGCACTGTGTCCTCGTATTTTTCACGATGTTAAATTGCCGTTCGCACTCTGCATTGCTCTCTGGTATCAACAAAATACCCAGCGTCACTTCGGCTGAGCACTACATTAAAAATACTTGAAGATATTTTTGCACTAGCGCTCCTTGCTTTTAAAGCCATCACTGACCGTAGGCCTATGCAATGCCAGAGTGGCTGACGCCGAGAACGGTGGAGAGTCTAGTGTTGCTAGTTGCGGAAGGCGGCATTCACTGGCTAGCTTAATGGGACTAGGACCACTAGGGCACCCAACAACACCGTCAGCGTAAAGAGCGGCTCTGCGGTTAACGAAATAGCACATGTATAGGGTTTCCCTACTACTTTCTGAATTCTGCGCGAGGAACCTCTAATTGGATTAGATTGGGTTGGATATTTTTTTTTCCCCAATGTGGCCTGACAAAGCGCTAGATGCGGGAACAGGACACAACAGCAATTTCCGGAAGATTTTCCTGTCAACCGTACAACCGGAAGAAATGGTCCAAATCCGGGAGTCTCCCGGGTAATCCGGGAGACTTGGCAGGTATGAAATGAGGTAGTAAGCTCCGGTGATGATGGGGCGATATCGAAATGAAACTCTATCACTGGTTGTGAAACTTGAATAAATGTGAGCGTAGTGTTTAGCCAGTGTTTGCATTATTCTGTACATCATTTTGAGACGTTGTATGTGGGGTTAACATTTGCTCGACTCGTTCAAGAGCCACACCCTCCCAAGATTCAGATAAATATGTGAGCCTTACACGAGTAAATATGGTACACCTATAATTTTGTTTTCTATCAATCTATGTGTTGTGATCAGTTTTCTTTCAACCCCCCCCCCCCCTCGCCTTTTTTTTTTTTTTTCAATTCACAGTCTCCAGGTTCTGGCCAGGTAGGTGAGGAATAGCACAATGTACTGCCTGTACCAGGGATATTGGTAACTGTTTCCACTTGGCTCACTCGGCAGCAGCCAATACTTGAAGTAACACATAGGGACCACTGCCATTATTGGCTTCCCAATAATCATGTTTTGTGCTAGAGAAGCTTGTGGCAGAGATGCCCCAATAAAGTTCTATGTCAACCATTGTGGTGTAAATACCACATATAACAAAATATCACTTTTAATGATTTGCCACTTTTCACATTATGAACTTTTGTCTTCACTGTATGCAAATACAAATTGCATAAAGCAATGTAATTTGAATTGCATAATGAATACTATGAAATGTTTAAAGGTTGTTTATGCTAAAAATTGAGCATTCAAGGAAATGGTATTGTTAGATACCGTTAATTGAATGACTCGGGTCTTGAATGCCTCACAGCTTGACACACGGTTTCGAGCACTATAAAAGGCTAGTTATCTTTAATGTACGTGCACAGGCTTTACAATTTTGCTGGACATAAGCTGCCAAAACACTAAGCATACTATTTCAAATATATTTAGCACAGTTATTAAAGCCTATTTCATTTACTTAAATACCACAATAAACATTTCATTTCTGACACCTACACTGCTTACATGTCACTGGAGTATCCAATTTGTGGTGTGTAGCCATGGACTGAGTCATCTTAAAAGGTTGCCTATATTTGATGCTGCACCCAACCAAATTCACAGGAGAACTAAGTGCCCTTGCATAAAAGCACATATATTCTTAAGAGGTACTTTTAAGGAATTCATTTTGGATGCAATTATTTCATTTTTCAGCTTTTCAAATGTTATTAGCACACAGCACTTCTCTATTGCACACAATCTGACTTTGCAAGTGACGAAGCATGATCATCTAACCTCAACATTCCGGAAAATGGTGTCCTTCTGGCTGGCAAAGTAGTTCTCCATAAAGGCTTCCTGGCCACCACAGTCCCACAAGTTCAGCACCAGGTTGCCCAGGAAGCGCACATGCGAGTGCTCAACGTCAACTGCAATGAGAAGCTCATGTTGACAGTGGGTGGATAGCTAGGAGTTTCGTGTGAAGCTCCTAAAAAGGCCCCTTAGAAAAAAGCCTAGGAAACATAGCAAACGTCTGCTGATCCTTCATGGCATATGTCTTCTCAACAGTCATTGTGATGTGCCACTGGCTGCAAAAAGGAGCTCACATAGTCTTATGGTTCAGCCCATTAGGAAAAACTGGTGAAGCAAGGCCTTTGTTGTGTTCTAAACATTTTATCTTAATGCTCACCTGCCATGCACAGGCTTACTGCACTTAACACTCTACCTAGAGAGTGCTGATGGACTAGTGTGCAACCCTTCGGCAAGCAGGTGTGTGCAGAGAGTGACCACAAGCGAGCTAGAAGGTGCGCCTTGCACGTAGTTTTCACCCAAAGGCCATCATTCAAACCATAACAGCAAGAAATTAGTTACGTGGGAACTGGGCACAAGAGGTATACGACAGCAGTTGCCTGAACCGACTAGAATACTACACTCTTGTTGCTGGACAATGTACTACCTAGTATTGCAGAATGTAGCCACAGCCACGCAACCACATCTCAAGCTGGGGATGAAGGACACCACTTGAGAGGAAGATTCTTTTTTTTTATGTTTATTTATCTCTTTACCCACAGCAACAAGTAGCATTACATTACGGGGGAGGGGAGACATATAGAAGCAGGTAAAAACCAATCAAAGCAATTGTGACAAACAGTAAACAGTTGTAAAACACAAGAACACTATCAGTGATGAGAGTAATAGCTCGTTAGACATAACAGATATAACCTTATTAGGCAATTGGTTCCATTGCCTAATAAGGTTCAATTGGTTCCCAACAGTTGTGGGTTTGGAAATACCCGAACGCACAACTGTTGGGAACCAATTGAACCCCTTATTAGGCAATGGAACCAGAACTGTTGAGCAAATGGCATCCCTCGGTGTATAGCCCTTGGCGTAGGCATTGTGATGGTATAGCGGACTTAGTCCACATGGTTTGGACCTGTCCTAGCTTAGATGAGCCAGATAGATGTAGAGACTCCTGGGAGTCCTTGCTACTCAACGAAGAAGAAAATGCTCAACGACAAGTCATCGGTCTCGCCCTGACCGCCACCGCGTCCCAAGGGATCCCGGTCGACAGTTAGGGAGGAGTGTGGGTTTAGGCTGAAGCCTCTACCCCGTCATCTATTTGACGGGCGCAAATCACTTCTCTCTCTCTCTCAATTGGTTGCCGAAAAAAAAAATTCTTGAATGAATCTGTTCAAAATGTATAAGTCATAGCTATTTGATGTAATGAGACATGCCAAAATTTTTGTGAGATGATGCTTATTGAGATACTTTTCGTGCATTAATCATTCTCTTTAGTCTGACAAAAGTAATTTAAGGGGTCCTTGAAGGAAAATTCACAACATTCTGCAATTTAGAAACAATCATTGGCATGGTAGCTGAATAACCACAGTGGCATGATTTCTTCTAGTAATTTTGGAAGGAAACTCTGTGGTCTGCAGAAGGAAAGCAACCACAGCGGAGGTTTCCAGTTTGCCTTGGTCTTGTTCAGTCCATGCTATCACAATGGGCAGCCGAGATAAGTGAGACAATTCCAAACGCACTCACTCGTGGCACCCAGCCTCCGCGTGTCCCTTGCAATGTAGTTGGCAAATATGATGGACCTCATGCTTGTTTTCCCCGAACCACTCTTGCCCATGAGCAGCACCTAAAATGGTGAGAACAGATATGACTGAGTGAAGGATCATATAGAAAGGTAACAGATATATTTTAAAGAACGTCGTGCACCATCCCTCGAGATGGCTGACAGTCTGCTCACACAAACGTGCCCCAAATTATCATTTTCAATACTTACTATGTGCCATGCCATTTGTCGAACATCATACCCCCCCAATATTAGAAAAATTATTTAAACTTCGAACATATTAAACTTTCCTCTGAAGACTGGAATGTTATAAGAAAATTAACTTCAATGTTTTTCTAACTTTCAAAACTACTTCTGGATGGTTTGCTACACTCGGGTGGAAACTGTGGGCTTTCTGGAAAAAAAAGAAAGGCTTGCGAAACAGTTTACAGCACAGACCCAAACCTTGCCCTTCAAGCACATTATGCACTAATACAGGTTCCATTGAGCAAAGGTGGGAGACTGCAAGAAATTTTGTGGGTGAGGTCAACAATGTTGACCTGACCCTCATGTTGGAGTTGGAGTTTGGTTTAAGGGCTGTAGATGTTCAATCTTGTTGGTAAGTGTTGTTGGTAGGATTGTTTAGGTGCAGTAACCAGCGAGTACAAGCAAGTGAACACACAGAAGTGTTAACTTTACCAAAGGCTTCATTCATGCGTATCACACTCATGCGGAAGATGCAATGCACGCGTAACTACATTAAAGAAAGATAGTTCTTCTTGAACTCTTTCATTACCACTAGAAATGTGCTTATTTTCGGAACATTTATGTTTTAACATTTTATTTCAAGGCGCAGTAGTTGCAACGTATACTGTGATACATAAAATTATAGCCTGATCACTGGTGTTTTGAATGGATGTATAGCAGTAATAATTGCTCAGACAATTTTGCAGAACTCTTATGAGAAACTTCAAAGAAGTAACTCCATGAACATCAATAAATGCAATAATTTCCTATTTTCAGTATAATTACTAAGTAAAAAAATTTAAATATACAAAATATGCACTTGATTCCTATTTCCCAACTTTTGTCAGATAACACAAAAAAGTAAGATTTGTTGGCATCAATACTAGACATAGTGATGTCCATGCTATGCAGGAAAGGAGTAGCTTCACAAATGTAAAAAAAGGGTAAGTTTCCATTGTGTGGGGAGCATTTCTTTTTACTCACTGCAGTAAGCACCTGGTTCGTTTTCTTACTGCATTCTTTGGGCTCATGAAGCAATGGTTATCAAGTCAGGTAACATGCAGTACTCTTCTCACACTTGATTATTGCGCTTGATCAGCTTTTGTGTGCAAGCATGGTGGTCAAGTGTACATTCAACTGGTGCTGGAGCCTCAACATGTTTTGTTAAGTTTCTGTACAGTGTTGTACAGTAATGTGAAGTGCTGCACAATATTCTGCAGTAATGAATAATGGCACTTGCAAAGGCAGTGTTTCAAATTTAAGAGGTTAGACAGCTAATTAGGCTTCGGTCGAAGGTCGGTCTGAAACCGACTGCATGCTCTCGTGTGAGTGAAAACCCCACACGATGGGAATGATTGCTCGTAATAATTTTAACATACGCTGGCGAAGCACTGAGGAATGAAAGCAGCCCACGGCGGGGAAAATAAAATAAAGTTGCACTTGATATTAGTCGAACGCATTTATCAAAATAACATGCACTCATTAGCATTTATCATTGTCTGAGACATCCTTGAAACCGCCTATATGTCAGATCAAAAAATGGAAAACCCGAGAGAAGTTTCTGTGTCTTTAATGCTGCTGCCATTTAAAAATTATTTTGCCGGGTCGACCAAGGCACAAATTTTGCGTCTTTTTATTGAAGAAGTGCTAAGGAGCACTGTAGTCTAGTTTCGATGATACCTCCAGTTGAAGTTTTATTTTTTGCAGACTCCCCAATCTGCTAAAAAGTGTCAAATCTGACTCGGCTAAAGTTCAGTCGTCATGTCAAACAGGTGACTTATGTTGCTAGTACTAGAAGATTTCCAACAGAAATGTTAAACAATGCATAGAAAAAACTGTTGATCAAATTGATCGATTTTTATAGGTGCGGTAACGAAAGAGTTAAAGCATGCTCACCCACCCAGTACTTATTGCTATTTTTGCTGCTTCAAAAATCAGCCTAATAATCAGTTCATCTCTGTCTCAACACAACAAAGCATTTGTAAAAGAACAGCTCACAACCACACGTGCTACAATGCAGAACCAGCCAGCCATCACGTCCTTTCTTTGAACTGTTGCTATGTTCTCATCTGTCATTTATGCATTGGCCTACATAAAGTTTTCTGCATAAAAGAGGAATTTGATAGACTACACAATCTCTGCTGTTAAAAAGCAAGTTCTGTGATGCTTGCTACAGCCCCCCTCTCTGTCAGCTTAGGATTACTGTTTCTACAGAGCTTATCTAACTTTCAAAGTGCAGAATAGGTAACAATGACATTGGCACATTCTGCTAGCTTTTTCAAGTAGTGAGAAATCTTATGCATGTAAGGAAAAACAATAAATCTTTTACGACTGCCTTAAGTGACTGAAGTGTCTATGCACTCAAGCAAAAACAACTTATTAAGAAGGAACTCAGCAGATGCCTGAATGTGCAGGGGATACTCCACTTCTGAGAGGCGAGTAGACTAGTGCGCATGCACTTGTCGGCCTAGTTGCCAAGTGTGACACATTTTGAATTGTGTGTTCGCTGCATTGGCAGTCTGCAACATAGAGCAGGTGTTTGAATGGAGGACTAAGCTTTCTATCATTCAATGGCCACATTATTTTCTAAATTCATTTTCAAAGCATAGGCTGACAATGCTTCTTTTAACCAGCTTGAAATGAGACGAGTTAAAAGGCAGAAGCTGTTTGTTCCCACGTAGCAAATACTGCCACCATGTTAAGTCAGGGTGAAATGTAACTGAAATGTAAAAGTTAGCATTTGTGTCTGTCCAGTTATCTGTTTCCACCTGTCACTGCACTTACAAAGCTATTGCAGCTGTGAGAATTAGGAAAAACAGAGAAGCTACTGTCAGCTGATAACAGCGCACAGTGCACTGCAAACCAAAATAATATGCAGCAGAACGACTGGTGAATCCTGTAAACAGCTGTACATCTAAGAAGCAGCAAGTATTGCAATCATTCAATGAAAGTGCGGACCTCAACAGGTGTAACCAATGCCTGGCACATGAATGTTTCCATGCACCTTGCTTAATATGTGTCACAGATGCATAAACACCCAGTAAACTAGTCGGACACATTGTTGCACTACGCAGCTTGTAAGCACAGCATTGTAGCACCTTTTGCATAATATAAAACAGCATGCATAGTTGCAGTGCCTTTCCACTTGGGAAAATCCCTTAAGAATTGACTCCACTGTCTTAAGTCACCATTTCATCATCAGCCTAATGAATCAGTAGTTGCTGACCATAAGACTATTTCATCACCACACAATCCACAAAACATACAGCATAGCATACCAGTGGATACCGGGCCATTGCGGCATCTGTGGCAGCGACCTTGTGGATGAGGCCGCCTGATCTGCCCATGGTAGTACCACTGCCAAGAGCCAACGCAGCTACAAAGCTTCCCTCACTAGCACGCAAGCTTACACTGGCACACTGGAACTCTATGGAATTTATACACCCTTGTCTTCATAGCTTGGATACATGTCTACAGCTCCGTTTTCCGCCTGGAATTTTGCGAGCTGAAGAAACACTTCTGTGCCGCCTGTCGCTTGGTGTAGCCTTCACAACACCTATCCATTGCACATTCGAATGGCCGACTACCTCGCATGCGACAAATGCGGCCAATTGTACATCTCCTTTGTTAATGCCTTCGCTACAGTGCACCTAGAAAGGAATTCTCAGCCCCATTTGATAGACTGGACAATTGAACTTTGTTGGAGGAGAGAATCCTCACACACTAGTCCAGCCCGTCCTCAGCACAACGTTGTGCTTCTTGAGGACATGCGGGCAGAGTGACAGACCTTGAGAATTATTTCGTGCTACATCACACTTATGTGCCACATTTCATAGACTGGACAATCGGCTTTTTTCGGAGGAGAGAACCCTCGCACACTGATCTAGACCGTCTTGAGCACAACGCTGTTGCGCTTCTTGAGGACATGTGGGCAGAGTGACAGACTTTGAGAATTATCGTGCGCTACATCACACCCATGTGCAGGCCACCCACCCATCCTCACCCGTGTTTTTGTTCTGTTTTAGCTCAAGTCCCCTAGCACCTTTAACTTCCCTTACTCTAACACAGTGTAGCCAGCCGGTCTAAGCACTGGCTAAACTCCCCGTTTCTCCCACTCTTTCTCCTTCACTTGGGTAATATAGCAAGGACATTTTATGGTTCAACAAGAATCGTGTTGTCACGCTTTAAACTTCATCAGAAGTCTCAATAAGCCCTAACATATGATTGACGTCTCCTACTCCGTGAAGTTGCTAGCCTTGTTTGGATAGCGAAACAAGATTTTCCAGAGAAGAAAAGCGCGATCTCATGATGCGCTGTCGTGATACTTACCCCCATCCCACTACCGTGTACCACGTTGATTTCACTCAGTGTCGTAGACTTGTCGCTCTCTGCTTTTTCTTTTTGTTATTATTATTACATTAGTTATTTCGATCTAACATAGCATTGAACAAAGAGAATACCTCACCCTATAGTCTAGAGCGCGGCGTGGGCAACACAATACTTATTGGGCTCCTCACATCAAACCACGCAATTACATTTTTAGCAGTAATTGATGACCGGTAAGCAAAGCATTATTCGAACGCTTTGTGTCGACACAATATTTCCGATCGGCTCTGTAAGCACGATATTTAACTTGTCAGCCGTGCTACTCAGTTACATGAACACCGGAAGGCGTGTCTTGTCTCACGTGCATGAGCACTCCGGTTTGTCAAGTGCCAAAAAGCAAGCTCCGACAAACGAGGTATGCCACATAGAAATAATTTTGTCATGTGACAAACTCCAAGGCATGATGCCGCACGAGACGATGCATCACCGAAGATGCTGCTTTGGAAGTAGCGACGCTCCTTCGCTCGTGAAAACATCGGAAGAAACAGTTCCGAGTGAGGGAATTCGAATTCAGACGAGTACCTTTTTCTTCATGGCGCTGGATCTGTTTTGCATCCGAGCCTTGCAAATTATTCGGCAGGGAAATTTACGCCCAAATGACCCGATTTGCCGCACAATCCGTATTCACTTGTCTATCAAAGCAGCTGGGCGAAGCTTGTCTTGTGACTGACAGACAGATGAGAGCGCCCCCTCTAGCGGCGGGCATATTTAACAAGGTTCAGTTTTGATTTCATTTTCAACACTTAATTGATGTTACTAGACTCCGCTACTAGTTAAGTAAACAGTTTATAAAACATATTGACTCACGGGAATATAAACGCTAGCGTTTTCTTTTCACAGCATGACTCGGGGTAGCGTTGGGATCGAGAGTAGCAGTCCTTATAAAAGCGCTCGGTGCAGCGCTCGAGGCTAAGCCGGCTAAGCGTCTTCTGCTTCTACCATGGCGACGGGACTCGACACTCCTCGTGAGTGACAATCTCTCGTTTCTATATCGCTTTTCTTGCAGGAACCGAGGATATTCTGACTCCCAACGTCTGCATCGGAGAAATTTAATCGTCTCGCCAAGTTTTCTAAGCTCTTTGTAGCACTTACAGCGCACGCATCTTGCAGCAGTGCGATGAAGCGTCTGCTCGCGCGGCTCCTGCATGACGGCGCCGGCGCGGTGTGCGCTCCCCGCCCGAGTCACGCCGGGAGCTGTCATCGCGAAGCGTTCGCCGCCGCATCGCGAAAAGCAGCAGCTCTTGCTGTTCCGGTCTTGTTCCGAGAGCAAAGTTTGAGGTGTGTCTTGCCACCCCGCGAAAAAGAAAAGAAAAAAATATATTGCTTCTCTCTGTGCGCGCGATAGCATCATCGTTTCGGTTTTGGAATCTAGTGGGCGCGCCCCCTGAACCCGCGCAAGTTGGTGCTCGATATTCGCGTGTTGCGTACTATGAAGTCGAAAATCGTGTGCTCAGCTTCGCATATTAAAAGGGCGCTGAGCTTAAACGTGACATATGTGTACGGTGGTGACTCGTGGGCTTTTCCCCGTTTCTCGTTGGATAAAAGAGGATATTTTTATTTTATTTTTTATTTTATCTTTCTTTTTCTGCACCGAAGCCCTTATATTGTGTTACATGCTTGCTCAGTCGATGGACCTTCTGATTTGGCTTTGTTTTTTATTTATTTTTTATTTTCGGAATCACTTGCTGGAATAACATAGCGCTCGCAAATTTTAAACTCGGGCTCATGTGAATGCGCGGACTTGTGGTACCATTGGAGAGGAAACAGCCGCCGTCTGCTACACGGGAGACGAGTGCTGGAGTGACTCTTGCGAGACGATGCAGCGGAGGCGAAAGAGGAAAGACGTCAAGGAGGAGCCGCCCCGCCGGAGGAAAGAAAGACTTCGGAAACAAATTCGAGGCCGGGAAGAGGTGACGCCGATTGTTGACCGCCGCCCAATCGGGAAGTCATCCATGCAAGCGGCGGCGCGTGTGTGTGTGTGGTGTGTGCTGTGCGCGCGCAAGGCCCCCAAAGAGATGGACCACGCCCAAGCCATATTGTGTTCGGACATTTCTTCGTTGGCGGAGTCGGCCGCCGGCACTTTTTCGGATGAGGCGGTGGTGTTTATTCGTTCTGCCGCCGAGAGGCGCAGGGAGGAGGAGGAGTAGCTGTGTAGAAGGGAGGGAAAGAGGAAGACGTTAGAGGAGAGAGGCGGGAGTAGACGGGAGTAGACGCGCGAGGCCCACGGGAAGTGGAGGCAAGCGGTGGGGGTGGGAGATGGACGGGGAAGGTTAAGGGCAAGGGGAGAGCTAGCGGAGCTGGCAAGTGGGATTCCTAGGGAAAGGGCAAAGAGAGCGGTCTTCCCAGGGAGACTCAGGAGAGACGAGTAAGCGAGTCACTCTCTCTCGCTCTCTCGCTTCCCTCCCCGCAGTCTTCTGTGACGTACCTCCTCTCCTCGAGACAGCGGGCAGTTTTCGCTCCCTTTTTTCTTGATCATTTTCTTCTTTTTTTCCTTTGCGTACTTTCTCTTGTTTATCTTCATGTTGGTTTGCACTTTGGTCCGAGGAGGAAGCGGCATGCATGGGTGAAGTGGCGGCGAACAGGAGGGGAAAAAAAGGAAGGTTAAAAAGAAACCTTCCGCAATCGGCTTGTGTGTTTGTGCTGAGCGGCGGCGGCAAGGGGCGAGAGGATGCGAGTTCGGTTGGGGGGGGGGGGGGGGGGTATTGAGCAGAGAGGTAAGAATGGAGCGAGAGCGTTTCCTCTGATAGAGAGAGGGATAGAGAGGGAAACAAAAGGGGAGGTGAAAGCCCCCATTCCTCTCTGCGCTGTTGTTACGAGCGGAGTTGCTGCGTATTTTCTCGTTTTGCCTCTGCTGCAGCTCCGCTCGTGCAGGCTTTGCGGCAGGGGTGAGGTGGCTGCAAAATGTTAGTGCCGTCTTTTTTCGTTGTTTAATTGAGCGACAGGGGGTGCCAGCAACAGCGTGAGGATAGGAAAAAAAAAAAAGGTCCCTCTCCATTTCGCTCTGTCTAGCTCGAAACTGCGTGCTACTACCAGCCGGGCGTCGGATCGATTTTTCCCCGGCCAGAGAGCTAGAGAGACTGCCGGAGGCAAGCGGCGTCCGGGATGGAAGGAAGGGGAAGCTAGGGGACGCCGGAGGAGAGGCATGGACGTTTCGCAAAAAGCGCTCGCTCTCCCTCCTTTTTATGGAAAGCAGCGGGCGCTGTGTGAGAGAGAAGACCAGTGCTTCTCCGGGCAACGCGTCTATGCCGCCCCCACGCCAACATCTTCCCCCTTTCCCACACTCCCTAGGCGTTCTCCCCAAGCGACGGAGCCAACGTTCCCTAGCTCCCTTCCGCCTCCCGACTTTATATTTATCGCCTCGTGCCGTCGTACGTTCTGGTTCGGTCTTCCTCATCGTCATCTCCTGAGCATTGTTTCTCCGCTTCCCTCCCGTCTCCCGTACAGCCGTTTTCGGTCGGTACTCCTCGTTTTTACCACCTCGCGCACTGTATTGCGAGTAGCGCTCTGTTCTTTTTTCTGTAGCTGTTATTATCCTGCTTGCCTCCAGATATGAGATTAGACATCTCTCTTTTCCGCCGCGAGAGCGTTAGGCTATCGTGCATCTCTTGCCGGCGTCGTCTGCACAGTACCTCTATACCACTGCTTTTGCCGTCCCGAATCTTACGTTCTCCTCCTCGCTGGTTGTACAATGATAATAAAGTTTTTAATTTTCTCCAACGGTCGCTTGTCTCTAACTCGTCCCCCCCAGCCTCCCCCCCCCCCTCCCCCCACATTCACCTTCTAAAAAAAAATAAAAGAGATGAGTAATTCCCCGAAGAGCAGACAGCGATCCCCCTTATTTCTTTCCTTCTAACCCAAACTGAATTTCGGTAGGGAGAAGGAGAACAAAAAGGAACGGACGTGAAAGCGGAGTGAATTAGGCGCACAGCAGTGGCAGACAAGATCCACCGCGCGTCAACTCTCAAATAGAATTGCGATAGAGAGCCTACAGTAGTTGAGCCGCACTGTTGCTCGCTTGCTTGTGTTTCCTGCCTGCCCCTCGAAACCCTTTTTAGCCTTCCTTTCGCCTATTAACTTACTCCTGCTGCCGCCTTCTTCCGATCTTTATTGGCTTATACGATTGAGTTGGTTCTGACTTGGCTTCGGTCGAATTTACTTTTCACCGTTCGTTTTTTTTTTCTGTCTTTCTTTGCAAGCACTGTCGTCCACTCTTGTTTCTTTGCATTGCTTGCTTTCACCGTTCGGCCTTCTTCGAACGAGATGGAAACGGTATGGCGGAAAGGAGGAAAGGGGGAGGGGGGTTCGCGGAAAGTCCAACGTGACTCGGTTACTGCCTACGCCTCAGGGTGACGCAGGGCAACGATGGTGCTCTGCGTCGAAGTCCGAGCTAGCTGTGCCGTTTGTTATAATCATTCTTTTTTTTTCTTCCTTTTTTCCCTTTTTTTCGTTTCTCTGGGTGGAATTAAAAGGGTTGATGCCGTTTGCTTCCTTTTTTTTCCCTTTTACACCGCGTGCGTTTCAGTTCTGTTCCGGCTGACAAATTCCACCGCCGCGACGACGAGTGTTCTGTCCAAATTACACCTCCCGAGCTACTTTTTTTTTTAATACACGCACTCAGGCACACACGCACACCGCACAATTCCCGAGTTATTTATTCATCCGGCCGGCTTATTTCGCCTTGTCTGGCGCGCGACGAAACGTGTCGCAGTGCAAATTGAGTTTTGCGAGCACCCCCACATTTCCGTGACAACCATTCTTTTTCTCTTTTCGGCCCTCCGTTTTTGTTACCTCTGTGAGCCGACTTCTTTCGGCGCTTAGTATTTATCGAGCTGCAGAGGCGGCAGCTTTGCGTTGAATATTGTTGGCCATTTTGGGAGCCGATGCACCGTGCTCAGTCGCCAAGTTCAGTGGACGTGGTAATTCGCATATATATAACGGTGGATGTGTGCGCCGGAAACAACTATAGTTAGCGCGCTTTCGCAAATGAGTCTTTCTTTTTTAATTTTTTTTTTGTACGACTACACATCCTTCTTCGGCGGTGTAACCCGCACCGAGCGGAGCTTGCTGGCAGTTTTAGTTCGAGGCGTGCGAGGGTTGACGCAGCACTTTGACGCGGTTGACATTGTTCAACATATCATTTACCTAATCTTCTTTTATTAGGGCGTTGAGGTCTCGACTGTTCTATTGTTTGTTTGTTTTTGCTGCTGTCATCTCAACTGGTTATGGAGAACTTATTGAAGTAGATATACCACAAATGTATAGCATTCGAAGAACTGCATTGATACAGCACCAATTTTCGAACTGTCGACTATATAGGCAACAAAATGAAAGGAATTTCGGGATTATAGATAGGTAGGAATTAGTAATGAATAGCAGAGATAAATCTGGAAATTTAAGAAGGCTCGGGCCAAGAATGCAACAACCACGTACTCCCGATTGCTGCTAACACTAATAGTACATGCAGATAGGGGTTCCAAAACCCAGAGCTGTCTAACTTCAGCAAAATCTGACAAGCAGGAGTTTCCAAAAAGCTCTTAAAGAGGCGAAATAAAAACAGAAAAAAAAAAAAACACGGTGAACCATTCAGTCTTCATCTCATAGTCGGGGGGTATATTAAAGCGCCGTGGGTGACAATTCGGTGAGGGATTACTCACTGCGCAGTCTCACGAAGGTGTCTTTTCAGCAGCCTTCTGCGTACTGTGGGATTGATCGTGAGATGCAGAGAAATACAGGAGACGTCGCGAACATTAAAACGATAGAAAGTGTGGAGTACGACAACTGACTGCGCGCCTCCGAAGCGCATAGCTATAGTGTCCGTCGAATCAACAGTGTCTGTAGTATTTATAATCTATAGTCCACTGTAAATGCGCATATACAAATTTAATTGTCGCAGATATGTATTATATTCTGGAAAAAAAACGAAAAAAAAAAACGATCCAAGTATGCCAGTGTATGCCGTGCACCGGAAGAGTGGTTTCACGAATATTCCGAAACTATAGATTCCCACGGCGCGTTATTCGTGCGCTCTTGTCTTTGTTCGAAGCAAGACATGTAGCCCGAGAGAGGATGATTAGCTCCTATATTTGACCGTTTCTTTCTGGGTTGAAGCTACTCTCTACGGGAATTGTGCACCATTCGAGGTTTATCTGGTCCCCACACAATTATCGTCACCTGTCTTGCATGCAAGTTCCTTTCTTTAGCTCTGCGCCCGGTGACATATAGCCTCCCTGCATGACAGGAAATTGGCGAGCGCAGTTTGTTAGATGAAATACACGCAAGATGGATCGTATTATTTGGAGACAATTTAGATATAAGCACCGAAGGGTGTAAAATAAATTTAGTCGCGGTGTCTCGCATACGGAGACGCAACTTACTTTTGTCTGTTCCGACTAGCAACAAGAAAAAAACTTTCTTGGAGCATAGCGCTGAATATAAACGTAACCATCTGCTAAACAAAATGATATCCTAATTCACTTTAGTAAAATGGGTAATGCAAAAGAAAGGTATAATTTAAGAGGCGCACTATACCAGATAATTTTTTAAAGTGTTCGATGAGGTGCTCTGTATCACTGCTATTAATTCGCGTTCCTTACTGCATCAGAAGGATATCCCCTGCATAACCGGCGCACATGACCTGTAACAAATATTTCAGTTCTTTTCATGATATGTAGCGCATAACCTACAAGAGGAAAATTTCCGTAAACCAGTGAATTCTTGTAATTATGATGACTGGCCTGAAATGGGGCTTAAATACTTATGCTACAGGTTACAAGTATTCGTCTTCTTTTATTTCTGAAAAGTTTGCGCCGTATTTGCAGAAAAAGAATGTAAAATTTTAGACTCCTTAATAGCTCTTAATCATAATTCGTGACTGAAGAGCTTAGATTGTGCATGCTTTATACTGAATTACAAACCGTCTTCTCACACCCGCCGTGGATGGCTTAGCGGCTATGTGGTGTTGCGCCGTTAAGCACGAGGTCGCTGGATCAAATCCCGGCTCGCAGCGGCCGCATTTCGATGGGGGCGAAATGCAAAAAAAAAAAAAAAAAAAAAAAAAACTTCGCCCGTGTACCGTGCGTTGGATGCACGTTAAAGAACCCCAGGTGGCCTAAATTAATGCAGAGTCTCCCCCACCACGGCGTACATGCCTCATAAGCAGATAGTATAGTTTTGGCACGTAAAACCCCAGAATTTATTACTACAGTCGAACCCGGATATAGCGAACCCACGTATAACGAATTGTTGTGTATAACGAACAGCAGTAAGAACAGCATCCCCCTTGAAAATTTTTGTATGAAATATTTATTTCATATATCGAATTACCGATATTATACAGAACGTTTTTGTGATCCCCTTCAGAAGCGCTTTATCCGGGTTACACAGTTTTTTTTTTTTTTTTAACTGTCTTCTCGATCCCCCTCTGCCAGGTTCACAGACCGGGCGATTGCGTTTATACACGCGTCGCGATAAGTCCGGAAACGGAACTCGGCCGCTGCGCGTTGTCAGTTGTGTTTCAACTCTTGCTCGCGGCACCGGAACGAAGGCTCATCCGGACGCGCGCGTGATGTCATCCCGCTGTTCGCGCGAACGAGCGCCATATAGACTGACGCGTACGCACGCGCGCGCCAACGGAGAAGTCTCGCGAGTAAACAAATATTATCACAGGCGGCGCGTCAGCTCATGGCCTGTATGTGCAACGCCCGGCGTGTCATCTCTGTTCAATTACTGCCGCGTGTCATATCGCTGCTCGGCAAGCGTCGGATGCTCTTACTGAATGCGCCTAATTACACGGGTATATGCTGCGCGCAAGTGCATGCAGTTGTAGACGAGTGTATGGTGGCAATACTGTCACATTCCTCGTGCGGACAAAATAAATAAATTGGACAAGCTCTATATACTGCGTGGCGTCAAGTTTCTCGGCCGGCAAGATTGATGTGGCCGAATTTTTAAACAGTTGCTTCGCAAAGATTGTTGCTCGAAACGGCGAACAAACGCGCAGTTTTTCTAAAAAATTTGAACCGGTTGCCAGCTGGTTCGCGCATTTCGTCGAATGCCGGCCAGGAGCCGTCAGTATAAATAAAGAAAAATCTGTTATTGGTCGCTTGTCGGAATAAGTTTCCTCTCTTTTTTATTATTTATTTATTTTGTATTTATTTTAGTGTTTGTTTTAGATGTTGTTGTGGCGTACGTTATCTGAGTGACTTCTAGACATTCCTTACTGACGTGTTCTAAGCATATTAGAAAACCGATAGCTACAGCTGCGCGCGCATCCTAGCTGATCTGCACCGCGCATGCTCAGATAACAACTGGTCGGTGTGGCATCGTCAGAGTATACGTATAGTAACGAGCGCTTTGCTAAAATGTCCCAATATTCCCGAGTGTCTTTCACACCTCCTACTGTGACTTCCGCGCCCAACAGGGTGATGAGAGCTGTACATCTCTTTCCTGACTACACATAGCGTGACCATGAATACACTAAACGATTATACAAACAGTTGACCTCTGCCGCCTCCCGCCACCCCTGCAGGCCTCTCGCATCCCCCGAAACTCGCTCGATACGCTCTCCTCCCCTATTAGCCGCGGCCGCTTCAAGCCGTTTTCTTCCCGACGTAAATGCCTTCCTCCTGTGCCACCATTTTCCCGCTCCTGTCACCGACGACATTACCAGGTAGGCGAGGCGTAATGACATTCGGTGCGTTCGCGCCGTGGCCGCTTCCGCGCTTCCGAACCCATCCATTATCGGAGAGGCGTCACGTACTACTACTACTACTACTACTACGCGCTATAGCGACCGCCACGCCATCGGGAGTATGGCGTCCCGCTTGCATCCGCTGCAGAAATGACAACATATATATACGACGAGCAAATAAATAACAGGGCAAAGCGCCCAACTTCCGCGGCCGAAACGGCGGCCACCATGCACCTCGCGCGCCGGGGAATCCCGTGACGCGTTGATGTCCCGTTATATACCTACGTACGAGAGAGAGAGAGTGGGTGGGGGAGACGGAGCCAGTCCTCGGTCACCAAGCTGCTGCTGGTGCCGGGCATTGATTAAACTTGACCACGACCCAGACGTGCGTGCGCAGCGCGAGAGGGGGGCCGCGCCTCGGCCGGTGACCAGGCGGGAACGGCTTTGGGGGCAAAAACCTCGTCGCGGCATCGATCGCGCCCCTGGCTGGGTGGCTGCACGGCGGAGAGGAGAGGCGGGATGAGGGGTGCGCGCAGGCGCACCCTCGCCCGCCCTCCGTATACACGTCGGAGGCAATGGTCGCATCGCCGTATACACTCTTGGCGTGGAAAACTCCTTCCTTTTTCTTTTTTCGTTTTCTTCAGCATATTGGCTACCGTAGAATAGATGGACGAGGACTAAATGGGAAATAAAGGTGCAGCGCGCCAAGCAAGTTAGCTTAGCCAGCATTTCCACTCAATTACATCGCGTGGGAGGTTCAGACCAAACTTGTGAGACATGCCTGTACGAGCTTGAGATATCTTGTTGATAGGGCTCCATTGGACATGGAGAGCGAGTAAAAGCCGCGTAGAACAATAGCAGTGATAACAATCACTGGTAAGACAAGGGATGTCGTGGTTAAGGTGCCATATACCGTAGATAGCTGTGCTTTGTTTTCATCAACCACCCACTTTTTAGTCTGCGCAGGTGCCTCTTTAGGGGAGTACAGCTTCACTGAAACCCCTTGGGGTAAACGGTCAGCAGATTAAATAATGATGGGGTGTACTACTCTCCCCTCTTTCACGAAGGAGTTCACCGACACGGTGTGAAGCTTCAAGAAAACGAGGCCACCGACGCAACGTTTGGTTTGTACGCCTCTGGCTGGGGGTGTGCCATTGCTTAAAGTGCTTTTTTTTTTCTAGTATTATTAAACCGCCTGCGCTCGTCTTGTGTCCGCAACATTCGCTAATAATGACAACAGAGCTCGTTCGTCAGTGTTGGCATAATGACCACCACTTATACAGGCGATTTGTAGAGTAGCCTACCTTCTTTTTACCACTATTTTGAGCACGCATCATCGTGTCATATGTATGTGATTGAGTTTGGTGCGAGCATATTATCGCCTGGAGCATCGCGAGGCACGTGAATCCCACCTTTGCCGCTGTAAGTAATCCACAGCCCGACCCACCTCCACATAGTTGGGCGAGCGCTTCACGGATCTGGCTGCTTCCCGTAGCAAACTTTTGGGAGTAAACCGAACTAACTAGAATTGCTTGCCATGGACCGGACACGCGCAACACGGAGGTTTCTGACGATGAACTGCAGATCGAAATCGCTCTGAAATTACTTCACCGCCCACGTTTCCTTATACAGTGCTCGAAAACCAGCTTCTCCTTCGTACTTGAGCGCGTGTTCTTTGCGAATCATGTTGCGAAGTTTTACTGAATATTTCTTGCGCAAACGAACCACTGAATTAGCGTAATTGCTCCGATGTCCCGAAGCTCCGGCCGTGCGCGCGCAGATACCCAAGTAATTCCGGCGAGTTTGTGCCTCGATCCTTAGAGTCGGTGGCGAAGTAGTAACCATCTCTTCTGTGCCCCTCCACCCACCCGCTGAGAATTGATGGCTTTTGCTCTGCGAAGCCGTATAGCTCTGCAGCGCGCCAAGCACCGGAAGTTGCCGCCACTGTCGGGGGGAAGGCAAACGCGATAGTGCCGCATGGGAGGAAGAGGCGCCGAAAGGCAGTTGATGTGTGCGCCGCTTCTCCAGCGAGCGCAGTTCATCGCATTCCTTTGCTTTTTGTGTGTATCCACTTGGCATTTATTAGAAAGTGTGCGCGAACGTGCAGTGGGGATAGATAGAGGCAAGGCGGAGAGGTGTGTGTGTGTGTGTGGGGGGGGGGGGGGGTAGCTGAGGAGGGGCAAAGAGTCAAGAACGCACGTGTTGAATTTGAGAGCCCGCTGGAGGGTGTCTTTTTGAAGAAGGAGGGGGTGAGGGGGGTTGTTGAGTAGTGTGAGGACGCGGCACAGTGTGTGTATACTTGTGTTGAGTGCGTGGGAGTCTCGTTGGCAAGCTGGCTTTTTTTTTTTTTTTTTCTCCGTCGCGATGCGAGAGCGTTTAACACAGTGCAGAAACGGACGAGCGAGTAGCGTCGTTCGAGTGACACATACGCGCGCTGTTGCTGCTGCTTCTGGCTGCTTCGCTGGTTGGGAAAACAGAAAGATAACATTTGTGAGGGAGTTAAATTTTAAATGGCTTGAGCGTTAGCGGGTAGGGAAAGAGTTGAATTACTGTAGAGTGTGGGATACGAGCGTATGAGGGGTGTCGCGCGTACTTGTGGTGCAATCCGCGGATGACACAAGTTTGTGCTGGAGTCTTCTATAGAGGATGTATACGCGGTTTCGATGGACTTCAGAGGGAGGGGTTGACAGCAGGAAGAAAATTGTCATTATCTCTCTCTCTCTTTCACACACACACACACACACACACACACACACACACACACACACACACACACACGCACACGCACACGCACACACACACACACACACACACACACACACCACACACACACACACACACACACACACACACACACACACACAGAGAGAGAGAGAGAATGTATAAAAAGGACTGTAAAAAGGATGTATAAAAAGAGAATGTATAAAAAGAACCGGGACGCGACTGCCCACCCGGCCCGGTTCTGGCTGAACTTAGCCGAATGAAACGGTAAGTATGGTGGAACGCGGCGGACAGTGCATGGCGATATGCGATACATCATTTCCTCTGCCGGCGACGAACTTTGCTGGATCCCACGCTGGCAGTCTTTTCTCTCTCTCTTTTCGTGTTTACATGAAGACTGGCACTTTAGACGAAGACAGCTACGGCGCTCACTGAAAGGCTACGTGTTCAACGGATACAGAGAGGAGGACGCCCAGAGATACCAAGCACGAAGACGTCAGTCGGCGCTGTTGCTTGGCGACTTTCGCACCGGCGCTCCCATGTATACCATATAGTCGCTACTGCAGCACCTGTACTGTACACCGCCGTCGGCCGATCCCTGTTTCCGGTACACGGAGAAGGGAAAAGGCGCGCTGAAAGCGGAGACTGCTTTCCTCGCCTCCTCCTTCTCTCCGAGCTGTGCAGCTGCGTCGGAGGAGCACAAACACAGCCGCGCGGGAACCCCCCCTTCTTCCCCGAGATCTGCATATCGCGTGCTTCATTTCCGCTCCTTGCAGTCGGCGCGCTTTTCGCTCTGTCCGTGCCGACATGCAGCGGTCCTCGTTTAACTGAGCAGCACGGGACGACTCGCCGACATATGAGTACACACACGCAGGGGCTTGGCGGCGGCCGACGCCGCCTTTTGTGCACGATATGGGGCCGCTTTGCTTCGCTTATCTGCTTCCATATCGCAATCATTTGCTGCGCAGATGTCATTCTCGTATGCTCTATAGTATATATGGAAGGGCGGAGGCATGGTACACTAAAGCCCCTTTAGGGTACACATGCCGCGGAGGTTGTGTCAAAAGGAAGTGTTGCACCGCCGCACCCGGAGACAGAACATGTCAGAATGACGCCTGTCGAACGAACATTAACCTGAGAGAGAGAGAGAGAGAGAGATTTTGGCGAGGGTTTTGCAATGCGATGGTGACTGGAATCATGATACACCGAGAACATGCGACGCACGCCGCTGAGGTCGTCAAGTGCCGCTATCTCGAATACCCTGAACTGTACTAGCTGTGGCCTCCGAAAGCACTGGCGGAAGCTCCGATTGGCGCAAAGGCGAGGAGGAAAATTCCGGGCTGGCACGAAGGCCTTGCCTTCGAGATCCTAGGCGGAGGCTGCTCTTCCGTTTACTCGCTCCCTGTGCGATGAACACTCGAGAAGTGCGGGAGTGTCGGCGATCACTTTTATAGCGAATAATCGTTCATCCCATGTGTAACTGTTTAAACATATGTGCGTCTATAGTTATAATAGGTGCGTTAACTATGTATCCCAACTATCCAAAGTCTTGATACTATTCCCTTTCTCAAGTTCCATGACCAACCGCGCCGCTGGCAGTGGCACTTTTGAAGGGCTTGCGAATACTTGGTCTGTTACAGTTAAAAAAAAAAGTTCCCGAACTTTTTCGGGTGGTTGATGCTCTGATTTCTTTAGAATGCGATGACCATGCTCGTTTATCGAAAAACAATAAAACTGGTATACGAAAAGACGTTGCCAAAATTTATGACATCACGATAAGATGGTGCTGCGACTTGAAGGTGGCAGGTGGCGCCGCCACTCTTGTCTTGCTTTTTCGTTATTATTATTATTATTATTATTATTATTATTATTATTATTATTATTATTATTATTAGTAGTAGTAGTAGTAGTAGTAGTAGTAGTAGTAGTAGTAGTAGTAGTAGTAGTAGTATAGTCTGCCAATACAACCTAATAGGCTAATACTATTTCTCCTTACGTTTCCATTTAATAACCCGCTTTCTTGACTGGCCTCCTGTAATTAATGAGCTCATGCTCATTATTTCGCGAGATCGGCAAGCCATCAGCAACAGCGCGCTCGTGGACGTGGCGTGGAATTTGTTCAAATCATCTCGCCGAACTGGCTCTGGCGGTGCCGAACTGTGTATCTTATAGGCGGCCCCGTTGGTCTCTTCTTGCATGGCCAGTGGGAGACTGATGTCAACTTCCCGTGCACTCACCCGTTATTTTCTCGTTAGTTTCCTCGCCGCGTGCCTGCATCTCATCCGGTGGCCGGCATACACAGAGCACTTGACGGAATGAAAAATGCTCGCCCTAGCCTCCCCACATCTGACACTCGTTATCTTTCTTGCTTTCGTCCTCTTTTTTCTTGTCGTCTTCAGTGTCTCCCCGAATCGCGCGCCTGAGTACTTCTCCCTGTTCCCCATTCTTCGGCTGCCCTCCCGGCATCCCTGCGCTTCCGGTATTCCGTAAAAATATTTTTCTTTCGGGTTTTTCTCTTCTTTTCTTTAATTCGGTCATTCGCTTATATATGCTCCATATTTCTTTTCCCCTGGGCGCTAAAGATCGAAATTATATATATATATATATATATATATATATATATATATATATATATATATACACGCTTTTTTTTCTTTCTCTCACTTCTTTATTTCGTTCCTTATTTATTGTCTCTCTCTCTCTCTCCTCTTCCTTATCTGTTTTTCTTTTTTCTTTTTATTTCAGCTCTGCACGTGTCGTTTAAATACCCGACTGCCGACGCGCACCCCTCTAGCGCAGTTAGTCCAGTCCCCTCCCCATACCATACATGCCTCGTGCGTCCCTTTGCCTTCCGTTTTTCACTTACTTCCTACTTCTTTATTAGTTTTTTTTTTTTTTTTTTTTTTTGTTACTCACTCTCGCGACGCGTCTCGCCTTCGCCCCCCTTTCTCCGCGTGCTCTCTATGCGTTGCCTTCCGCCTCGTCCTGTTAGCTAGCGCATAGTCGCTTCCCCTTTATTTCCCTGCCCCAAAGCGGGACCTATAGAGCAGGAGCCATTTCGTTCTACCTTCTCTTCTCTTTCGAAGCATTATCCATAAAGTTATGCCGTCCTCATTTTCAGGTTTCTACGTTTTCCTCATCGATTCCACTTCTTCTTTTTTTATATACCTTCCCCTCCGTCATCCCTCGCCCAGCTTTCCCGATTATTTTATTTGTTTCCCGTTCCTTGCTGCAATGATCTACCCCTGCCTGATGTGTTAGACGACAGGAAAGAAAGTGCCTGCGTGTGTGGGAGAGAGTGCGGCCAAGGGAGCGAGGGGAGGGAGAACAAGCGGGAGGGGAGTTCATTGTCCCGAAATTCCTCTGGAATCTTCGGGAAAAGATTAGATTCGACGGCTATGTGAGACACCGTTTCCTTTTTTTTTAACTTTCTTTATATACTTCTCCTGGCGTCCTGCTTACCCCCTTCTTTTTTTTCTCTCTCTCTCTCTCTATCTCTGACTGCATGAATCGCTTTTTCTTCGAAGAGTATTACTGTCTGATATCCCGAAACATTGAGAGTACAAACGGGGAGAACAAAACAAAATAATCCCCATATGTGTATAATTTAGTGCCAACAAATAGAGCGCGCTCGCTTTTGTGATATAGCGGACGGAACGGCGGCGCGTTTGTATAGGTAAAAACGATGCAGTGTGGGTGTATCGTGGTGGGCGCGCGGTCGGGGTAGCAGAGAGAGAGAGTGTGTGTGCGGACGTGATGTAATCGCCGTTATGGTGCGGACAAGTCGTATACGTGAAGCCCACACAGAGAGAGTGTCGCGGCAGGTCATTACCTGCCTTATAGTCTCTTATATACGCCATCGCTTGTTGCTCGTTCGGTGCCTTTGTTCCCTTTAATGTTTTCCCTATTCTCTCATTTTGGGAGGAGATGGGGACACACACGCATTTTACTTCGCTTTGGATTTTATTTTTTGATTCTTCGAGTTTTGATCGTTGCAAGACGCTTACGTTTGATGAAGACGAGCGCCGTTCGTCCGGAAATGAGCAGCTGAAGAGACGAAGAAAAGTGCGTACCGAATGTGACGTTTTACTTCCGGAAAGAGAAAGAAAGAACAAGAATTAGAAGGCACTGCGTACTGCACACAGAAAGAAATAACGGATAAATTCCATATGCAAATGTAAGGGCCTCGCGTGAGCTTTATTTATTTATTTATTTATTTATTTATTTATTTATTTATTTATTTATTTATTTATTTACTTACTTACTTACTTTAAACGTAGAAAAATACGAAGGTAGGCCTCTTTCGAGCCGGCTTGTTCTAAATAAACGCTACTAACGCAACATTAAAGAATAAAAAAGAAAACAAGAAAATATTAGCGAGCGCTATACGTCGACACACACAATTCACAAGGACCCAAATAGCGTCGTCACGGGTGCGCCAGCACAATTGGGACAGCTTTCGTCGGGACGACGTTTTCGTATAGATGTAGTATGTGTACTGAATGTACACGACGCCGTCTATGCGCGCGCGCGTGCGTGCGTGTGTGTGTTTGTGTCAGTGAGCGGCACACTTTTTACTGTGTACGTGTAAACGCGCCATCGCCGGCGGATATATATATATATATATAGATTCGCACCACCCGGCGGTTTATTAAGGGCGTAATTGAAGGATACCACCCACTTATATCGTCGTCATCTCTAGGGAGGGGAGGAATGGGGGGGGGGGGGGATGCACCGGTATCTCTTCTTTTTCCTCTTCCTCCCTTTATCCCCCCCCCCTTTTTTTTTACCCCTGTTGGCCCACGAGACTCCGCGTCGCCGCCGGCTTTTCTCTTTACGAGCTAGCGGCTTAGTGCGGTAAGCTCATTCCACGATGATATAGGCGCGCGCGCACACACACTAAAGCCTCGCACACACTATACGATCGTAATTCTTGGGTCCGCGACCTTTTATTTCCTTTTTGTATTTTTCTTTTTTTTTCCTTTCTTCGTGAATCATCATATTGCCTTCGGCGCGACTTGGGTCTGTCTTCGGTTTAATTCTTTGATAGTTGCGCTTCTTTCTTTCTTTTCTTTTTGTGTGAGTTCGGTTTCTTTTTTTCTTTCCCTGCTGTTTATACCCTTCCCCTCTCTGTGTCTCTCGCTCTCTTCCAATTTTTCTTTTCTTTCTTTCTTGAACGGTTTCCCTGTCTGAGGCGCGTACAGCGGAGGCTTCGCTGTTGGCAATTTTGTTACCCGCTCCAGTTGCCTTGACACTGTACACGTTGAACGAACTCGTGAGCTTATCGTAACGGTATCCTGTCATGATCCCCCCCCTCCTTTTTTTTATCTCTCTCTCTCTCTTTCTATTTCTGCTCTCCTGGTCTTCCTTCCGTCGACCTCGTCGTCGACCAAACCAAAGGTCGTTGCCAGACTGGTTGGCGTGTACATGACGAATTTGACAGCGCGTTAAGACAGGGTCAGAGACCGCGTCTTCCTCATTTCTGCCTTCACCCGCAGCTGTTGTTATCTTGTCGGCAAGTGTTCGTTGTTCGGCGGTGGGGGAATCCCTTATCATAGATTTCGGGACCCCTAAATGAAACATAATACGCAATTCGTCGATGTACTGTACTCGTTATTGATCAGCGATCCTGCGTGAAGTTATTTTCGAAGCAATATATATATATATATATATATATATATATATATATATATATATATATATATAAGGCGTGCTGTGTCTTTATTCAATGAAGGCTTGCCATATATCATATGTCATATGTGTGCTGTGTGGCCTGTGTTGTGAGATCTATTATTGTGTACCCAGCGACCGCAAATGCATGTATTATGCTCTTTTCATCAGTGGGGATAATGGTGGGTTAAAAAAAAAAGCGCGATCTGACATAACCCAATCGTTTGATAGTATACTGCGCTCGAAGCTATTGAGGTTGACGGACAGAGGAAGCTTAAGTGCTTGCGGGTTCACGTCATCACATAATATGCTTGCGTCCAAAGACCTCTTTGAAGCAATTCATTCTGCGCTACGTACACTCACGCAGATAAGATCTGCGCGTCAGCGGTCTGTCTAATTATGCGAGCAGCCACGGAGCTGGTATATTCTTACTTTGGTGAAGGACGAGACGGCGCTCTGTTTTGCAACTGTTTCAAAGCAACACCTCCCAAGAGGGCTTAATCACTTAAGTCTGTGTGCGCCGTGAACACCGTCTAAATGAACCGTTACCCACTCGCCCAACGTTCAACTATACAACATCGTATTGGTTCACGTCTATAGCCATATACGGTGACCGCATTCGCCGATGGGGCCGAAATGCGGAAAAGCCGCCCCGAACCGCGCCAACCCAAATTCTGTCCGAGTTTAATTTGCAGACTCTATCCAGTGTATACCGCGGTGACCCACTTGTTGCTTTTGAGAGCTTTTAATAACGGCTTCTGACGGATAGCGTCATCATTTCCTTGCGCTTGTCGCGGGGTCCCGTCGCGCGAACTTGATGCGCGTCGCGACTCGCCACCGTGAAGATTGGGATGATGATGATGCTGATAATAATAATAATAATAATAATAATAATAATAATAATAATAATAATAATAATGACGACGACGACGACGACGACGATGATGATGATGATGATGATGATGATGATGATGGGCCTCTCGGATGCTACTCCGAAGCTCTGGGCTGCGGAAGCTCCTCCCAAGTCTCTCGACGGTATATATACATCCGGATACACAGCTGCAGCTGTCGCGTAGAGCCGGACTCGTTTTATTTTGCGAAACCCCTTTCGACTTAAAAACGCGGCTCCTTAATATCTCGCGATAAGCGGTGTGGTCGGAAACCGTGGCGCAATATTTACGGCGTCGAGGGTTAGTGCCTTCAGTTGTAACTACCCCGGGCCCACCCCCCTTCTTTCTTCCCTAATTAAAAAAAAAAAGGCAAGAGAGAAAAAAAAAGACAAGAGGAAATAACATTGCCATAAGGCGTTCTGCTGCTGAGCGCCAGGTCGCTGGTTCGATTTGCGCTCGCATTTTGACGGAGGCGAAATGCAAAAACGCTCGAGTATACTTAGATTTAGGTGCACGCGATAAGTAACTCTCGGGTTGTCAAGATTAATTTGGCGTCCTCCACTGTGGCGTTTTGTTCGATTAACAAGAAAATCACTCATTAAGCTTTAACTAATTACCTTATGGTACATATATTGCAATTTACTGATTCTAGCCGGGTAGTTCGTGCGGCGGATCCGGCTATACTTGGAACGAATTCTCAGGATGAGACCAGTTTCGAGATATTAATTCCCCAACTTTGCGGAGAGAATGCATTGGCGTTCCAGTTACTTCTGTGCTTCAGTGCATAAAGCGACGTTTTGTTGAGAAAGTAAGTGGACCGACAGTGCATTTTACCACAAGTTTGACGGCGCACATCTCGCAAATGATGTCATCCACACAATTATTTTCAAGTCGTTAGGCCTTGCAGTACGTCTCACCCGCGCTAGAATTTGTAAATTGCAATATGTGCCATATATAAGGTAATCAGTTTAAAAACTTAATAAGTGAATTTTTGTTAGTTATTCGATTATGCATTTCAATTTGTGTGTGTGTGTGTGTGTGTGTGTGTGTGTGTGTGTGTGTGTGTGTGTGTGTGTGTGTGTGTGTGTGTGTGTGTGTGTGTGTGTGTGTGTGTGTGTGTGTGTGTGTGTGTGTGTGTGTGTGTGTGTGTGTGTGTGTGTGTGCGTGCGTGTGTGTGTGCAAGTAATGCCCGCCTCTTCGAGTAGACTGTGCTATCCGCCAGAGGCAGTTTTTAATAAGTTTTGAAAGTGTTCGCCAAAACACCGTGTATGTATACCTGCTGCATGGTATATACATACAGAATTGACGTGCATGGTCGGCGCGTGTGCATGTGTTCCGTGTTCTGGTTTCTGCGAGGCTGCGCGTGTGTGTTTACACACTGGAGTGTGTGTGCACAGGATGAGCATATCGCTCGGTGCGCGATCAGCCGTGTGTTAGCGCGCGCGCGCGCGCGGCTTATCCTATCCGTACACGTAGAACAGCTGTATATAGTAGAATAAGCCGCTTGTTTGTGACGCTGGTGCAGCGCGCGCCGGTCAAATATAAGCCGTGCCTACATAGCGCTCGGACAACAAGCCGGCTTATGGTATACTTGGGCGACGTTTATATACGTATGCGTGCGCGCTATACGAGCTCCCAAATTCCACGCACGCAGTGCGCCAAAATGCGCGCGCTATACGCTGCACGATCAACGAGGCTCATCTAGGAATTGCGCGGATATAGACTATATATGCACGCGCCGTGTCTGCAGCAGGTGTATGAACGCGCGCTGTTGTGCCGACGTGCAACGCCTGGAGGGGTTCTCGAAGGCGTGCACACACGCCTTATAGTGTTTGTATGTACAGCGCGGGGCTTATAGACAGCACAGCGGGTGGACGTTTCGGCGTGACGGAATCCCCATGCTGTATTACCCGCTATCCCCCCTTACTGCAGTGGTACTGCAGTATACCCTTTATTTTGACGCTCGCGCATGCAGGCAGGCACTATCTGTACTAATTAAGGGCGCTAGACGAATGCGAGACTGCCAGCACTGCAGAATATATACCGTCCCCCCCCCCCCCCCCCCTTTTTTTTTTTCTCGGCTTCGTGAGGTTCGCTTTCGTTTCGTCGTTTCTCATCCAGAGGCTCGACACGCGTGCTATATATAGGGGTGCGGCGTGAGCCTTGTTTAGAGCGTATTAAATTTGCTTTACCTCATCGTCTATTCTTGCGGACCTCAATAAATTTTACTACCTACCGACCTCATCGTCTACCTTTTTCTTTTCCTGATTTTTGTTCTTCTTTCTTATTGTTATTTTTTTTTCTTTGATGCTTCCATGCAGAATGCATTTGCAGTATTTGTCACACAGTGCTTAAAGAAGACTGTATGGCGGCGAAGTTTGTCGTTTCCTGCTTTTCTCACAGTGAGAATTCAGAACACTTCGCTGTCAAGGGTGGTTATTGTCAAGCTGTGAGGTTTTATACCAGCGACCGTCATGTTTAAATAATAATAATAATAATAATAATAATAATAATAATAATAATAATAATAATAATAATAATAATAATAATAATAATAATGTGACCGAGTTTTGCAGCTGCTTTGGAAGATGGGAGTTGTTAAACCATCGTTAATCGTTTCATAAAAGACCACACCTTAAATAGTATACAGATAATTACTTCGTTAAAAATGAAAGAACGACGGTACTATATAGTCGCGTCACCTCGACAGCTGCGTATATATTGTCTGTACGGTATTGAAGAACACGTCTTATTAGTATATATCAGTTCGATTTGTTGATTATTCGAGTTACGTTGGATGGTGATGATACTTTATTGAATAAAATATCGGAGTATCGGTAGTTTGAAGTTGCCGCCAGCGCTTTAATACTAAAGAGAAGATTCTTTTTTCTTTCTTCCTTCCTTATTCTTTTTTCTAACAGCGGACGTCGGCTGTATGTCGAGCCGTCCTTATCTATAAAGTCTCTTCACTTTCCGACGCCGCGTTCTCGCGCGCACTCGTCACGAAGACAGATTGGCGCCCAAGACGTGCCAGTGCGGACGCGAACTGTATAAGAGCAAAGTTATGAGTGGGAAAACAAAACAAAATAAAACTCGTTGCGCGAGCAGGCGACGGCGGCAGGGTGCTCTATAGCGTGTTTCTTTTTAAACGGGAATCGTGCCTCAGTGCACGCTCCGTTAGCCTCGTGAATGGGGTGCGCATGTATAGGCGGCACTTGTTGCGTTCCTAAAGCCTTCGATCGGCGTGCGCGGCGCGCTTCCCCGTCACAGCTGCGTGTGTGCGTGTGACGCGCTCTTCGCGGAAAGAAGAAGGCAGCGAGGCGATTTCTTCGCGGCTTGGCCATGATCCACTGTTTCGGCGTGCAACTGCGTGTTCGCGTGCTCAGCCACGAGAAACTGTAACGATGGCGCGGCGTTCGCAACGCCTCCGCTGCAGTGCTGATTGGTGGTCGTCGTGGCGGCCGCGGGCATTAGTATGTGTATAGGTGCGAGTTTACGTAAGCGTAGGACAAGGGCATGCATGCAGATTGCTTTGGCCGAGCCGCTGCTATAGCGAAGACTGCAGGTCGGCTGCTCCGCTTTGTCTTCGGCTGGATCTCCGTTCGCGATCGGCATTCCGGTTTCGTCGGGAGCATTTTCGGCGCTTTAATTTGTGCGTCGGGAAGACGGACGTAACTGCGCGGCGTGCATCCAGGTTCATTCTTTTTTTTTTTTTTTCTTCGTCTGCTTGCTTGTACTTGTTAGTTTCTGTTGCGTCATGTATAGCTTTTCCATCGTCTACGGCAGTTCGGCTACTCTCATGCTTTGAACTGACGATTTTCTGGATTCATATACGAGAAGCGGGAGAAATGAGAGACAGAGAAATAGCAGACTTCGGGATTACAGAGCCGGAACTATGGATCACTCGAACAGTTAACGTATACGCGTAAATACACGAGGGCCATCAGCGCCGCTTACGGTTGCGGCAAGCGTAGCAGCAGCCACAACAAAATGTGCGCTGGAATAAAGTAAAGGGGGAAAAAAAGATCGGGGAACTGCACCACGTGGGGGGGTCACAGTAAAGAATCTCGCGCATAGCCGGCACGCCCACCCGCTGGGTTATATAGTATTCGGCGGCAAGAAAACTGCCTCGCCTCCTCCATGCAATTCACCGCCAAAATGCTCTGTGCCAGTGCATATCGATAGCCATTTGCCTCGGATGATCGACTGTGAGGCTCAGTGAGTGGATGGTAAAGTGACAGTGTACGACTCGCGGCCTTTCTCCGTGTAGTACGCTGGACGGTGCATGAGCACGTATAGCGCCAGGCATAGTATAACACAGAAGCACGGATGGTCGAAGGGGGAGAGCAAATAAATCATCGTCCGCATTGCGACGCCGCTTCGTTACACCCTCAAAGTCCACTAACGAAATAAGCTTATGCGATGCATCAAATGGACTATTCTTACCGCAAGTAAAGAAGGCTTGGTGAGTCAGAAAGAATGCGAAAGCAAACGGTGGGTGCCGCGATGCCACGCATGACATTCCCGCACCAGATTTCCTTGATGTCACGGATTTTGACAGCGCCTACTCGGGGGTGGCGAATTGCTTATCGATAGGCAAATATTACACTTACACTCTCTTAGAGAAGCTGTGCCGCCATATACCTGACAACGTTTGTGAATTTTCAGGACGCATAATCGACTACAAATGTTTCAAAATACCGCGAATTCTATGAATCCAGAATGACGTCGTGGGCTCGGCGTCTTATATTCGCGAGATTCAGTGAGAAGTCTGGCATTGATTTCTCTAATTTAATAATAGAACCTTTCAAATAAGTGGAAATGGTGTGTATCTAAAGTCTGCTACACCAGTTTCAATATGTCTGTTGTTTATCTTTAGTGTAATCGCGCTCAAGTATACGGGGAGTGCCAAACGCCGCACTGCAGAGGCGTCGGAAGACGCGAAGGCGCGTGCATGAGGTTGCTGCTTTGGGGCGCGCTTGAAGGCGTGTTACGCCATCTTCATACGCGTCGTGTACGTGCCGCTGCGCGCACCCTCCTTTCTTTGTCGTTCCCTCCCCTCCCCACTCGCCCCATTCAGTCTTGGGAAGAGAATCCGCTTCGTCGGCGAGGTGTTTCCGTTGCATTGCGCTGTCCTTTGCACGTCCGTCATGTCCTTTGCGTGCCTGGGGTGTCAGAAAATGCACGTTCTCTGTCGCTCGTGTAGTGCCTCGCTTTTTAAGCCGCTGGCCGTGAGTAAAAAAATAGATCAATCAATCAATCAATCAATCACAATCAATCAGTCAAAAGATTTACGTATGTATTGGACATGCGGGAATAGTGAAAACAGTTTTCCTTGCGTGCTGCCAGCGAGAAAAAAAAAAAAAAACTGCCACGGAACAGATTCTATCAAACCTGACCCCCTTCACGGTTCACAAGTTCTCGCTCCACTTCTCAGCAGTGTTGATTATCTGGTCGCTAGTTAAGCGCGCAATCCCTGGAATAAAACTAACCGGGGGTATGTAATATCCCGTTGTCGTCTTGATAGCCTTGCGTCTCCGCATCTGTCACCGGCTTTGTTTGCGCTTTTGTGCTTCTTGCCTTCTTTCCTCCGATGTCTAAACGTCCCACCTTTTCCTTTTTCTTCTTCTTCTTTTTGTTCCTATTCTTGGTACTTCCACCGCTTCGTCCCGTGCGACGACAATTAACTCGCAGTAAAGAAGTCGCCGTCGTTCCTTGCCCGAGTCGCGAGTGCCGTTCGCCCTCCCCCCCCCCTCCTCCTTTCTTGCCGCGCGCATGCAGTGACGGCCATTGTTGCGCCCGTAAGGAGCAACGGGCGCCCGAGAGCTGTGTATGTGCTGCTGCTGCCGGTGTGCGCGGGTGCGTGGGCGTCGATGAGGTTCGTTTACGCGACCCCGCTGTTGTTGTGACGGGCGGCGCGCGGCAGCCGCGAGACCTCGCTCGCTTCCATCAATCTATACCGGGGAAGGGGGGAGGGTTCGGCGAAGAAGCCGATGAGCCGGGATACGGCCGCGAAAAAGGGAAAGGCGCTCAGACAATGGGCGACTGTCGCCTAACGAATGAGAATCAATTACCTCTGCTACGGCGAGACGAACCGTTTATCTTCATTTGCGGCGTGTGCCTGGCACATTGCGAGCCGCCCCCCCCCCCCCCCCCCCCACGCTCCTTTTGTTTTGCGATCGCTTTTGGCGCTCGCCAATTAGTTTCGTTATTGGTGCGCGCGACACACGCACGCACGCACGCACGCACACACACACACACACACACACACACACACACACACACACACACACACACACACACACACACACACACACACACACACACACACACACACACACACACACACACACACACACACACACGCGCGCGCGCGCGCGCGCGCACGCACGCACACGAGAGAGAAAGAGAGAAACACCAGTGAACCTATAATCTGTTCTTCCTATATTTGATTATCTTCGCGTCTTTGCAAGCCTAATGAGCGTCTCCTCAAAACGATAAAAAGTCTGAAAGTAAAACGAGGTCTTCAGAAATTAACCGAACAAATTAAGGGGGTCGGTCGACATATTGCGCTGTGTAGCATGATCGCTGATTCACTCGATGTCGACGCACGTGTTAGCGCTTTGTCTTCTTCTTCGAGTCACATACACACGTCCCTTGCCAACTCGCTCTCGTTATATCGCCGTGAAGGCCTGCCTCCTCGATCGCGCGGACTCGCTCATCGGCTCGCTGTGTACGCGCCGGCGGGCTCATTACGCGTTCATTCGCACTTTCGCTGCCCTCGTTCATTATTCGCATCCTCATTCGGCCGCCGCTTTAATTAGTTTTCACCCGAACTCATTATACCCGGCTCGTCCTCCCATTTTCACTCATCCGGCCTACCGCATGCATTATTCACTTATTCGTCCCCCGACTGATCTGGTGACTCGTCGGCCAAGGGCCCCGACAAGCGTCTGCTGCCCTACATTACCGACCGCAAGCGCGTTGTTATATTTAATGCTAAATCGATTCAAGGT
Organism: Dermacentor silvarum; assembly: GCF_013339745.2. Classification (NCBI taxonomy): domain Eukaryota; kingdom Metazoa; phylum Arthropoda; class Arachnida; order Ixodida; family Ixodidae; genus Dermacentor; species Dermacentor silvarum. Next base: position 136,663,131 of record NC_051155.1, read on the forward strand.
CGTCACCTTGCGCGTTTAATGCCGATGTTCGTTCTCTCCACCTTCCCTCTCCATGATATTTCTCTCATCTTTGCTGCAGTCAGAAAGAAAGCTTCATCAGATGCCATGGATACCGCGTTAGTTTCAGCATTCTAGATAATAATGATGATGATGATGATAATAAGCTTGTTTGAATCAAACACATGCATGATGCTGGAGACCAGCGGACAAAGCTGCCGACATCGACAGCTTGACGAAGCCACAAGCTCCCGCAAAATATATCGGCTGCACAGCTACGTGACGCCATATACACAAATCGTAGTGAGCTGACAGAAACTTGTTATCAATGCGAAGGTACTATCGACCCAAAAAGTTTACGGACAACGGGATCTCAGAAAACGATAAATATCCGAGCAGCCTTTAAAAGTAGCCAGTAAAACCGTACGTCACAATGTTGTTTGTTTGTATACCAGTAGAGGCTGGAAATGGGAATATACCAGGCTGCGTTTTGAGGCTGCGGAGATATCCAGCTTTTTGTCAGATCCCTTGGTCCGTAAACGTTTTTGGTTGATAGTACATATTGAATCGCGGTAGTTTTAGAAAGAAACACAAAAGACAGTTTACGTTCGCGGCAACGAAAAATACATTACCAACAAAACTAATGTCACGTCTACATGCAGGCAGTTCCAGTGGTAAGAAACAAAGATAACCAAACAAAATAGCCTGGCCATCGTGTTCATAGATTACGCGAATACGATGGCTAGAGTGAGTTCGTAGAAGCAATGACTGGAAGAGCGTAACTCGTGTCCTCGTTCTGCCAAAGGTCCTTCCGCATACCTAACAAACCAACGGCGGTGGCTCTTAATTACCTCACTGGTTGGATGCGCTTTGGAGATGGCCATTTATGAAGCGGCCAAATCATAAGTTGTTGTTTCAAACTACATTTTCAAACAGACGTTTGAGTTGACATTAGGCACATGCGTGAAAGGATATACTGTATATACAGGCGACAGAAAACATCTGCACAACGCCAACTGACGTGTTTGTATACGGAAGTGTATACTCGACTTGGTCGCGTATGCGAACGTCCAGTAATAGGGTTTCTGTTGACTTTGTCTCCAGCTTCTATGTCATTGTTTAATTTTTTTTTTACATCTATGCAGCTTTCGCTTCTTGCTTTTCTTGGTGCTTAATTTACCCATTCTTCAGTGCTTTTTTTTTTTTTTTTTTTTTTTTTTTTTTCATTTGACGCTAGTTCACAAATGAAGGCAGTGACATTCTATTCGCTACGCTTCCGCCAGTATCCTGTGGCACCCTCCGACCAGTGGTTGTGAGGTCTTTGGCACACGCACGCACGCACGCACGCACGCACGCATAGACAAACCACAGCGTGTGCAGTGGCAGCGGCGGCGAGGATCTCGTGTCGCGACGCCCGTACCGTGTTCGGCTCAATGGACGAAGCGACGCGCCGGGTCGACGAGGAAGTGGGCGCCTCATTGGTTCGGCCTCCGGTGGCCCTGAGGGCAATCGCTGCTGCGGGCCTGGCCCTGCTCGATATGTACACGATGGCCCTTCGACGACCCTGTCGCCAACGGCGGTGGCGGCTGTGTGGTGCTCGATGCATGCACTCGGTGGCTGTTCGAGTTGTTGCCGTGTCAGCGGGATCACGGTGATGATGAAGGGCACGCATCGACTCGTACGGAGACAAGTGCATCCACAGTTATTGGTTCCTTGACATCATTGTGCAGTACTAAAGATCAGGGAACTATGACACTAAAGCCTTTGCTTGGGGATCATGCGAAATCGTCAGTTAGCTGTATAGGACTGGTGTAACTAGCTATATTACCCGCGTTCTCATTGTCACGGCCGGCGCTGCGGTTTCGACCGTGGTTCTGCCATTTCTCTGGTCACGAAGTAGGCGCGGACCGGCGTCGTTCAGGCGTGTGCGAAATAAGAAGGGGCAAAAGTCAAATTGGACGTCACTGCGGCTTGAAATGGTGGTTATGTATGTAGCACTCGACAAGAATGCGGCAGTGATGTGGTGGAGAATAGAGTACGCGTATACCGCGCGTTTAACCATCGTATAAGAGCTGAAGAGCTGTCTGTAAGACTGTTTTGTCGTATTCAAAAGCTAGTCGTATACCATAATGTATGAGGCAGCAAAAGAGAGTGTCTTTCAGCGCTTTTACACTGCGGTAAAGGTTCCCCCATGCAGGGAACGATCAGAGCTATCTTTGTGTTGCTAAGGAAGGACTCCAGTGGTCGCCAGTAGTCAAGGCGTCGTACTATAACACAAAACTTTCGAGGGCTAGTTGAGCCACTGACGTACTCTAGAACACTATAGGCACACTATCGGTTCAAATCATGCATCCGAAATGGGGGCTCCAAGGAGTTTTTTACCTATAAAGCTCGCCTCAGTCGAAGCTTCTTCGGTCGCTAACACGAAGTGGGTTATTATATATACTCGTAGCAGAAATCGGCTGTTAGATATATGCACGTCTCGCGGGTATACTTACGCGAAAAGAAAAACGCACCGAAGTCACGTGGCCTGGCGGCGCGTCTCATCTTACACATCTTGTTTGTTCGGGCTATTTGTGAGCTCCGAGTGATACACACGCACCGCGAGACATGTGACATGCAGCCAGTTGCATGCCCCCGCGGCCGCCCTCCTCTTATCAGTTCTCATACCGCCCGCGGCAGAAGACTGTATACTAGCTGCCTGCGGCGGCTTTGTTGCTTTTAGAACAAGCAAGGCGAGGAGACTGGCAAGTGCGTATAGTATACATGTCGAGCTGAGCGGCTTTAAAACAGCGATTGGCCGTATCGCTACAGGATGCCGCGCGACCTCGGCGAGTCGCTATTCCGAGCGCGCAGCTATAGAGGAGCCGCGTGACTGAATAGTGTATGTACTGGCTGTGTGTGTGTGTGTTCCTGTAATGGGTGCACTGATTGCTAGCATTCGGGCCACATACCGCGCTTTCTTCCTCGTGTTTTTAGCGCCTTAGTATTAGGAGTGTCAAATAGGAAAACGTGTATGTTAAGCGGAAGCCGGTCACGTAATATATGTATATATATTTGTAAACCCTGATGAAGGCCGGTCCACCGGTTGAAACTGTTGAACCTAAACACTTGTTCTGTTTACCTTGTATAGCATCGCTCAAGTTCTCTCTCTCTCTCTCTCTCTCTCTCTCTATATATATATATATATATATATATATATATATCCGGGACCTCAGAGGTGCGACGTAATGGTAACGCAGTTCTCTCGCATTTACCGCTAAATCGCCACAGATTTTTTTTCTTTTTTTAACGCGCCGTACAAATTCTTTTAAAAGAAATCGCCTTGACCATGTATAGTGCATGTAGTTCGGCCTGTCCAAGTGGATTACCTCGAGGAAGCGGGCATTAGTTGAACAACAGACCGAAATGTTGACTTAATTGTCTGATTAACAAACATCCACTAACTAACCTGTTTTTATACTATTTGCTTTAGGGCGCGCATTGGAGTTGTGAAACTGAAGTTGGGCGCAGTAGCGAACGTTCCAAGGCAAAAATCATGAAACTGGCGCTCCTCTTTCCGAGATATCAATGCGTAAATGTTGAAATACGTTGGCGTTTTAGTTAACAGTTCCCCAAGATAAACTGACTTCTAGCTAGCTCCGAGACGATCGTATAATTAAATGCAACGGCGGCAATGCTTAGTGTGTGTGTGTGTGTTCTTCGGGCCACCGAGCGAAATAAAAACAAGGGAGACAGTTCAGGGGCCAGCGCGACTTGAATTTGTTTACGAGTACCTAAATGGCCTCTCGGTTTCTTCGTCAATCGCCGTAGTCACCGGCCGAGCGGAAGCATAATTTGTTGGAGATTTGACCTTCGTCTCGAGCGCATCAGTTAAATCAGGGGTTCACTTGTGCGTGGACAAATGTATACAGCCTTCGTCAGACTTAACCCGAGCCACGAAGACACACGTACAGCGGCTTAAGTTTAACGAACAAGGTCTGTATACAGAGCAAGCATCGAATGCTTTACCAAGACCCATTAAGCTTACGCATTCAAGGCAACCCAACCATAAATCTCTTAACACCTTCCACACAGGAGATGGAAGAAGGCGCTTATAAGGCGTGTTCGGGTTAAGTATATGGCGGTGGCTGTATACTTATATATGCCACGGGGAACGAGCAAGCGTAATTAACGCGGCGCGTTCACATTGAGAGAGCTACTGAAGAAAAGAAAAAAAAAATACTGAACACTCATGAACCGAGGACAAGTCACGATGCTCCTGTGAAATTCCGTAGGCAGTCTCGAGCCGCATACAGAAGCGGTGCTGCCGATACCATGACGGACCGCCGCTGTTACGTGTACGTGTACCGCCAGAGCAACCCGCCGTCATCACCTTCGTGATCAGAGGGAATCCACCGGACCGTTACGTCCCGCTTCGCTTCCACGCGCAACCACCTCTATAGAGCGCGACAAATCGGCCAATTACAATGCCTATTACACGACCGGTACTCAGCTGCGGCGGTGTGCCATTTGATCTAAATCTGTAACGATCCCCGAGCGTGACAGCATTCCATGTATATAGCCACGAACTGGGCCGTATAAGCATGTGTTACGTCCGTTGCAACCGTTATCTTATTTTCGTCCCTCCTCTGTCTCCCCCTCGGTATACACGTTCCGCCGAAGGTTGCGTTTAGCCCGGTGTGGTCTTTTCGCGGTCGACTTTTGCAGAGCCGGTTTTTACGATTGTGTTTGTGTTTTTGTTATAGCTCGCTAACGACGACTTGCTGACCGAGAGCGCAGACGCGCGCATCGAGGGCTGCGGGTATTCGACTACTTCAAGGGCGCCGAAAATAAAACTGTTATAATGTTTGTAACGAAAAGCCTCTTGCGGTAAAACGTATTTCTGTATTTCTGGTTGCGAGTTTGCTCGTTCCACATCGTTCAGTTGTTTATGCTCTTGATCACGTCTCTTCTCAATCTCTCTCTCTCTGGTAACTCGCTAGCCGTGGGAACAGGAACTTCGCAATGTAAACTAAAGGCCCTGCATAGTTTATTCAACGTGCGCTAGTATTTGTGCTATATAGGATACGTGTAATATGCGTTTCTAGCTAATAAAGATTATTATTATTATTAGTGCGTCCGATTCTTGCCTTTTTATGTGTGTGTGTGGAAGCGTGCGAAGGCCGCTTCTCCGCGTAGCTTATATTTCCCCGCACATATAGTGTGTGCATAGAAACGTGACTACTTATAACGTTTTCGTCTATTGCGGAAGCGTATTTTGCATGCACTACCGTTTCTGTCTTGCTGTAACCATTTACATGCACTTATTACCTTTTCTCCCGTGTGGTTAGCACGCAAGCATAAGTAACTTCTTCTTAGACCGTTTGACTGTTAAACTTTACTAGTGTTTATACAACTGATCAGGGCGTATAGTAATCCAGCTTCCACAGGCTTGTCGATTTGCAATTGAAATATGCGATTTCTTTCTTTCTTTCTTTCTTTCTTTCTTTCTTTCTTTCTTTCTTTCTTTCTTTCTTTCTTTCTTTCTTTCTTTCTTTCTTTCTTTCTTTCTTTCTTTCTTTCTTTCTTTCTTTCTTTCTTTCTTTCTACGCACAGCTGGAATATTCTGAGCTATTTTGCCATCAATCACCAAAGCTGTATAGAGCTTCATCAAAGAACATTTTCTTCGTATGTTTACATTAGGTCTTTTACATTGATAGCGTAGCACGCAATAAACATAATTGCAAGCCCTCGACGTATTGCCCGCCTTCTTGCTTCGTCCCGTGCCCTTGCGCAGTCTTGTTTATGCCGACATGTGCCAGCCAGCTCGCGTCAACGCCCTCGTTCACAAGACCGCAACATTCCCTTCGTATATAGTAATCTACACGGCACAGGGGAGCTAGCGCATGCCCCGCTGTGGGATATACATGTATATCCAACCAGGATAACCTCGATGGTTTATACGGCGCAGAGTACGGATTAATCCTGCTTCGCTGCCATTCATACAATAGACCACTGTCGGAGGACCTCTTGCTAGGTGCATGGCCACAGAGTTGGCAGACGTGCCAAATGCGTGCTTTTTCACGTTTATTAGGCGACACAGGCATATAGACTCACGATTATGATAACATTTATGCAATGTGTCCTTTCACCTCGTTCCTCCCATTATCATCCCCCATTGTGACCCTCTTCTTCCCCTCTTCCCCTTCCCTTACGTAGAGTAGCAGGCCAGATGCTCCATTTTCCGGCCGACCTCTCTACATTTTCCGATCATTAAACTACTACTTCTTCTGCTTCGCTGCTGCTTTTAGACGACACCGAACGCTATATAGGGCGTTTAATGCTCGATAAAAGCGTATGACGAAAAATGTTATGGGTAACGTTAAGAGACAGGAAGAGAGCAGTGTTGATCAGAGAGCAAACGGGAATATCCGATATTCTATAGTTGCAACATTAACAGAAATAAAATGGAGCTGTGCAGCCCATGTAATGCGTAGAGAAGATAACCGGTGGAACATTAGAGTTACAGAATGGGTGACGAGGGAAGGGAAGCGCAGTCGAAGGCGGCAGAAAACTATATAGGTGGGGTGATGAAGTTAGTAAACTTGAGGCGCAAGTTGGAATCAGCGCAAGACAGGGGTATTGGAGGTCGCACACGCTTTATTGAGCCTTCGTCCGGCAGTGGACATAGAAATAGGCTGCTGGTGGTGGTGGTGGTGATGATGATGATGATGATGATGATGATGATGATGATGATGATGATGATGATGATGATGATGATGAAAGCGTATCACATGTCCGCGCGTACTCTGTACAGCTCTGCATTCGTCACGCATCTTTTCACTTTCCTTTGTTGTGTACGGCTTCTGCACATTCTGTCGTGCTCACAGACCTCATGATCTATATACCCGTACGCTCTCGGGCAGTTTTGTGGCATGCGTACATAGACATCTCATTGGCCTGATACGCATGCGTCCGCGCAAGGTTCATGGACTCCGAACTCAAATACTGAATATAGTTACAGGCTTTACGTGCAACCATAGTGTTATGGGCGACCGTTGGCTCACGGACACCTCGCGCAGGCCCTATACGATCAGCACATATATGCCTATATGCGTGGGCAATTCACTCGAAGCGCTCACGCGTTTTCACGTTTCACGGACAGCTCGTGCAAGCACGCTGAATGCTGTTATACGCCGATGTTACGTGAAGCAACACGCTCCGCGGCTAACTAGTTCACGGCCAAAATGTCGGCTACCGGCAGCTCTCTTCCGCCTGGCAGCCGAACGATCTGTATAAAAGCGGCCTGGCAAGAAGCCGTTATTACAGCTTGTTTTCTCGAACGAGCGGGTATATCGACCTGACCATCTTTACGACCGTGACCGCGGCGGCGCGCGGATGCGCTATTTCAGTGTTACCGACTAAAATACCAGCGCCTTCCTCGGCGAAGATTCCGATCACGATTCCTCGCGTTCGGTCACGTATACTACGTGCAGAGGCGGTCGGCTGCCATCCATCCATTGTTTTACGTGCAACAGTTTGCCGTCACGTTTGCAGAATAGCGGCCGTCGACGTCAGACGCCGCGCTTTTGTGGCGATTTGAGGGGAAGAACTTATTACGCAGTATACTTTTATATAAGACTGTTTTTTATAGGCGCATGAAAAAAACAGATGTTGAAAGAAACAATTTGAGTCGGACGCGTCGTTAGAAATATAAGATTTTAGCCGTCGTAGCGGTCACTGAGTGTGTGTTCATCTCACGCTGTGTGACGCGTGGTCGGAACTGTATACAACATCTGCCAGCTCCATGGGTGCGTATAATTGCGTATGTATGCATCATACGTGATGCTACTGCTCATGTAGCATTTCCTATCTTTTTGGGCGTTCTTCCTCGTCTTTTCACACAACGTTTGCATTGCGAAACGCATATATATATATATATATATATATATATATATATATACGCACGTGTGCTTCACTAAAAACAGGGGTGTGCGAATAGGAATATTTGAGACCGAATCGTATATAAATCGAATAGTGCTAGAAGCGAATGGAATCGAAAATCGAATAGTTTTTGAATAGTTTTCGAATAATGAACAGCCGTTATCACAATTAATATAAAACGATGTTCACATCTTAGTATTCTTAAGGTTAGCAGGTTTCTGTCATTACATAGTACGTTATGAAACGTTCTTTATTAAAAGCACAATTGTAGCATTATAGGAACCAACAAATGGTTTCTTTGAATGCACAGAACTCTTCAGAGGTTGCGAATGATAGCTTTATATATAGCCTGTAAAGTATGGCTATTCTGTAAGTATCCACCTAGTGGAGGTGTCCATTTCGTCTGCTGCTGGAGTTCTGATTGGCTGGGCTGGATTAAGCGTCAGAAGGAGACAGGCCTTCTGACGCCAATCAGCACTTCAGCAGCAGACGAAATGGACCTATCCACTAGGTGGACACTTACAGAGTGTTACGCAGTGTGTTAAATTTATCCCAAACTTAATATGCATGTTTATCTTTAGTCTTTTTTTCCCTCGTCACCACTTGACAGAACTGCATGGCAAAAACATGTCGCGTACGCGTATGCGTACTATATAGGTCGGCAGAATAAGCCGATACTCTCTCGTATGCTCACTCACCAACATTTTCGCGAAGGATGTACTCAATCACAATCATGTTCGCGCTATTGTCTACACCGTTACTGACGGAGATATATCTGCAGTGCGCTCTCAGTACAACGTAACTAACGTTGGCGGCCCCGCCGTTCGGTCGTTTACTACGGCAGCCATATGCGCATCCATGTATACGCATATATGCATACACGTGGCACGAGTATGTGTACATACAGCGAGGATCGACGAGCGTGTTTTTTCGGCATCGGTGGGTTCGCGGAATCCTCCGTCCTCTCGGGAGGTTTTCCTGCAACGCTGTGCGCGTGTAGGTGTGAATGAAAGGCACGCTCGCTTATCATCGAACAGACGACCGCATTCCTCTCTCTCTTTTCTTTCTTTCTTTTTTTTTTTATGCATGCGCACTTTCTGCGCGAGTGTGTGCATGTATAGACTTGCTCGTGCGCCTGTATAGCCTGCGATTGACGATCGATGAAATTTCGTCAGTGCCGTTGCCGTGTAGTAAGGAGAACGGCCACTTTGCCGAATCTATAGAGAAAGGAGGACGCCCCCCTCCACCCATCACTTCCCTGCCGCACACAGTTTGTTCTGGCAAGTAGGGATGTTAATATCGATGAACGATTAATCGATTAATCGACGAAAAGTACGCCGCAAAACGATTAATCGTCATCGATGTCTACCTTTAATTTAATCGGTTTAATCGATGAAAGCAGTTCGATTAATCGTTTTCCAGACAGTGACTAAAGTGGCGTGAAAGTTTTGAAATCGTACTATAGAATGCGGAGCACGAGCAACGACAGCGCGGCTGCGAAGACCGAGAGCGACTGTCAACTGTTTTCCCCGAGTCCTGCCGAGATTGCCAAGCGTTTCCCCGCTTTAAGCACACGTCACACAGGCTGCCTAGGGCCGGAGAGAGGCCGCCCCCGTGGAGGAAGAAATGAACTAGGAGAGATCATTACGTGAGGCAGCAAGTCTTGGAAAGCGAACTCATCGACAAGCCATTTCCTTCGCTGTTTACCTCGCAGTATAGGGTCAGCACGTGACCCTGAGAGACAACGTATTGGCCGATAATGTTTGGTTCGCAGTAGTTTCAAATCGGTGCGCACCCGTGCAGCTGCGCTGCTGCCCTGCAGCCGGCAGCATTAAACCTACCGCGCGCTCTGATGTGGCGATCACGTGTTGGGCCGTTACTTCTTGATCTCAGTCGTGCTGCAATGCTCTCTTCTAATTTCTCCTTCCTCCACGCCCACCCTCCTCAGTAAGTGCCATTTTTAACATACAGGGTGTTCCTTTTTAAGTTTTATGGAATTTTTAGAAATCCCCTGTGGCAGGTAGCATAATTGTTATCATTGATGAGCCGGACATTATTACGAGAAATTGAAACACATATTCGGCTAATTAATAAATATTACTAATTAACTTCATAGTTAATTAATTTACGACGTATATTGAAATTTACCAATTGCAGCCGGTGAAGTTATTTATTTATTTATTTCACGTACTTTCCAGGCCCGAACGCGTTACAGAAAGGAGTGGAGTCAAAAACTTAAAAATAATGCAGCAAAAATACAAACCAAAAATATTAACAATATGCATTCGAACAGTGGTCTTGAAGTTGGTAGAGTCGGTGATGAGTGCGACTGATGCGGTAACGCGATTCCAGTCCGTGCTTGTCCTAGGGATGAATGAGTCACTGTACCGGTTTGTGCGGCACAATGTCACCCCGATTTTAAGGCTGTGGTCAGGGCGGGACGAAATATAAGTAGAGTAGCTGTCTGGGTCAGTTGGTACATACTGAATAGTAAAAACCAGTCAAAAGACGAAGGCCAGAGAAGAGACGTGGCACACACGACGACTAGAAAACCAGTCGTCGTGTGTGCCACGTCTATTCTCTGTCCTTCGTCTTTTGACTCGTTTTTACTATTCAGTACGAAATATAAAACGGGGGGGCAGGAAGGGTTTCTTTTAGAAGAGGGTTCAAATGAAAAACTTTGTGAAAAAGGGAAAGACGGGAACATTTGCGGTGTGACGAAAGATCAGGTAAGTTACGAGTTCATTTCATTGATGAGATACTTGCATAGCGAGAATAATTAGATAAGACAAAGCGTGCACCGCGGTTTTGAATACTTTCTAGAGTAGAAACTAATGAAGACTGAGTCGGATCCCAAATGGCTGAAGCATACTCCAATTTGCAGCGAACGAAAGTTTTGTAAAGAGTTAGCTTCAGGGACGAAGGGGCAGAGCTAAAATTACGGCGCGAGTAACCAACCATACGGTTAGCGTTACTAGCAACATAGCCAATATGCGAATGCTAAGAAAGGTTATTTGATATGTGAAGGCTGAGATGCTTGTAAGAAGTAACTGACGTCACAGGTGCACCATTAATAAAGTACGTGTGCATGACAGTGTTACGAGATATTCGCATGACCTTGCATTTATTTTAATTTGTTTGCATGCACCAATTAGAACACCACTCAGTTACGCGGTTAAGGTCGTCCTGCAGTTCTTGGGAATCGGAAGAATTAGGAATTTTACGGTAGAGAACACAGTCACCTGCGAATAGCTTTATGGAAGAACAAAGAACGCAGTTCGGAAGATCGTTAATATAGATTAAAAAACATCGCCCAAGCACTCCGTACAGATGGTTAACCAGCGAAGCTGAAACGTGCGGCCCCGATGTTTAGCAGTGGGTTAATGCCGACGATGTATTGAAGCGTTTCTCAAATATTGGCTGCATGTTTGTGTTTCTAGTGGAACGCAAGCGCCAATCGCGGGCGGACGCTGCTAACCACGACGCCGAGCTAACTCGAGATATCGAACGCATGCGACAACGGCGAGCCGAGGAAGTGGCGTTGCGGCCAGAGCAGCGTCAACGTGGCAATGGCGGGAACGCGTTCGCCGGGGCAACGCCCGCTTTCGGCGGGAGTTTCTCGGGAGGCATTTTGGCTTCGGCTGCGACGAAACGTCCACGTTGAAATCACGAGGTGGAACGCAAGCGCCAATGGCGGGCGGATGCTACGCCGAGCTAACTCGATATATCGAACGCATGCGACAACGACGAGCCGAGGAGGAGGCGTTACGGGCAGAGCAGCGTCAACGTGGCAATGGCGGGAACGCGTTCGCTAACGATGTAACTAACGGCGCTAGCTGCCAATGGCGCGCGCGCTTGGGTGCGACGTAGAGAACGACGTAATGACGGCGCAGCCAATGGAGACGTTTATCGAAACATGGGACGAATGGTTTTTCGTTTCGCCTAGCGATATACAGCTTTCGCTGTAAAAGAGAAGTGGTCGGAGGACTGAGCCTTGAGGAACACCTGCTAGTACATTAGAAAACAGGCGTATCCACTTGTCAGGCGTATCCACTAGGAATTAATTTCCAGATTTTGGAACTGAGGTTTGAACAGCGAAAAAAAAAACAAGGACACGAAGAAACAAATACCACAAACAAGCGCTTGTTTGTGGTATTTGTTTCTTCGTGTCCTTGTTTTCTTCGCGCTGTTCAAACCTCAGTTACAAATTATGAACCAACTAGCCCTCATCAAGAACTTACTGAATTTCCATAATGACACCAGTTCGGAGATATGCACCATCAAACTCGCCGTAAAGAAACGCTGTTGTTCCACTTACATTTTTACCAAAATGCCTTGAAGTACAAAAGTAACTGGAATGCCCATGTATTTCGTCCCACACTTTGAGAAATAATATCTCGAAACTGGTGTCATCCTGTAAATTCCTTTCAAGTGGGTCTTGCGAACTCATCGGCAACAATTCATAAATTGTAATATGTTTCGTAAAGTAATTAACTAAGAAGTTCATTACTGAATGTTTGTTAATTAGTCAAATATGTATTTCAATTTTTCGTGTTACTAATGTCTGCCTCTTCCAATAACTCAGCTCAACGATAAGAATTATGCTACCTGCCACAGGTAATTCTGAAAAATTCCGTAAAACTTAAATATGAACACCCTGTATATTGTTTATTCCTTCACTAGTCCCTAGTGGCAATTATAGTTGGCCTTCAAGAAGTCAAACATTATTCTTTATCAAAGGTTATACCCTTGTATTTCTTATCTTGGTTCCACCTTTCAAACGTTATAATGGGTACTTACGTGAGTAGATAACTGTGTTTCAGCCTTTTTAAAGCGCCGGAAAAAAAGTCGATTAATCGATTAATCGACGAAAAGCCCCGCATCGAAAGCGATTAATCGATTATAGGCTAAACCGACGAACGATTAATTGTTAATCGATTAAAATATTTAATCGACCATCCCTACCGCATAGGAATCTGCATTTCGGAAGGTAAAACAGTGTCTTAAGGACGCCGAGGTCCTTGTGCATTTTGATCCATCGAGGCAACTGAAATTGGAAAGCGACGCATCCGCTCGTAGGGTGGGCGCTGTTATTTTTCACACAATTGGAAGCACCAAAAGACCAGTCGGATTCCGTTCAAGAACCCTGACAAAAGCCGAAAGAAATTCTTTCCAATTAGAACGTGAATCACTGCCACTTGTTTTTGGAGTGACTAAATTCTGGGATTATTTTTAGGTCGAGAGTTCGTCCTGGTTACGGACCACCAGCCTCTTTTAGGACTGCTGAGGCCCGACCGCCAGATGCCTGCCATGGCCGCAGTTGGCATTCAACGCTGGGCCCTCTACCTAGGAGGCTACGGTTACAAGCTCGAATATGCTCCTCGTCGGCTGCTATTGAATCCGGATGCACTGACCAGACTACCGCTGCGGTGCTCCGATTCCGTTACGGAACCTGACCCTGAAGAGTACCTACTTTCTTTGAAAAGCCTGGATGAAGGAATAGTCAAAACACGCGAGCTGAAGGAGCTGACCGCCAATGACTCAATCTTAGCTCGCGTAAAGCAAAACGTGTTGCGCGGGTGGCCGAAAGGCGCAGAACGGCTTGACCCTTCTTTGGTCCCCTTTGCTGATCGCAAGTTGGAGCTATCTCTCGCTCACGACCTCGTCTACTGGGGACATCGTGTTGTCATACAAAATTGTCGCAGCACGGAACCGTTTGTTACAATTATTACATGAAACGCATCAGGGGTCCTCGCCAATCAAAACAGTTGCGCGGTCTTTGTTTTGGTGGCCAGGAATAGACCGCGAAATAGAGTGCACGGCAACGCAATGCAACAATTGCATTGACAATTTGCCTATGCCAGGCGCCGCTCCGCCGTTAAACTGGCCGCAAACGCAGGAGAGATGGTCGCGGGTTCACGTCGACTTTGCAGGGCCAATACAAGGTAAAATGGTTCTCGTGGTAGTGGATTCCCACACTAAATGGATAGAAGCAGTGCCACTGAACCAGGCTACTTCGGCAACCACCATTGACTGCCTTCGGGATATATTTAGCTATTTCGGCGTACCAAGAACCCTCGTATCCGACAATAGAACGCAGTTCATCAGGCAGAAATTTGCAACGTTTGCTGACAGGAACAACATTACGCACCTAAGAGCCACCCCCTATCACCCGCAGTCAAATGGAGCGGCGGAAAGGGCAGTCAGGACCATCAAGGACGGTCTCCGGAAGATGAGAGGCGGAAAGCTGGAGCATAACCTTGTGCGTTTGCTGCTCAATTACAAAAGGACTCCCCAGAAAACCGGAAAGTCACCATCGGAAATGCTGCTGGGGTACCAGATACCATCGCGCCTGGACTCCTGTTTCCCTGCATGGAGTGTGGCTAATGCTAAAGAAAACGACGAGTGGTTGCCTCCAATGGAGTGCGGTGTACATGTCCACAACTACAGGTCAAGTGGTAAATGAATACCAGGACGGGTAACAGCGACATCGGGAGGACGGATGGTCACAGTGGAGACTCCTCAAGCAATCGTGCGGCGTCACATCGATCAAGTGTGTGCCCGTACTGAATCTTCTCAAGATGAACCACCGGGCACCGACCCAGGCACGATCAGCAGAGACATTACACCGAGCACACCGCCACTCTGCCAACGTCCATCCGCGAGCCCCGACGACGCGGGGGAATCTTCATCCCAAGAAGTGCTTCCAGACGTGGACTACCAGGGACCTGTTGTTCCAACACTCGTGGCATCCGAGGCCGACCAAGTAACCACACAACCTCTTCGACGCTCCACAAGATCACGCAAGCCAGTGCAGCGTTTTTAAGAGGGAAGAAATGTTGTAAAATGCGGTATCAAACCACCGCGTCACGTGCGCGCAGTCAATGCGCATGCGCCAAGTTGGTTTCTATGTTCGCTCGACAGATACCCCCTCTTTCCCCTTACTTTATATATGCGTGCAATAAACGCTTGTGGGTTGTTCTCGGCTAAACACTTCGTAGGCAACGTCTCCCTTCTTGCATGACGGCATCTAGGCTGCCGCTGCTATGCTACAATTTCCATGCCCGATACCTAGGCGAACCCGACAGGGGCTCATAACAATGCCAAAGAAAAATAACAAGACGAGCCCTTAAAGATATGTTTCTCAGAAGTGCGTAAGGATCTCAAATGCCGCAACAGCAATTGCACGGTGAAGTTCCAGATGAAAATGAGCTCTTGTGCAGGTGGAGAAGAATGGGCGTCAGATGAGGCAGCTCATAGTACTGAAGAGTCGCCGAGCAAACGTAATGAAGCTGGCCAACGACGGAATCATGGCCGGACACCTAGGTGCCGACAAAACGAAAGACCGAATTCAGGAAAAATTTTCTGGCCCGGCGTCACCACCGATGCGAAGCGATTTGTAGCATCGTGTGATATTTTCCAGCGTACTGTGCTAAAAGGAAGGTTGCCGCATGTTTCCTTGACAAGCCATGTTTGACACACCCTTCAAACCAGTGGCCTTTGACACAGTAGACCCTATCCACCCACCATCAGGTTAAGGGTATGAGAACGTTGGTGCCGATTACCTTAATCGGATTTGAATACGCTGATGATTATGTGTGGTGGAAATTGTTTTGACGAGTGAACGGAGTCTTTATTCCTCCATCATAAACAGAGTGTTTGTTTGTGCTATGTCAGCTACCCTGCCACGGTTTTGTATACTTGTTGTACATGCTTTGTTTCATATTTCTGCCTTGTTACGCGAGAGATGTGTTATTGTATAGTACAAGTGTACTTGTGTATTTTGTTTTTGTACACGATGTATCGCAAGTAAAGTGACGCGTTATTTGGGGTGGACTGATTTATGGACCTACGGACTCGTGCGTAGTGGACTTTTGTGTGCCCTACTTTCCTGTTGCGATATTTTTGCATAATATGCATAAAGGGGGGAGGGGGGCAGTGTCACAGAAGTGCGCATAATCAAAGCGCTCCGCGAATCACCCAAGCTACCCAACGGAGCACGCCGACCCCACAGCAGCCTCAACAGAGGGAGAGAGCGCATGCGCCACAGACAAATGACGCGATCAACGGAGACTTGAAGCTTCGACAAGATAGGCAAACGTTACGCTATCGAAACAGGAGAGAGAAGGCACGTGCCGAAGCACCCTCTCAGACCCCGACACAAGGAGAGCAGAGCGAGAGGAGTGCGACAGCCCGCGCATGCGCCAACGGATGAGTCACCAACCTCCTCGAAGACACTTTGGCGGAACGCAGCCGAAAACTCGAGAAATGTACTGAAGATTCCCAGGCTTTGTTCATGCTATGGAAGCACCACTCCTTCAGAAATTTAGAAAAAGGCCGGCGAAGGTTATAAAGGTTCCTAGCAGGAATCAGTAAGGGGGATCAGACTGCGCCGGTGAAGAGATGTGACGTGTAGACCGGCCATCTGCAGAAGGCGATTCCCCGGTAAGCTATCCGAGTTGTTCCTCGAGCGTCTGCATTTCCATATGAAGTTATTTCGAGATTTGCCTCAAGCTACGCCGAGGTCGTATGGAACTGCCTTATTTGAACATTACATTTTGTTGGGTTTTGACAACTCTCGGTTCTGACTCGGTCTTTGAACTACAACCGCCGCTCGCTGGCGCACCAGGAGGCCTCTTATTAATTGTTCGTGGTTTCGTGGGGTTATTTACGGAAGGTGATAAATCGGCTTTGGAATTTTGTCCGGCGTTAGCGCCTCGTTCACGGGATGCGTGACACGTATCGTCCACCATTATCATCCATCTTGCTCGCTTACGGGGCTTTGGGTTCTTAACGGGGTATGAGCCATTAATGATAACTGTTTTTGCACCTTTCGTCATGTCACCGCGTTTTCGCTCAAGGACTTTGAAGGTCGACCGAAAGATGAGACATAATGATTTCGCCTTAATAAAACTGTAGTGTTGCGCCTGTCACTGAAAAAGTGTGCTACTAAAGCTACGAAAGTTCCTAATGTAGTAGGGTATAACCAATCATTTCGATTTATTTTCAAATGTAATTATTGAGTAAACTAGTTTACACAGGACATGCTCTTTTGGTAGAACTTTGGTGACAGTGGACGCCACCAAAAACTAATGCATGTAAAGCAACCTGCACAAAGAAGTATACTCACAAGTCGGTCCGTCAAAACCAAATTAGATAACGTCGCTGGGTGAAGCCCTTGAAATCTATTTATATACTCATGCTCACCTGTACTTTGCAAATGACACCTGCTGTGTATGATTTCAGTGAATGTGGGAGCAAGATCAAGTGCAATAGTTAAAGCTTCCTGGCAGCATGTGTTCTGTGACGGATATATGAAAGTCCCATTACGCCAGGTATCGATTGACATAGAAAGTCCGGGAAACAAAGTAAGGCTATGAAGAGATGTTACATTCATCAATATTAAATTATCAAAAAAACTAACAAAGCCGAGCAGAAAATGTGCAAAAACAATTCCACACTTCCAGTAATATCTTTTTCCCGAAGGCAACAATTAACAGCACCGGGCGAACTGGAGAGTCACTTGGTTACCCTTTCTTTGTTTTCTGTTTGATACCGCAAAAGTTGGTGAAGTCAACCTGTAATGCTTTTGCATTGAAATAAACATGACAACGGGAAATGAAGGTTGAAGAAAAGAGAACTTGCCGATGGTAGGAGCCGGCACTACACCTTCAGCAAAATGCGCTTAACTTTCTTTCAGGCAATCAATGCAGGCGAATAGCCCAACAGTATCATTTCTTTCGTATTTTTGTATTTGTACTAAATCCACACTCGAGCGTTAGCCTGCTCCAGCCACCTTTTTGGTAGACTAACAGGTATGATGTATCCAACCGCAGGCGTCACGGAGATTATCAACGTCGAATGTGCAATCTTGATAATAAATTCTCGAACGGAAATATACATATTGAAAGTCGAGAAACTCGCTGTCAAGGACGAGATAAAACGCACCCTGAACCATCGAGGTAATGATGTTATGATATTGTTATGTGGGGAAAGACACACACGAAACAGGCTATTTACAAGATATTTACACTGGAACCAAACCGCCAGGCCGACACTTTGCTCGCGCCACAAGCCCATGCACACTTCATCGTCTTTCTCGCGGCGGCTCGTCTCTTGAGCATCTCCAGATGATATCCTAAACTCTCCCCCCCCCCCCCCCCCCCCCCAGCGGCCAGAGCGCCATCACGGTGCTGTTGAATATCCAAGGCGCTTAGAGAGGTGTAGGGTTTGAGTCGGGCGACGTGGACAATATCACTGGTTGTCACATAGGAGGACGTAGTGGGCGTGGCTAGAACGATTTCATAGGTAACATCGGTCACTTGGCGGAGCACGTGATATG
The DNA here is from genome assembly GCF_013339745.2 of Dermacentor silvarum. Classification (NCBI taxonomy): domain Eukaryota; kingdom Metazoa; phylum Arthropoda; class Arachnida; order Ixodida; family Ixodidae; genus Dermacentor; species Dermacentor silvarum. The sequence goes on from NC_051155.1 coordinate 136,681,396, forward strand.
GGCCTGTGTTACAGGAGAGCAGTTTTTCACAAAGGCCAACTTTTCGTGATGGTTACCAAAGCTACACGAGGGTGGCGGGCGCAAAATGCACATCACGGTGACGGAGATCATAGCGTTGCGTCCGTTTGTCTTGAGACACTTGCAGACGAGCACGCGCAAGTTGACGAGCATGGTCAGCACGGGCGATTGCATCACGGGCATAATCGCTAGTTGAAGCTGTGGTGGACGGAAGCACAGTGTGTAGTGGGAGCCTCGGTTTTCGGCCATACAAGAGGTAAAACGGGGGAAAGCCAGCAGTTTCAAGACGGGAAGAGTTTTACGCACAGCTAATGTAAGGTAGAGTCAGGTCCCAGTCACGGTGGTCGGCTGAAACGTATTTCGATAGCATGTCTGTAAGGGTGCGGTTCAAACGTTCAGTGAGGCCGTTCGTTTGTGGGTGGTAGGAGGTGGTAATTTTATGCTGCATCGAGCAGGCACGCATGATGTCGTCAATTACTTTGGACAAAAACGCACGGCAACGGTCGGTGAGAATTTGACACGGAGTATCATGCATCAAAATTATATCGTGTAGGAGGAAGTCCGCAACATCAGTAGCGCAACTGGTCGGAAGAGCGTGTGTTATGGCGTAGCGGGTCGCGTAGTCCGAAGCGAGGCAACCCACTTGTTTCCTGATGTAGATTCCGGAAATGGGCCGAGAAGGTCTAAGCCGACACGATGGAAGGGCTCGGCAGGGATGTCGAGCGGCTCAAGGTAACCAGCGGGGAGCTGGGAACGCTTCTTGTGTCGTTGGCAAAGCTCACAAGCGGCCACGTAACGCCGTACGGAACGTGCAAGGCCCGGTCAGAAAAAACGGCGATGTACTCGGTCATAGGTTCGAGATACGCCAAGGTGTCCTGCCATTGTAGCGTCGTGAAGCTCTTCTAGAACGGTTGAGCGGAGGTGTTTAGGTACTACAAGTGGGAACTCAAAGCCGTCCGGCTGAAGGTTACGACGGTATAGAGTACCGTCGCGGAGGACGAAGAGGTGTAGAGTAGCATCGACCGGAGCGTGTTTAAAACGGTCGATGAGTGCTCTGATGTAGGCATCACGACGTTGCTCGTCGGCGAAATTAAGGAGCTTGGATACTGAGAAAACGCAAGCTGCTCTGTCAATATTGGAGGAGTCAGAGTCGTCAACAGGGTAACGCTACAAGCTGTCAGCGTCTTGGTGCAGGCGGCCAGACATGTAGACCACGGAATAAGAAAACTCTTGTAGCCTCAAAGCCCATCGACCAAGCCGGCCTGTAGGATCTTTTAGCGATGAGAGCCAGCAGAGGGCATGATAGTCAGTGACTACGGAGAAAGGACGACCGTAAAGGTAAGGCCGGAACTTCGCAACTGCCCAGACTACAGCAAGGCATTCCCTTTCCATAATGGAATAGTTGCGCTCCGATGGGGATAGGAGGCGGCTTGCATAAGCAATAACGCGATCCTGGCCACGCTGACGCTGGGCTAGGACGGCACCTACGCCATGACCGCAGGCATCTGTCCGCAATTCTCGAGGGGCATTAGGGTCGAAGTGGGCGAGTATGGGTGGTGAGGTGAGAAGAGTGACGAGACGAGAGAAGGCGGTGGCTTCTGAAGTACCCCACGAAAATTGTAGGCCTTTGTTCAACAGATTAGTGAGGGGTCTAGCAATTGCAGCAAAATCTTGACCAAAACAACGAAAGTACGAGCATAGCCCAACAAAACTGCGAACGCCTGCGGCCGTCTTCGGAACCGGGAAGTCCCCGACAGGGCGATATTTGTCGGGATCAGTCTGTACTCCGCAAGCGTCGACGAGATGGCCCAGAAGCATAATTTGGCGACGGCCAAAACGACATTTGGACGAGTTGAGCTGCAGCTTCGCCTTTTGAAATACATCAAGTATACTTGTTAGACGCTCAAGGTGATTGGCGAACGTTGGCGAGACGACGATGACGTCGTCGAGGTAACAGAGACACGTGGACCATTCAAATCCCTGGAGCAAACAGTCCATTATACGCTCAAAGGTGGCAGGGGCATTGCTTATTCCAAACGGCTTTACTTTAGATTGGTATAGGCCATCAGGTTTTATGAACGCGGTTTTTTCTCTATCCATATCGTCAACAGCAATATGCCAGTATCCAGAGCGAAGATCAATAGAAGAGAAATAGCTGGAATCATGAAGGCAGTCAACGGCGTCGTCGATACGTGGGAGCGGGTAGACGTCCTTCTTAGTAATTTTGTTCAAATGACGGTAGTCTACACAGAAGCGCTACCTGCCGTCCTTCTTAACCAACACCACAGGTGACGCCCAGGGATTCGAAGAAGGGTCAATGATGTCTTTAACTTGCATTTTGTTTACTTCATGTTCAATTACTCGGCGTTCCGACGCAGAAACTTGATATGGGCGCCGGTGAATAGGCGTAGCATAGCCAGTAGGAATTCGATGCTTGACCGCGAATGTCTGGCCTAAAGGGCGATCGCCGAAGTCGAAAATATCTCGGTTAGGAGGATAACACTTGGCAAAGGTCTTCAGCCTGCGTAGAGGTCAGGTCTGCCGCGACCATTTTCTTTATGTTGGGGTCGGCGCCCGAGGATGGCGCGAGGGGCCCGCCATGTTTGGAAGAACCATCGATTGATAAAGCTGCCGCTTGATGGTCGCCGAGACAATCAACGTTGGCAAGGCAAATACCTTGCGGGAGAAATTGATTTGCCAATCCAAAATTAAACATGAGGCACGGTGACGTCATACTGTGGTCGAATGTCGGGCAGAGGAGTGACGAGGTACTCGCCATCAGGAACAGGTGGGGCAAACATTAGTTCAATATAGGCTAATGACTTTGGTGGCAGGCGAATAAAGCCGGTATGGCGTAAGCGGCACTGGGGTGCATCAGGAGGTTCTGCGAGAATCGGCAACTCACGGCGAAGGGTACTGGAAGAGCTGTCAATAAGAGCAGAATGCGCAGAGAGAAAATAGAGGCCGAAAATTAGGTCGTGGGGGCAATGAGCAAGCACGGTGAAGAGGACAGGAGTGTGGCGGCCGGCGATGCTGACACGTGCCGTACACATGCCGACGATACGGACAGTACCTGCATCCGCAACGCGGACGACACGTGCCGACGCTGGGGTGAGGAGCTTTCTGAGTCGTCGTCGGAAGGCAGCACTCATAATAGAAATATGGGCTCCTGTATCGATCAGTGCAGTGACAGGATAGCCGTCAGCGCCAACGTCAAGAAGGTTTTGGTTCCTAGGCAACGTGAGCAGAGGATTTGAGGGCAGGGTCGTCAACGCAGCTTCACCTCTAGAAGCTGCAGAGGCTAGTTTTTCGGTTGGATCCGGGAGGCGATGGGTGGCGAAGAAAAGCGGCGGGGTTGGGGCGAACGAGACCGATGGCGTCGAGGTGAGGGCGAGCGGCTGTAGCGAAGGTTCGGAGCTGGGGCATCAGCGGCAGCGGGCTCATGGTGGGTAGCATAGCGAACAGTAGGTCGAAATGTATGGGAATAAGCGTCGGCGTACGTCCGAGTAGGTGGTGGCCATCGGTTGCGGCAGTAACGAGCGACGTGGCCGATGCGACAGCAGTGGAAGCAGATCGGCTTGTCATCACAGGTACGCCATTCGGACGGGTTGCGGTATGGAGCAGAAAAGGACTGCCGGGGACGAGGAGGGCCGCTAGAAAACTGGTGAACGGTGGGTTAAGTCGTTGAGCACACGGAGTTCAGACCCATGTTCTCAAATTCCTGTCTGTCGACGGCCTGACTCATTGCAATCGTGGTTGTAGGCGGATCGGGAGGTGTCACGGAGAAGGCCGGCGAACAGGTGGCCTCGGGCTCGCGGCGAACAAAACGAGTTACGTCGTCAGAGGTGGTCGTCTGACGTGGTCGATCCTCACATGTCGACGTAGCAGCAGTGTTTGATAGCCGCGTGATGTGGTGTGTGATACGGCGGCTCTTAGCCTGTTACAGGCGATGGCATTCTTTTATGATGGCGTCGATAGTGGAGACGTTGCCGAAAACAAGCAAATTGAAAGCGTCGTCGGCAATGCCCTTTAGCACATGTGTCACTTTATCTGCTTCAGACATAGTGTCGTCAGCTTTGCGGCATAGAGCCAAAACGTCGAGGATGTACGATGCGTAGGGCTCCGTAGATGTCTGAACACGAGACGCAAGAGCCTTGCTCGCCGCAACCTTGCGCCCAATGGGGTCGCCGAAGAGTTCCCGTAGCTTTTCTTTTAAACTGTCCAAACTGATTAAAGGGGTTGAGACACCAAATTTCTGGCTTGCGCGTTGTTTGTTTCAAACGTTTCTTATTGCTCCAGGAAGCATGATACACGCTGGAAGGTTCTTATATTCTCGGTAAATAATTTAATATCGCATTATTTATGTGCACCATTTTCGGTTTCGCTTTCTCGGCGCCGAGTTGGACAGTGACGTAACTGGCTACGAAGCTTGGTCACGTGGACCTACAATGCTGTGACGCACGCACTGCGGCATCGGCTGCTCTAGCACACACGTTTTGTACCAGCGCAGGCAAACAAACCCACGCCGACAGTTGCCATCTCTAGCTGCGGCAGCTCCGATTCCGACTGCGTCTGCGTCCGATCCAGCTTATACTGCACTCTAGACTCGAGGCTCTCGCGGCTGTGGTTCACCGCTCATTGTACGTCACTCTAATGCGGTATGACGTCACTAAAACGCGTTACGCTTCCAACACAGTGACGTCGATGTTAATCGCGCTGGCTATGGGTCTCGATCGCGAGAACGGGCATTTAGGCACTCTTTGGAAGCGAATTAAAATATATTTTAAACGTTTGCTGTGTTCAACACTTCATGTTGAGTGTCCTTTCATATACAGATCAAGCCTACAGCAGGCCTTTTATACCCTCAAAATTTGGTGTCTCAACCCCTTTAACTCATCTTAATGCGTTTGGTGCCACACGTGTGGGCTGCCGCCGAGATAAAAGATGACATTAGCGAGCATAATCCTTGGGTCCCACCTGTTATTAGCACTGGCGTATTCATAGAGCTTGATCCATTCGTCAACGTTATGTCCCGCCAGGCCAGAGAACACCCCAGGGTTGCGATGTTGGGCAACCGTGACGATTGGAGCAGGCGGACGAGCCGATGCCATTGCAGAGGCGGTCTCGTCCCCGGGAGGCATGGTGACAAGCTCGATGTACCGACCACATCGGAGTTCCGTGGCGAGGACGGGGATCGCAATCCTCCACCAGAATGTTACGTGTGGAAAGACACACACGAAAGAGGCTATTTACAATATTTTTACACTGGAACCAAACCGCCAGACCGACACCTTGCTCGCGCCAAAAGCCCAGACACACTTCATCGTCTTTCTCGCGGCGGCTCGTCTCTTGACCATCTCTAGATCATATCGTAATAATATGTCAGGAGACATATCTCATACAATAATTTACGTATAAATATTTAGAATAACAGAAATTGAAGAGAGCAAAGAACACTGAAAATCTCCGCCGTGAGATCCCTGGTCGCCTTGATTTCGCTAAGAGAAGACCTGGCAGCGCGTCACCCCTTTACAGATTGCGCGCAACAACGAGCGCATTGCCTTCAGCCATATATAAGCTGCTGTACTTTTAAAATGAGGCAAGACTGTTAGCACAACAATGTTTTCAACAGGCTAGCCGGTCGTCCAGAGCATGGCAACACTGGAATGGCTTGACTCATGAGGCAGAGTAATTCACTTCTTGCCATCAACGCTGATACCTGCGTTTCCTCCAGCACTTCCGCCGATGCCACCAGCGAGAGCTTAATTTGGAGCCATGACGATCAAAGATAATGCGCAGAACAAAGCAGTTTGAGGCTCAATAAGCGCATTTGTAACCATCATTTCTCTTGAAAATTGTGCACAACTTCTGGCATATAATGAGAAGCTGCACTTACGATTCTACAGGCACAATTTCAAACAAATGTTCTGTTCTCAGATGAAGCAATACAAAATATTTTTGCCGAGCTAGATGTAGAGTGTCATATAAGAAAAAAACCAGGAGCCGCTGCACCATGTTCGAGCCTGTCTCCATATCGTCATGCTCCCTGCAGCGGCATATTTTTTTACGTTCACTGCTTGGTGCCAGCCTGTCCGAGAAACGGCAAATAATATATTGGGCACGCACCCCGGTCGGTGTTTGTCCTGCTCATAGTGTGCCCCACCACAAATGTTTCACCGAGAAGCGGTAGGTGCAAATTTCCTGCTAGGACTTCGCCACCACCTACAACACTAGGCAAATTCACAATATAACTCATACCTTTCCCTTATTTCACATTTTCTTACCTATATTTCACATATTTGGGATTTTGCGACGTGTGCAATGAATCCAAACACAATGCAATGGCGGATGCAGAAGGATTGAGTGTTCTAAGCTAATATCATTTAAGTCTGCTCCTGTAATATCGGTTTACCAAATATACAAGTGCTGACCATTGTTCTGTTTAACACATATTCTTTACTATCACAACCAATCAAAGAATCAAACTCAACTTGAAAAAAAATTGGAGGACGCTTAAGCTGCGGCATAGCGCTATCGGGCCCCGTTCGCATCGCATTTTTCCTTGAGTGGGCTTCACTGCAACCACGAACGGGGAAAAGCCGGCTTACAAAGACCAAGCTTACACCAATCCCCTTAAAGTCGGCTTCACTTTTAAAAAGAAATGCATTTCTGGAAGGACGTTTTTCCAGGAGCATTCTAAGTCACCTTATATTAAAATGTGAAGGCCCAAGCACCTTTTTATTATTTCAATATTTGTTTTCTATTGCCCCAACGCGCACACGTGTCCAAAACGCATTACGCAGGCGATGTCCCAATCTGACCTGCCGAGGATGCCAGCGCCATCTGGATATGAATTTGCAACATATCCGAGCACGCCGCTTTTGATATGGTAGAAATGCTGAAAAATGGGCTTGTGTTTGAATTTCCTCGTAACATAATTACGTTTTCTCCTACATTCAAATCACAATCCTACGCCACCATCTCTTTAGGATGTGGTTAAGTCGTATTTTATCATTTTTTCTGTTGAATTTCACTTTGGAAAATTCAATTTTTTTCACTAATACCTTGCGCCACGTGGAGGACCTGCGCAGTCGGGGTGGTTCGGGATGATTTTTACAGCGTAGGCTGTTATGGGCTGATTCCAATAGCCGTTTCGGTTCGCGATGATGCCGCCGCCGGCGTTTGGCCGTAACCACTATCGCCGGAAATGCGAAAAAAGTACCCGCTCTCCGCCGGGATCGAGCCCAGGCCCGCTGCGTGGGAGTCGGATACTTTACCACTGAGCCACGCAAGCCCTTGTTTCGGATGATAAGCCAGCCTTCGTCACAGTGACGAAGGCTGGCTCGCCATCCGGACCGTTGGCTGTAAAAACGAACGTGTTTCCACGCACGTCGTGTTTATTCTTATATGCTACACCAACGAAATCAGTGTGCTTCTCTCGCCACCACACACACACACACACACACACACACACACACACACACACACACACATATATATATATATATATATATATATATATAGAGAGAGAGAGAGAGAGAGCGTTTTGGGTCATATGAAACGTTTGCTTCATGACAAAATCGCAAATTTTGACAGAATCAATTGATTCCTATCGCATTCTATCACTATATCGTTGGGTACATGAGTCTATGTCGTGGGTTTTGGAACGCGCCAATTCAATGCAAAACTGAGCAGTAAAAATGCACAATTGATTTAACTCCTGGCCCAGAATCAATTGTCAAGGCGTTCGCGACGCAAATACGCATATCTCCAAAGAAACAAAATATTTCTTCCGCCAACATGCTCATTCCGTGCATCTTAAAACCGTTTCTGTTGCGAATGAACCCATCACGTCGTGCTCGGAGTGTATACACGAGTTTTCCAATCAAGTGAGAGCTTTCGAGAAACGGCTGCATACGCTCTTTTTTTTTTCGCTTGTCGCTGAATATCGCGTTCGGCGTTGCGCCAGATGGGAACCAAGCCCGCAGGCGTTTATTTGCATGGTGGAGTACATTTAAGAGGAAATCATTGAGAACTCTGCATCTACCTTCCCGCCGATCAACACCGGTTTATTTTCACAAGAGCACAGCAACGCAAGTAGCGTAGAAACCGTAAGAAACTTCTCCTGCCATGGCCTCGAGCGTCTCAGTTTCATCGCAGCCGCTTAATTTTCGTCGCCCTCAGTCGCATTTTTCTTGTTGGGATGGTGCATGTCGCCGTTGTCGTTTCTGCTGGTCCTGTCGTTGTTACCACCACCATTTTCATACTTAAAAAGAAAAGGCGGGAAGGTGGGGTTTTTCGAGCCGGCTACCCCAAATTCAAATATACTGGTCAATCGAGAGAGCAAAAGTAAATGTTAACAAGTATCAACAAACACAAACACAGATCACAACAACACCGGTACAGTCGCCACAGGCACCAACACCGTAAACACAGCTAGAATACGTAAGACAGCCCTGCATTATCACATCAGGAAAAAGTAAAGCTCTCTCAAAGACATAGACGAAAGGGAAGACAAGGACTGGTATATATGTGATGTGTCTGGTATTTCTTTCAGACTCGTTTACTTTTCCTTATGTCGAACCAAGTAGCCGAAACTTCCATGCTGGCCAGTACAGGTCTTTTCATATATAAAATACCTGGGACATACGAGCTTGCAAATAAACTCACTAGCGGACACAACAACATGGTCTCGAGCTGAAGGTGGTAAAAAGCGATAAGCAGGCTGGAAAGCAGATAGATCAGGTGATGTCGATCAGCGGCAGTCTATGAGGTTCACTGTCCACTATGAAAATTGCGAAGGGCACTGACAGCATCAGGGCCTCACCGCGATCGAAGTGCTTGTTGACCGATCGGGGACGTTTGTCAAGGAGGCTCGAACCATTCCAACGCTCATGCAGAAAAACCCGCTGATGGTCACATAAAGGAACTTTTCAAAAGGTGCTCAAATGAAGCCTCAGAGGTTTTTTTTTTTTAATCACTCGCTGCGAGTGGAACGTATTGTCCATCGTCAGGCTGTTTCGCTTCCTTGCATAAAGGCACTGTCTTTCGGTTATTTTTTTTTGGGGGGGGGGGGGGCAGCCTTTGATGTTGCAAATTCTTATATTCATTCAACCATACCACCAGTTGCGGCGCTTCAGTGGATGTGGCATTGCGCTGCTGAGGACGATGTCACGGGTTTGATTCCCAGCCTAGGCGACCATATCTGATGACGGAGGAATTCAAGACGGCTCGTATACTGGTGCTTTGGGTGCCCGTTGAACAAGTCCAACGGGTAAAAATTATTCTGTAGACTTGCACTTTACAGCGTCCCTCATATATAGGCTGCGCAGAATGCAGCAATAATGAAACACAGAGCACTGTGGGGGCCACAGTATAGTATGAGATGGTGCGTCGAATCTGTAGAGAAATAATGGTGCCAGCGTTAATGTTCGCCAATGCCATTCTATGCTCAAAATCGGATATCTTTTTGGTGTTTACTGTTAACCAAACATCGATCGGCCGGTTGGCTTTGGGAGCCCACGGTTAAACCATAAATGTCGCAGTGCAGTGTGACGTGGGTTGGGCCTCTCTTGAAGTCAGAATCGCAGAAAAAAACATTTTTGAAGAAATACTCAGAAACATGAATGAAAATAAATGGGCGACCAAAGTGATCAAGTGTTTGTACCTGAAAAGCGTGTACACAGGATGGAGGAAGAGGTCAATGAAGTTGGCAACCAAGTACAGGGCGTGTGACTGTACAGATAGACATCCGAAAGAACGGGAGAGAAACAGTGACAGTGAATTGTATACGAATAATGGAAACAAGAAAGGACCATGGAGATTTACATGAATAAGAAGAAAGAAATTGGGAGGAAAAATATGTACGATAACGCAAAGGACAGTGCCTTGCTATTTGAGGCTCGCGCAGGTTGCCTATGCACAAAAAAAATCACAGCGTATCCACGGGGTGAATGATGATGAGTGGGCGAAGCTCCGGAGGAAATCATCGGATCTCCCGCTTAAGGGGATGCTAGCACAAAAGCGTTAGAAACGTGCAGTACTCTCTAGTAAGGGGGAGCGGCCACAGCGTCTTACGCAGCCATTTACACATGCCGGAACGTGCACCGCGTTTGCCGACGCCATCACATGACTGCTGAGAGAGTATACCCCCCGTATTCATAAACGCTCCTCGACTTGAACTTGATTTGCCACCGCTTTGGGCAGCGCGTTCGAAACGCGTTGAAGGTAAGGCGGAGAGGCCACAGCGTCTTACACCAGCTTCTTACACGGGCCGTAACGCGCTAGCACAAACGCGTTAGAAACGCGCTAGAAACGCGTCCTTTCGTTAATGTTGGGTATTTATTGCCATCGTGGTGCGTGTGTCCATGTCCGCTTCGTGGCGTAGTGGGCTGATGCCGCGCGTTCGGAAGCGAGGGGTCCCTGGTTCGATTCCGCGCTAATGACACAACTTCGGATTTTTTTTTCTCATTTTTCTCAGACTGGTTACACACTACTACTACGACGACGGGGACGAAACGGGTGCCGCTATAAGGAACTTCGCCCCTAAAACACACTGGAGGAAATCTTTGGAACTACAGGTTTTCCCGCTCAATTTAATCCAAGCGCCACCGAAAATAATCCAGGCGCCAGCCAGTTTAATCTGAGCGCCAGCATTTTTAATCCAAGGGCCAGCAATTTAATCCAGGCGCCACCACATTTAATCCCAGCGCCATCCGAATTAATCCGCGTGCCAACTGATTTAATCCTTGCGCCAGCTATTTTAATCCAAGTGCCACTCATTTTAATCCCGGTGCCAGTCAGTTTACTCCTCTTGGCAATTGAATTAGGAACGAATAATTCTTGCAAGAGAAATCGTACCAGGCGTCACGAATGCCGTCTATTTATTGACGTCATCACTGTATTGGTGTCAGCACTAATCTAGCACAGATTCCACGCATCAGTTTCATCATGGCTGCTTCAATCACCTAAGTGTACTTTGTATATCACTCATTTCCTTCCTTTTCGAGTCGCGTTTCCAAGTGACAAGAGTGACTCACATAAGTGAGTCACCATCGCGACACACATTGCGCTACTCGTGTTGTATCATGACATGCGATTTCCTTCTCTATCGTCACGCATATTGATCGAAATGGATTGCAAGGGTAAAAAGTTGCTCACCATTACTCAGCCACTTATCACTAAGCGACGCATGAGAACTCACCAGCTAGTACTTTAGCACGCACTCCTATACTCCCGACATGCATATCAAACGAAATCGTTCTGAGACGATTAGAGCCTGTTGTTGAGTTACATGATTAAGTGACTAGTGACTCACTCGACGTCACCACCGTCGCTCCCAAGCTTCGCTCTGCTAACCTGCCGACATCCATATCAAACGAAATGGTTTTCAAAGGGCAATATCCTGCTCACTATCACCCTGTCAAGTGTCATGATCACTATTGACTCACGTAACGTCATCACTGTTTTTACCCAACCTTGAACTCTCCTAACCTGCCGACACGCATATCAAACGAAATGGTTTTCAAAGGGTAACAACCTGCTCACTATCACCCTATCAAGTGTCGTGATCACTAGTGACTCACGTGACGTCATCAGTGTTTTTACCCAACCATGAACTCTGCTAACCTGCCGACATGCACATCAAACGAAATGGTTTTCAAAGGGTAACAAACTGATCACTATCACCCTGTCAAGTGTGGTAATCACTAGTGACTCACGTGACGTAATCACGGTTTTTACCCAACCATGAGTTCTCCTAACCTGCCGACATGCATATCAAACGAAATGGTTTTCAAAGGGTAACAAATTGATCACTATCACCCTGTCAAGTGTCGTGATCACTAGTGACTCCCGTGACGTCATCACGATTTTAACCCAACCTTGAACTCTGCTAACCTGTCGACATGCACATCAAACGAAATGGTTTTCAAAGGGTAACAAACTGATCACTATCACCCTGTCAAGTGTGGTGATCACTAGTGACTCCCGTGACGTCATCACTGTTTTTACCCAACCTTGAACTCTACTAACCTGCCGACATGCATATCAACGAAATGGTTTTCAAAGGGTAACAACCTGCTCACTATCATCCAGTCAAGTGTCGTGATCACTAGTGACTCACGTGACGTCATCAGTGTTTTTACCCAACCTTGAACTCTCCTAACCTGCCGACATGCATATCAAACGAAATGGTTTTCAAAGGGTAACAACCTGCTCACTATCACCCTGTCAAGTGTCGTGATCACTAGTGACTCACGTGATGTCATCAGTGTTTTTACCCAACCATGAACTCTGCTAACCTGCCGACATGCACATCAAACGAAATGGTTTTCAAAGGGTAACAACCTGCTCACTATCACCCTGTCAAGTGTGGTGATCACTAGTGACTCCCGTGACGTCATCACGGTTTTTACCCAACCTTGAACTCTAATAACCTGCCGACATGCATATCAAACGAAATGGTTTTCAAAGGGTAACAACCTGCTCACTATCACCCAGTGAAATGTCGTGATAACTAGTGACTCACGTGACGTCACCACGGTTTTTACCCAACCATAAACTCTGCTAACCTGCCGATATGCATATCAAATGAAATGGTTTTCGAAGGATAACAACTTCCTCAATATCACCCAGTGAAATGTCGTGATCACGAGTGACTCACGTGGCGTCACCACGGTGTTTGCCTAGCCGTGAACTCTTATAGCCTGCCGACATGCCTATCAAATGAAATGGTTTTTAAAGGTTAAGAAACTGCTCACTATCACTCAGTCAAATGACGTGATCACTAGTAAGTCACGCGACGTCACCGCATTTACACCCGAGCATCAACTCCCTTTATCTGCTAGCATGCATGTCAAACGAAATTGTTTTATAATGCCAGGTAGCTGTCCAAGATCACTCAGTAACACGACGTCATTAGTAGTGACTCGTGCGATGTCACAACGGTCGTACCCGAGCATCCACTCTTCTCACCTGCTGATATGCATATAAAGTGTAAAGGTTTTCAAATTGTAACTGGTTGGTTGTTGTTGTTGACTAGCAGTATTAAGTCACTATTGACTCGTGCAGTTGCCATAGTCTTGCTGAAGCATATATTCTCCTAACATATGCCTACACGTATAGCAAAAGAAATGGTTTTCAAAGGGCAGGTAGCGGCTCAATATCACTCATTAACATGACGTGATCACTATAGTGACTCACGCGACGTCACCACGTATGTACTCAAGCATGCACTTTTCTAACATGTCAATATGCATTACAAAAGAAATGATTTTCACACTGTGACTAGTTTCTCGATATTATTTAGTAACATTATTAAGTCACGTGCTGATTCACGGGAAGTCACATACCGTGAGGTGGGCTGTTTATGCGAAGGTGTCAGACATACGAAACGAAATGGTTTTCCTAGTGAGATAGGTGCTTACTGTTACTGCTTACGCATGACGTTACCAGTAGTGGCTCACGCCACATCACCAACCAGTAACTGACCAGCAACTTCCTCATGCTATCGACCTGCATGTCAGAGTGTAAGTCAATGCAATTATATTTTGTTGATTTTGTTGTTGTTGTTGTTGAGTCAAATATAAGGGGGGAAACTAGAGACTATCTGAATCTCAGACGTGTGTGGCTCAGTACGCATTATTTTCTTACCAAACTCAAGGATGGAGTGCCACAAGGTCACCTACAAAAGAGCGTCGTGATGTATCCAATAAGACAACAGAAGTACAAAAATTTGGCGAGATATCCTGAACGAAAACATATCATTTATTCAAGGCGGTATTTGATTGCAATACAGTCCAAGGTACTTTCTTGGTGGGTTTATACACACAAACCGAGAACAACTACATGTCCTCCTTTCTGAGCGCAGCTTCAACAAAAGAAAAATTGTGCCTATCGAATGCCGCGCAATCCACGCGCTGAACAAGTGGCATTGCGTGTTGTGCAGCATTCACAAGCAACGAGCGCCTGTGCTCCTTTTGTGTGACTCCTTGTGGAGTCACCAGCACCAGCGCCTTCAACCTTCCGTTGGAAAGCAGACACCCCGTCGTATGCAAGCGGAGTTAGCAGACGGCGTTTCCGGCGCCTCCGTAATAGTGGCGTTCTGACCTTTTGTTTCGTGCTCCTGGTGTTACTGCTGTGCTCTTGGTTTACCTGAGCTGACCACCATGGAAGATGGGCCTCCTAAAGACGAACAGGCGAGCGCCGTGCGAAAGCGAGGTCCTCCGTTCAAGAATCGAAATGAGCCCCGAAAGAAAAACAACCGGGTGTCTGACATCGACCGAGCAAGAATCGTTGACGCCTCTAGGCGCGGCGGAAATTTGAAACAACTCGCCGCGACGCTCGGCATGAACGTAAAAACTGCAAGGTCAATTGCCGCGACAGACCGTGAAGTTTCTCTGAAAACGGGGGGCTCCGTCAGAACGTTTGGCGCCGATGTCGTCGCCTTCGTAACAAGAACTGTCGACGAGAATCCAACGTTCACGTTGAAACAGATAAAGCGCACCGTTGAAGAAGAAATGCCTGGTCTCACAATCAGCACCACTTCTATTGACCGCCTCCTCGACGCACACACCTACTCTGTAAAGCTAGCGACCCAGAGACCGGTGGACCGCAACCGCTCCGACGTGAAGAGCAAACGAAAAGAGTATGCGCAATGGTTGCAGACGAATGGTCCTCGGGTTTGCCACTTTTACATCGATGAAACAAATTACAATATATGGTGTTCAAGGAAATTCGGCCGCGCCAAAAAGGGCATGGAAGCACTCCTGACGACGACTTCGACAAAAGGTGCGAACATCAACATCATCGCCTGCATGTCGGCTAACGGCGTGCTGCACTGGCGCATTGTCGAAAGGGTCCATTGGATCGTGTTCAATGAGTTTCTCGCCGACGAGTCTGCCCAGGTTGACTCAGAGGAGCCGGAAACAGAGGCCGTCTTCATTTTCGACAACGCTCCCGCTCACAAACGCGCTGAACAGGCAAATCTGGTCAGCTCGAACCATTGCATCAAGCGGCTGCCTCCATACAGTCCTTTTTTTAATCCAATTGAAGAAGTTTTCTCCAAATTCAAATGCCAAGTTAAAGAGTACCTCAGAGAGAGGCGCGACTCAGTGCTGGTGACTCCACAAGGAGTCACACAAAAGGAGCACAGGCGCTCGTTGCTTGTGAATGCTGCACAACACGCAATGCCACTTGTTCAGCGCGTGGATTGCGCGGCATTCGATAGGCACATTTTTTCTTTTGTTGAAGCTGCGCTCAGAGAGGAGGACATGTAGTTGTTCTCGGTTTGTGTGTATAAACCCAACAAGAAAGTACCTTGGACTGTATTGCAATCAAATACCGCCTTGAATAAATGACATGTTTTCGTTCAGGATATCTCGCCAAATTTTTGTACTTCTGTTGTCGAGGGAGATGTCTTATTGGATACATCACGACGCTCTTTGTAGGTGACCTTGTGGCACTCCATCCTTGAGTTTGGTAAGAAAATAATGCGTACTGAGCCACACACGTCTGAGATTCAGATAGTCTCTAGTTTCCCCCCTTATATTTGACTCAACAACAACACAACAAAAATCAACAAAATATAATTGCATTGACTTACACTCTGACATGCAGGTCGATAGCATGAGGAAGTTGCTGGTCAGTTGCTGGTTGGTGAGTGGCGTGAGCCACTACTGATAACGGCATGCGAAGCC